>NW_004567103.1:65363211-65534500 GCF_000260355.1 Condylura cristata | reverse complement strand
GTCACAGACAGCCTGGTTCTGAGTGTCTGAGGCTGTGGCTTCCCTTCCTATGGATGCCTTCTGAGCAGCAGATCTGACTTCCTCTTCAAACCAAGGCATCCTAAAAACATCCAAGCAGAGGAAGCATTTTTTTTTTTTTTTAAACCATGACATGGGAAAGGGCCACAGAGTTGCAAATGGAAGTGGACATTTCATGTGAGTGAAATGTTACCCCAGCTTGGCTTCTTGCCTAATTCAACAGACACTTAGGTGACTGAAGAGGGAATTTTTTTGTTAAAGTGAATCCAGCTCTGAGTTGGACACAGAGCTGTTTGACTGAAGGCCGAGTTCCTTGTTCTCGCTGGCAAAATTAGCGAATTTTTCTTTTAGTTGTTGGTGAGTTTTGAAAATACTTCATTTCCTGGCAACAATTTTCTTTCTCTGGGAGATAAAGGGAAAGATCTCTTCCATCTATACCACAGAACATTTCTATCTTCAAACTAATTTCTCAACGAGGCAGGATCCCCTGAAGACTCAGTCTCACTCTCCATGGCCCCTTGACAGCTGGCTTATAACGAAATGGTCTCAGAAAAGTCCTCCCTTCCCTGATTGTATATGTCAGTGGAAGTCTGTTTGCTGTCATTAGAAGGTTCATCTTACATGTATCACTATGTTATTTCCAGTTTGATAATGTTCAAATCACCATAATTGTACTTCATCGGAGATTAATCAACTTATTTTAATTGCATTATAGTTTCTAAAAATACAAATAACACTAAGATAAATTGAGAGCAGTTAAGAAAGAGAATGGACACTGTGCAGGAGAGTGGCTGTTCCCTTCCTGAGCATTCTGTACATGGTCAATTGATCTAGGTCTGTGGTTTCAGTTCTCACAGAATTCCTAGTTTTTAAGACTCTCTTAGTTTGATAATTTTGTCAGGAAGAGTGTGATTCCAGTTTGTAAAGATTTGGGGGGAATATGCAACATGGTTTGTAAATATGAGACAACTAACTTCATATAATGCTCAATCATAGAAAAATGATTAGTTCCATAGCTGGAGGAAAAAACAGACTATGTTGTCGTTACTGAAACAAATTAAAAACAATTTCAAGGGTAATTTTGACCACACAGATATTAGCATCCTATAAATAAAATGTAAAACCTTTAACAAGATGAAACTCTCCTTAACTGTACTATGTTTTAACCTATAATCTTCACCACATCAATAAAGACATAATATATAACTTTGGATAGATATAGATATTCATCATTCTTTTACTTTTCCTTACTTTCCCAAACTAAAATTATTTCTGTAATATGATACTAAGTAATTGAAATATCACTTATTACCTCTGGATATTTGCTAGTTTCTATCTGTTCTTTACTTTGTGATCAAATTATATTTTCTAACACAGGATCTTTCAGTGTTTTCTAGAATTCCTCTAAATTTGGATAGAGTTTCTCACAGATATGTATATTATGGCATAAGTACAAGGAACAGTACTAGCTCTCCTCAAATATCCTAAAGGGGGATCTCCTTTTTTTAAGTGTAACTTTTGTTCTCTCTTCCTGCAATTTTTTTTTATTTTTAAACAGCCTTTTCAGTCTAAGCCATACTGTTTCCTTTCCATAAACCGCATTTCTCATTGCCTTCAAGGTCCAAGCAAAGATTCAGTATTTTTATGGTCTTCTCTGAATAATAAGGCTGTGCTACAACTTGCCTTTCATAATGTAACTAGAACTTATAATATCATTCATTCAGTATTATTCTTTTTAAATATACATTGCATGTTTGCTATGCTTTAGGTATCATTTCAGATGTTATAAGTATAGCTGTCACAAGATAAAATATCTTGTATTCTAATCTAGTTATAAAGATGGCACATTAGAAATAGATATCCATAATTTAGTAGGGTGTGGCTTAAGGGAAAGAAATCCTAGGTGCTCTGACAGCATTTTAGTGGGTCCCTTCAGGAGCTGAAAATTGGACTCACCCAAGGTCTTTTAAAATAAATATGTATGTTTTAGACTTATAATAAAGATATGCTTTACTTGGTGCAGAATAGACCTGAGGTCTGAGTACTCATAAAGTTCCCCAGCTGATTCAAGTGTATAGCCAACATTGAGAACCACAGGTCCTACTCCAGCTGGATGCCAGCCCTGGAGTCTGAGTTTATAATGTGCTGAAAACAAGTATCACCCATCAGTACCTCACTGAGCTCTTCAAATATTTACAAAGCATAGTCAAAGGCATTTTTTTTAAGGTTTGCTTTAAACATCCATTTTCTTGTTGGATCTTAGTACTGCCAGTAATCAAGAGACGAGTGGACACTTTACTATGTTGCTGCCCAGAATAGCAGCCTCTGGATTTCTCTGTAGCTTCAACATTGTATCAGGCATCAATGATCTTTATCCTTATAGTGAATAGCCACAGTTTTTCACCTTCAGCAACACCATTGTGTGTCATAACTTGACTTGTAAGCTTTCTCTCCATCTTTTCTCTAAATTTTAAGATTTGAGGTGGAGGGATGCAATCACTTTAATATCTTAAGGTAAAAATCAGTTCTTTGTTCATCAGTGTAAAAGGACAAGTAATCATACTAGTTAGCCACATCTGTACTACCAAAGGAGAAAACAGAGATGTTTATTCTCTTAAATCAGGTTAAAAATAACATTGTTTAAGATATACTGGTAACTGAGGAAAATGGTTTTCCTTCTAATCACCATTTATCTGGATAATTGTCTTATTTTCTCAACTTTCATTCTACCATGCTAATTTTCCTGCATGAACAATATACTCTTACCTTCAATGGCATTTGCTTTTTATTTAAGTAGGTGCAGAGAGAGAAAGAGAGACAGACAGACAGACAGACAGAGACCTCTCCCAGTTAAAACTGTTAGAAGCTAGCGATTCACTAGTTGGGACAATGCAATTCCAACCACCAAAAAGATAACAGGTTTAAATAAATTGGCATATGTTAGTGATTATGCATTCATTCATTTCCCACAGATTTCTTTTTATAGGAAACTTTGGAAAATCCCAAAAGAATTGACCCAGTCATTTAAACCACAACAGGTTTCTTTCAACATCAAAACCATGGGTAGGAGTGGGTGAGTAGTTTTCCTTTTTTTTTTTTTTTTTTTTTCTAAGTCACAGACAGCCTGGTTCTGAGTGTCTGAGGCTGTGGCTTCCCTTCCTATGGATGCCTTCTGAGCAGCAGATCTGACTTCCTCTTCAAACCAAGGCATCCTAAAAACATCCAAGCAGAGGAAGCATTTTTTTTTTTTTTTAAACCATGAAATGGGAAAGGGCCACAGAGTTGCAAATGGAAGTGGACATTTCATGTGAGTGAAATGTTACCCCAGCTTGGCTTCTTGCCTAATTCAACAGACACTTAGGTGACTGAAGAGGGAATTTTTTTGTTAAAGTGAATCCAGCTCTGAGTTGGACACAGAGCTGTTTGACTGAAGGCCGAGTTCCTTGTTCTCGCTGGCAAAATTAGCGAATTTTTCTTTTAGTTGTTGGTGAGTTTTGAAAATACTTCATTTCCTGGCAACAATTTTCTTTCTCTGGGAGATAAAGGGAAAGATCTCTTCCATCTATACCACAGAACATTTCTATCTTCAAACTAATTTCTCAACGAGGCAGGATCCCCTGAAGACTCAGTCTCACTCTCCATGGCCCCTTGACAGCTGGCTTATAACGAAATGGTCTCAGAAAAGTCCTCCCTTCCCTGATTGTATATGTCAGTGGAAGTCTGTTTGCTGTCATTAGAAGGTTCATCTTACATGTATCACTATGGGGGTGGTGTGTGTGTGTGTGTGTGTTAGGCACAGCACCTAATTTTAAGCACCCATGAATATGCAAAAACTGTTATTAATAAAATGGAGAGATTAAGGTGAACTCTTTGCTAGTGCCTAAAAAGCAACATCATAACATCTTTTGCTGTCGGCCATTCTTTTTTTTTTTTTTTAATTTATTTATTTATGCCTACAGAACTGGGGTACAAGCCAGAGATGCGGAGGGTGAGAGGATTCACCAGAGACAGAGTAGGGAGCAGAACAGGCAGATAGAGGAAGTACACTGCTGAGGGGAGCAGTGGGCAGGTCAGGAGAGGTCTGCTGCGCCCTGTGGATTTTCTCCGGGGCAGGCAGGAATCAACTCATGTGGAAGTGGCTTAAGCTTTTTAGTGCTGTGCTTTAACCCGCTGCACCACCAGGGAGGGCCCCGCTGTCGGCCATTCTATTGATGTACTACTAATCAGAGTATCTGCCAAAATCAGACAATCTTCTATGCTGGTGGTGGAGCAAACCAGTACAAACATTTTAGCGCTACTGGTCAAAAATTTTAATAAATGCGAATTCATATTTAGGAATTAATCTCAAGGAAATTTTCATAAGTATACATTGAGTTCTTAGCAAGTATTTTCTTTGCAGAATAAAAATTGAGAACAACTTAAATGTCCAAGAATTGGGGAATGGCTAATCAACTATGCTAATTTCCAAATTTTACATTTCTGTTTTTTAAACAATGTCCAATGATAGCATGCAAAGTTTGTGACATAAGGTAGAGTGGAGAAAAAAGAATTAGAAACTTATGCAATCAGTGACAATTTTGTGTGTATGTCTATTTATATAGAGTAAGTTACTAACAGGAAATGTAGCAAAATTTGACACAGTGATTTTTTTTCTGTACAGCTTGGCATTTCAGGTAGGATGAATGGATAAATAATTTTAAATAGTCTTTACATATGAAAAAAATTATTTTTCAAGAAATAAATTGTACTTCATGAGCTACGAAATAACAAAATACTTGCCTAATCTACATCTATTATAAATTGTGAACATATTCATATAAAATTGTATTTAAGGAAATATTGTTTTTGTGTCTTAAGTATAACCAGTATATAGTAAATATAGTTTAAAACAAGATAAGAAATTAAAGACAGGGCAGAAGGCAAAGACCACTTTGTTCCACCCTCTAACTTCCCAGGGGAGAAACAAGTCCAGAGGAGGGATATCTTTTGTAGAACTCAAGGATTTTTATTACAGTTTGGGTTATTTGGTTGGTAAATTTACCTCCCTAATGGTCACTTGATTCTTAGTATTGTGGATGGTCTACTATCCTAAATCATGTTTTTAAAAAGACATTTACAATATAAACAGCATCCTTACATGTAGTGTCTGATAAGTGTTGGTATGCACAAGAACATCTCTCTGAATGTGGTGCTATTTTTGTGTCTGACTTTTAATATGGATGGTTTTAAATTAGAGGCTTTCTGATCAAAGATGCGAAGGAAGTAAACCAAAATAAATAATTTCCAATCCCATAACACGAAGTTCCTTTAATAAGATATTTTCCAGGCCCAAACACAGAACCCTGTAAAAATTCAATAATACTGATTGATCAAATTAATATGTTTTTCAGAAACAATTACCTGATGGTATGGAATTATATCTAGTTAGAATAGGCAACAATATTTACATAATTTACATAGATGCTTCCTTCTGTGGCATGATAAATATTTCCTAAAGCAAAGAGTAGATTTTGGTTTAAACTCTTCCCTTCCCCAATGTATAGATCATATACTATAAATATTAAATATCTCTTGATACCTACTTGTATTATATCTTCTTATAATTCAGTCAGCAAACTTTGGAATTTCTAAATAGGGAGTATTTAAGTGATGAGTTTTGAATAATATTTATTCACTATATATACATTATTGTATATGTTTTTCATTTTTTACATCATTCTTCATTTTGTGCATTTTTTTCATCTCAGTTTTATTCCCAATGGGCTTCCCACCACCAGTTCACCCTCGTGCCATCACCACAGTCCAATGCACTCTTCCTACCCCAGTTCCGATCCCATTTCCCCTTCCACTTTCATAAAATGTCTCTGGTTTATAGTTGTTCATTGTTTTCATTTTTACTCTATTAACATTTGTTTCTATTTCCTCCCCTAATCCCTTACAAAGATTTTTATTTATTTATGTATACAGAAGTGGGGTACCTGCCAGAGGTACAGGAGTGATGAGAAAATTTACCAGAGACAGGTTGGAGATTAGAACAGGCAGATCTACAATGCGCAATGCTAAAGGAAGTTGCGGGCAAGACAGGAGAGGTCTGTTGTGCCACGTTGGTCAACTCCCTGGCCAGGTATCAAACTCTTGTTGAAGTGGCTGAGGCTCGCTTGTTCGTGCTGGGCTCCAACCCTCTGTGCCACCAGGGAGGGCCCTATTTACCATATGTTAATGACCTATCTTTTTATTGGACACATTAAAATATTTTAAAAATCTCTGTTTAAATGTGATTTCAGTTATTTTTTCCATATCATACTCTACTTTATTCTTTTTAAAAGAAAAGAGATTAAGTAATTCTGGCTTGTAGGAAACATTACTGTGCTAATCTGCTGGTATTTCTCTTCTTGCTATGGCTACTTATGTCTACTCTAGAAGCATAGGCCTCATCACAGAGCATTTCAGAGTCACATTGATTATTTGTCAGGGATCGAAATTTGGCGTAAGGTGAACACTAAACTTCAGCACTTTCAGAAACAGGCTGACTCTTTAATCCAGCCACAGAATTGGTTTTATGGAAAGTGAGGGGATGTTATCATGTAGGACTTCAGATGTCATATAGGGCCTTAGATAGTCTTTCTAGACTTATATTTGGGACTCCTGGAAGCAGAGATTCAGTCTTCTCTATGACACAAACTATTGAAATCTCGGAGCAGAGTTGTAAGGTGTTTACGTGGACCACTAATATTTTGTGTATGTATATGTGTATATGTGTGTGTGTGTATACACACACATACATGTGTAAGTATATATGTGTGTATGCATATATATATATATATATACATACACACACACAGAGATTCACACACACACACAGATTCACACACACACACACACACACATACACACACATTTGGGGAGTGTTACTTACAAGCCAAATCTGACTTCCTTAGATAATCTGGAGAATCTAGTATCACTAATCTGTCCTTCCTGATGTGCTGTACTGGGGCAAGCAGTTCAGATGAGACAGGAGCCCCCCGCTGGCTGCCCGCCCCGTCCTTGCCTACTGCACTTGTGTCTTATACATTCCTGTGTCTGTTTGGAAATTTGATTTGTCTTCACTCGCGTCAGAGGACTGAATCATTGGTGGTGTTTCCTTCTGCCTGGTAAGTATTGTTATTTGCCCCAACATTTATCATGGGATTGCATAAAAACTACACAGCAATTTCAATAGGTTGACATCTCTTTCATGTTAAGTGTGAATGAGATGGTTTCTTTACTCATATATCACTTCTTTCTCTTTTTGAGGATCTGATGCAAAACTTCCTAACTAGTTGTTCCTGACACGGCAGACTTTGCTTTTCTCCCTGTTTTCTAATCTATCATAGCATTTTTATTTTCCTTGTGTAAGAATTCAACGCTCAATTTTGTCTCTGTAATTCTGCAATGGAATTTGATTCAAGTCAATGCTAAATATTTTTCTCCATGGAATGCAAGGATGAGGTCTTTTATCAATAATACAGGTAGTACTAATATTAATTATAATTTACTAATTTTAATTTACAAATATTCCAGAGACTTGCAGAGTGCTAGGACATAGCAGATTGGAGAAAGTACTTTTTACTACTTAGTAACCTAAAACATTAATTTTCTTCTATGTAAAAATCACTTATTGAACTGTAACAAATCACCCATAACCCATAACAAGTCAAGTAATACCAATTCCATTTCACATTTTTAGGAAGATGTATATTTAACAAATGCATAATATAGAAAAACATTAATTTCTGCCCTGAATTTCAATTGTCCTATGCATTTCTTCTTACTGCTACTCAGCCAATGTTTTCCTCTTTTAATTTCTCTATTAACTTTAATTAGACTCCTGATTTTTTGTTGGCCAGGTGGGTTTTCCCTAAACAGTCACAACTCCATTTCCCAGGCTAACAGTAGAATTCAGTTAACCTGCAGATTTGAGGCAGAATCCAGTATTATAAACCAAGAAGTTTCCAGGGCCACTACAACTTATTTCATACACCGAGGATTTCAGCAGGCAGTGCTTTAAAAAATGAGGTTCAACATTTTTCAAGGGATACTTTGGGATCCATTTTTTCAAAAGTAATATTGGTTATGGTTCTACAGCTGTACGATTTCCGACAAAAAAAATAAATAAATAAGTCCTCTTGAAAACATGCTTGGTCCATACGACATAAAAATCATAACAATTCTGAGCAACCAGTTCTAAATTTCACCATAACACATTTCTAATATGTAATTTTCCAATAGCACTGTAATGGGCACATGGTAGAAGAATAGTAGGATTAGTTCTAATTCAATCTTTTATTTTACTTTGTCTTTTAGGAAACATGAACTTGCCGATATTATTTATGTATTTTAGTGCATTATCATAGATTTCATTTGTCATTGTTTTACCAAAAAAAATCTTCAAAAAGGCCTAGAACAAAGCTAAAAATCTTCTTGCGATCCTACAGGGCATTAGATGGTCTCAGGTACTGGCTGCTGGTTTAATAAAAGGATAGGATTTCCATTTACTCCAGGCAGGCTTAATGTATTGTTCTCAGAGTGAGACAGTCAGAATGAGTCAGGAGCCAAAGAATACACTTTATAGACACAAATAATCGTAAATTCAGAATGTCACCTTTAGGCAGAGGCATTTTTATTATTGTTAGTGGAGCTGCTGAGTAGGTTTGATGTTTTATTCTCTTGAGGACTCAATGTTCCCGAGTCCTGCAGCCCTGTCTTTATCAGGCTCACAAGGAGGGCGCCCAGCCAAACTTGCTTCCTATACTTCTCTATGATTGATAGCAGATGGCATGCTTTAAAATAAACCTATCCATTAGCAGTCCTCAGTGTTTTTACTCAAGGCATTTACAACTGTCTCCAGCAGAAAACACATTCACTCCATGAGCAAGTTTCAGTCCACAACAGCTGTACAGGTGCAAATCTCTCATTAACTCTTAAATAGTAGTGAAATAAACAATGGCTTTTTTTTTTTTTTTTACTTTATTTAAGGGAGTATTCTTCAATGCGGTCGTGGAATTACTCTCCTCCACAACAGAGCTTCCAAGGATGGAGTTTTATTAAAACTGAATAATATTATGCTATGATAGGTTGGCCTCAGAAAGCAATAGATCACATGGTGGGTATTGGTATTATAGATTAAAAGTTTGTTTCTGTGCATACAGATTTAGTGGTAAGTTGCCAGTCTCAAAGGAGATTTTGTTAAGAGGTTGGGAAGGAAGAAAAACTCAGTAAGGGTCCTGGCAATGCTCTGCTCTGTGGTTTCTTGTGCCTCTCCTCAAACTGTAGTTCCTATATCCTGTTTCCCCCCTTCTCAGTTTGCAAAGAGTGTTCACACCAAAATCGTACCAGTATGATTGCTTAGTGGTTTGTTTTTAGGCAACCAATTGAATTTCCGTGCATACTGATAGACAAATCTAAAGTTATTTTTGAAGTTTGTTCTTTCTCCATTTTCAACAGAGGACAGAACCTGGCCTTAGGATTTTGATTTGTGCTTGAGGGGAAAAAGTGGCAAATACCTAACTGATCTTACTTTGTGCTAAGTATTTATTGGTCTCAAATCTTATGAGAAAGATAATTTATTCTTATCAACATCTCTTAGGAAACTACTATCACTATCCTTAATTTTACTAATGGAAAACCCCCTAAATTATGTTGTCTTTTTATCACTAACAATGCAACCCTAGTCAGAATGTTTCCTGAAAGGAGAAAATTAAGTGCATGGAACTGAGAACATCTATCTATGTCCTTACTGCCTGGGTTCAAATTCTTGCTTCAGAATTTACTGTCTTTATGAACTTGGGCATGTCATTTGAGAATTCTCTATCTCAATTTTCACACTTCATAGTTTAAAACCCTACTTTGGGTTAATTATTGTACCTACCCAATCCGATTGTTGTGATAACTGAATGAACTAGTATGTAAGAAATGCTTAGAATATGCTTAGTACCTTGTATATGACATGAAAGTTTTAGCCATTGCATTGTCATCACCATTATTATTAAAGATAATAGATTGACATTGAGCCCTTAATGTAAATTAGTCTTTTCTTATTATCTTGTATGCCTGGAACTTTCAATTTTGAGAAATGTTAATGTCCAAACAAAGCAATTAATTTGTTTTTATTTCACACTTTATTAATCAAACACATACATAGCTGCCAATCAGAGGCCCTGATCAGCATGAGCTAATAAGAGGTTTCAGATGAAATTGATAAGATTTTGCCCCAAAGCAAAGTAATTTGACACTCTAGCTTTAGCAGCATTATTATTGGTGAGTATGTTATTCCCTTAGGCCTTCTGAAATAGTGAAACTGGTTAATGGAGCCCCTCATTACAACCTTCAAAGAGTCCCATAGGCCCATGCTGCCATGATAGGTAAACCTGAGCCAAAATATCTTCGATGGGCAGCTGGAGAGGCAAAGTAGTAAAAGTCATAAAATATGCCCTATGATTACCTTAGCCCCTGCTTTTTTTTTTTTTTTTAATGTAGTCTGTGTTAAAGGATTTCACAAATAGAGACTTGCCACAGACTGCCCAATGAAAATTTAGCAAAGATAATTTGGAAAAATTTGGTGGAAGAATCCAAGTGCGCATGAGTCATTTCCATTAGAAACCATCGTTGTGGTTTCTGGGAACTTCCTTAACAGGACTTTTTTATATGTTCAGGAATTAATACAGACTCTTCCCATTGAGCTGTAGCGAGGCTTCTAAGTTCTCAATATAGTGACAGTGACCAAATAGCCTTCCTGTGGTCTCTACCATTCAAATGAGACTCACTGGCTCTCTCTGCTCACCCCTAAATGTCCTCTAAGATTAAAAAGCACTAAATTAATTCCAGTTTTAAGATGGTATTTGTGTTTAAATGGGCAGACATATTAAATGGAGAGATGAAGAGCTCAGTAGGAATATGGCGTAGGTGTGTATTTCTATGTTACTTTCAATGATTGCATTGAAAGGAATACTTCCTTTGAGGAAAATTTTGACATCCTTCCACACAGGTTCATTTGTTTAAGTTAATTACTTTTAAACTGTTGGAACATTTGTGGTTTTGGTTTGTCATTGATGCAAACTTATAGTGAATATGCCCTTAAAATTCTTTGTTAGTGTATACTCAGTCTATCTTTTTAATGGATCCAAAAATGGTGTTCCCAGTGCTCTCTTCAATAAATTTTTACCCCTTAAGCCCCTTTTTTGTTTGTTATATTGAATACTTACTCTATTTTTATAAAAAAATTGAAGTTAGAAATATCTAAGTAGTATATATATATATGTCTCTAGCCCTCACTATGCTCTGCTTTGTTGGAAAAAATTTGAAGTTGAAGTTTTCTCTGAATTCTGTACAACAGTTGGGTTTCTTCATATTATTAAGCTGCATCAGAGTTGACAGCAGTTATCTAGAATTTTTCTATATGAAAAGAATTAGCCTTTGTAAAATGAGGAAATTACACATAGTTTATGAAATTTCACTGATATATATATGTATATATATGTATATATGTATGTGTGTGTATATATATATATATATACATATATATATATGTATATGTTAGCCTACTGACTTATCTGAAATAATAGAAAATTTTAAAGACTATATTGAGTTTAGTACCACTCTTTGCAATCCTTCTTTTTTTTTTTTTTTAAATATTTATTTATTCATACAGAACTGGGGTACAGGCCAGAGATGTGGAGGGTGAGAGAATTCACCAGAGACAGAGTGGGAAGCAGAACAGGCAGATCGGCGAGGTACACTGCTGAGGGGAGCATCGGGCGGGTCAGGAGAGGTCTGCCACGCCATGTGGTCACCTCCGGGGCAGGCGGGAATCGAACTCATGCGGAAGTGGCTTTGGCTTCTCAGTGCAGTGCTTTAGCCCGCTGCGCCACCAGGGAGGGCCCCTGCAATCCTTCTTTTTAACATGGTTTCAGGTGGAGAAAATTAAGTCTCCCAGTTGAGAGTCTCATCACTATTTTAGTACATTTTTTAGTTCCTATTACTGGTGATACATTAAGAAAATAGAGACTCGTGGCTGTGATCCTGACATAGGTCTTAGCACACAGATTCAGTGCTTCCCTGACTCTGTCACCAGTTACCTTTTCACAATGAAGATTCCATCTCTGTGAAATGGGTGTGATAGTGCTAATTTTATTCGCATCATGATAAAAATATATATTATCCTTGGCTGTTTATCTTAAGCTCTTTATGAGAAGTGAGGCATTGTAGCATGCAAAGTGCTACTTAATGTGTTATCTAAGACTTTGTTTCCTACCCTCATGTTCATTTTCAAACAAAGCAATAATGAAATTGTCCTTGAGCCAGAGGAGTGACTGGATGGTAGCCAAGGATTTGGGTTGAGTCTCCATTGACATTTGTGTTAATCAGCTGGCTTTCTTGTCACCTGGAGTAATGTTAAGTTGTATTTGTATGTTCAGCACAATAAAACAAGCAAACAGATTTTTTAAATGTTGACTGCTTAGCAAATTAACAGTTATAAGTTTCATATCCAAAGGCAATAAAGCATTGTTGTACAATTAAAATAAACAGAATTTACAATGACAATAAACATATACTTTAACTTGTAGAAATTGTGAGCAAATATATTAGCAGTAATTAACATGTAATGTTTTAAATAATATTTTAATTTTTTACAAACTAATTTTTATTGCATATTTACACAGGGCAATTTGGGCATTATCCAGCCATGTTCTAAATGGATAGCTACCACTTTTGATAAAAATCAGGTAAAAAGCTTACTATTACAATTTCTTCTTTGAGAAATTGTCTTGTGACTATTTACAGAAATATTAGCAAAAGAGAAAAATGGCTTTATCATGAACAAAATAGCAATATAATTTTACCTGGAATCTATTTTCAAAGGATCCCAGAATGCTTTTGAATTGGTATTCAAGCCATATATAAGAACCACTAAGGCAAGGCCATATTTTGGAACCAGAAGTAGATCTGAAATATCAGTTGAAGAGGTAGCCCTTAGCTGGAGAGGGGTTTGGCTTCTATATCCTAACAGGGGTTTTCTGTCTCTCCTTTCTGTAGGCTATGGGGGTGGAATTCCTCTATGTTCTGGCTGCAAAAGGCAAGGCTGTCTTGGGAAGGTGGGAAATGAAGGAGAACACTGTAGTGAAAAGAAACAGTGAGGGGAATGGACTGTTTATGTTCCTGTCACCGGTAGCAGTGACTACAGTACAGTCACCTGTTATCATGGATTCCTTCTCCTGGATTCTATTTGAACTAAATTACTTAGCTTCCCAAATTAAAAACTCTCTATGGGAATTGTCATAGGAAAGATCTAGTAACAGCTCAGATGGTCACCTGCATAATCATAGACTATTAGACAGGTTGAACTGTAGAAATTAATTAAAACCCTCTATTTTATCTTTGCAAAACTAGGACCCAAAGAAGGAAAGTGGTTGGGCATTACCTTAGAGCAACATTAGAATCTTCCAGTTGGAAGAGATGAATGTGGTTAACATCTTCCATGATGTTATATTATAGAATGACTTCTATTATATTATAGGATGAAGTCTTTCTGTGAGTTATTTCAGCAGTTCTGTTGACTGACTGGAAAATATGGCCTCAAGGAACAACATCCGAAGTTTCCCCTAAGATAATTCCTCAGAATATTCATTCTTTCATTTCTTTAATAGACATTTATTAAGTACCAGTCATATGCTAGACATTAAGCTAGACTTGGAAATGTAAAGGAAGATAATGCAATGAGAGCACTGAGTATTTATTGGGAGCACACTACATGTTAGTTATCATATGCTTTATATGAATTAAACCATTTACCCTTCTAATCAGGACTATGAAGTGGAAAATTTTTCTGCATTTACAGATAAGGCAGAGAGTGCAAGTAACTTGCCAAAAAGAAGCAGATAGTAAGTGCTGGGATAGGGAATTCAGTTAGGGGTGCTGATTTTGAAGACCAGATTTTCAATCCCAACACTGACTGCTCTTTAAGTCACCTGTTAAATAAATGACCAAAACTATGAATATTTACTTATAGAGGTGTGAATTGGCAGTGTTCTGTATGAGTTTAAAGGAGAGACTTTCTTTCATCACAGTGGTCAAAGAAGCCTCTTTGAGTGCAAGGAAGGTTTTAGGAACCAGCTATGAGAAAAGCCTATCAAAATGAAAAAATAACTTCAATGGCTTCCAACAAGGGTGAGGAAGAACCTGATGGGTTTTGGAGCCCAGACAAGCTTCCTCTAAATTTCTCCAATAAAGTTTTAATCTTTAATCTGCATACAGTGTATTGAATCTCTCTATTACATACATTGTGACAGTAATTAAGGCTTTTTTTCCCCCTTGAGTATTATATAAGCTTTCCATCTCTAATTTTATGAACATCTTTATTTTTTAATAAAGCTCTTTATTAAGATTATTGGTGGTGTTCTTAATCTCAGGTCCTTTTATTGTATTTTTTTTTTTTTAGCACACTTGTTTCCATAATCTTTTTCTCTCCTTAAAATTACCATGTTTGTTAAAAAACTACCTTCACTGATTCCTTAACACATTAAGGAAAATAAAATATATTTAGTGTCCACGAAACTTCAAACATCACAGAGGGTATGCTTTCAAATAATAGTCTTGATTTGATCTGTATTTAACCTCCGGAGCAATGCATTAAGATGATAGTCATTCAAGAATGCAGGAGCTGTTTATTCCTCAAGTTAGATTTCCTAAGTGTACGTTTTTCCCCTGAGGGATAAAACTGGTAGCCTAAAACTTTGGGGTATCACAATTGGCACATAAGATATTAACCACAACATTCTATTTCCTTCGCATAAGAACAAATAACAACAACAACAAATCCTTAAGGAAGAGTTAAAGTGTTTCCCAAATGAGAACCATCCCTGAAATTAAATATTCTCTATGCAAGTTGACATTTAAAATGTGTGACTTAAGAAAGATAAGAAGAAATTGTGAAAAACATAACCTTAAATATTTTGGATCACATTTTGGTGAATTATGCAGCATTTGGCACAACTTTTAGGAAACAGAAACACTCTGGAGTAATGATGAGTATTTGTATGCACTTTATGGGAACATATATGCACACTCACAGTTATATTTGTGGTATAATGCATTAGATATATAGAATATGTCTATGTAAAATTGTGGTACATGTAACATTTCCAACCCTGGGACAAAATATTGACTTTTTAAAATTTGTTTTTATGGATGCTTCCAGGTTCAACGTATGGAACAATTTTTTTTTCCAGAAAGCACAAATATTTCCATTCCATGGGCAGTCAGAATGACATTTGAGAAGTGACCCTACAGTCATCCTTAGAATGGTATTAGAATATGGCACTAGAATAAAACAGACTTTATGTAACAAAGAAACTAATGGAATTGGGTTGTCATTGGCTACCCTTTGAATATATTAAAGCCTCTCGGAAGAGATCATCCATAGTGGGGAAGAGTGTTGTGTTGGCAAAAGGAGCATGGGCTGACTGAATGCGTCTTTCCATCTCAAATTCTGTGGTATTGCAGATCTAAGAGATGGAGCCAGTAACTAATTGCTCACAACGTAACATATTTCATTATCTTCCTTTCCCTCACCCCCATTCTGTTTGCACCTCTCCCTCTCTTTCTTTCCCTAGAATTCAGCAGAGAATCCCTTAAAATAAACAAAAACTGTGAGAAACTAACAGAAGTCAGGGGCTGCCCCCCCCCCTTTTTTTTAAGAGACAGACTGTAGAAAGTATGAAGTGCTGATTTGACTGGAAAGTAGAAGGGCCAAAGACGTTTATACTACAGGCAGTAGTTAAAAAAGAAAAAAAAGAAAAAAAAATGGGTGTAACCCTGGGCTTTGATACAACTGGCCTTTCAGCCCCCACTTGAGATTTGCACATCCCCAAGGGAAGCTGTGGTTTGGAATAAGATTGTGCATCTAATTTCACTCAGAGAACTTATTGGACTTGGCACCAAAAGAAAGAATTTGCAGTATATTTTTTGTCATGATTAGTGGCCCCCTCACCACAACATTTGATTATTTTGGAAAGGGAAAAGTTAAATCCTTGTAAAGTTGTGATTTACAATTTGCGAGCATCCAGGTAGGGAGCGTGGCTTCTGCCAGCTTGATCATGGGATCCACATTTTATTCTTGCTCATTGATGTGAGAAAACAAAACAGTTCTGTGGGGGAAAATAGACTTGGAAATATATGCCTTGATTATCCTGGGAGATTTCCCCTCCGCACTCCATGCTCTCTCAGTCACGTTGATTTTGGTTTCCACTGGAACTTGTAGCAAGAAACGGGCACGCAGCTGTTTTACTTTTCACTTTTAATCCATAGTTACTGGTATTATTGTCATTTGATCTCTATACCCTTACCCATATGTAAAACATGAGGCAAAGGAGTTAAAAGGAGCATCTAGTTTTATACCTGAAAATAACTGTCACTGGACATTTTTTCCTCAAGCTATATAATAAAGATTAGAGATCTCATGGATATTTTTAATACAGTTAAATATATCCATATAGCCAAGAGCAAAGCGAGTGACCAATCGGTAGTTTAGTGAATATTTTCCTGATAGATGCACTATTTGCTTCACAACTGGGATGCTTTATCCTTTGACCTAAAGAATGCTGTTTGCAGAAGTAACATTCCCTTGAACATTCAACTTTCTGAAAGGACGGACACAACAAGATTGAAGTAGGGTAAGTTTGTGTATCAATGCTGGAGTAATAGCAAGTAAATTAGGTTCCCTTCTGGCATATTACACTGAACTACCATCCATCTGGTGCCGAAATAAATCTGGAAGTGGAGTTAATAATACCAAGTTCCACTCCTCCTAATATTTATTTATTTATTTATTAATTTATTTATTTTTTGTATAATTCTGGTTTTATTTGTGAGTGTTGGAAAACAATGTCTAGTGTTTATGTGAAGAGTGGTTTCACCATCTTTTTAGGTGAAAGCTGTTTGCGGAATAATACCAATGTAGCAATGTTAGTGGTATTGTTTGGAGAGAGAAATCATGTTTTTTTTTGTTTTTTTATTTTTAATTTATTTCATTTTGGACTTGGATATGAAATAAATACAAAAATTCCACTGGTATTTGGAAAGGTGCCATACATGTCCCAGATTGAACTTGGTGGTTAAGGAAATGGATGAATAAGGACAGCCTTAGTTTCTGTCTCAACTAACTGTGACCTTGTGCAAAATGTTGATCTTCTCTAAGCCTCAGTTTTCTCATCTGTACAATGGAGTAAATAAATTCAACTATGTCATTTGGTTGTTGAGGGGAAAGAAGAGAATAATAGAAACATATAATTAATGGTTTGTAATGATTGACACCTAATAAGAATTCAGTGTCAGCTACTGTGGCTGTTAGGTATTGAATTCATGAGCAGACTGTTTCTTAGTTGTGTATCTTAGTAAATTTAGATTTGGTCTCTCTGTGGAGGTATGAAATCTGCTTTCCCTTCCCACTCTCAATGACTTTATGACAGCAAATCATTAAGGGTTTACTTATTTGATCCTGCCTTTGAAAAACTCTTCTGAAATCAAAAGTCAGCTCATTCTGTATTAATGAGGTCTTTATCAATTGACAGTGACAAAATTCCAACTCAAAAATTAGTTTTCTTGTTTCTAAGAGTTCTGTCAACTCTTCATTATTGCTCCTCCCTCCTCTTTCTCACCTAATACATTACAACCTCCCATTGTTTCCATTGTGGTAATATTGATTTACAGCACTGTAAACATTTCAAATAATTCAGTTTCACAGCAAATGATACAACAAATAACTAGTCACAATCCACTAACAACCAAAATTCCTCATCCCTTTCTTCTCTGGTAACCACCATTGTGCTGTCAGAGTCTAAGTATTTATTTGCATTTTATTTGTTCCATGGCTTTTTTCCTTTATATTCCATTTACAGGTGAAGTCATATGGTATATATCTTTCTCCTTGTGATTTTTTCACTTAGCATAATCCCCTCAAATTCCATCCATTTTGTTGCAACTGAAAATTATTTATATTTGTATGGCTGAGTAGTATTTCACCTTGTATATACCACATTTTTTTTTAAGATTTATTTATTTTTGCATACACAACTGGGGTACAGGCCAGAGATGCAGAGAGTGAGAGGATTCACCAGAGACAGAGCGGGGAGCAGAACAGGCAGATCCACGAAGTACACTGCTGAGGGGTGCAGCCAGTGGGTCAGGAGAGGTCTGCCACACCATGTGGATCTCCTCTGGGGCAGGCAGGAATCGAACTCATGCAGAAGTGGCTTAAGCTTTTTAGTGCTGTGCTTTAACCTGCTGCGCCACCAGGGAGGGCCCCTGTATGTACCACATTTTAACATTCAATCATCTATCATTTAGCTTGTTTCCATATCTTCACTATTATGAATAGTGTTGCATTAATAATATAGATACATTTATCTTTTGAATTAGCGTTTCCATAGTTTTTGTATAAGTCCCTAGAAGTGGACTTGCTGGTTCTCATGGAATTTCTACTTTTGATTTTTTTGTTTTCCATATTGGTTGCACCAATTTCCATTGGTACTAGAGTACACAAGGGTTTTTTTTTTTTTTTTTTCCTCCACCAATGTCCTGACGCTTTGTTTCTTGACTTTTTGGTAATAGATGTTCTAACCAGTATACAGTATACACACATATTTTTCACTCTCTCCTTTCCTTTACCAGGACTTACTTTCTTTTAAAGTAGATAAATATCATGCAATCAATCTCTCTCCACATCATGGATAGTATATCCTCTAATGCAGGTGATTTTTACAGCTAGCATTTCCAGTGAGTATATTTCATATGATATGGCACAGAGATAATTCTCATGAACACGAGATTTTTCTCCCAAATATCTGCAATGAATACAATTATACGTTACTACTTGTGACTCATTTTTCTCTACATATATTTTTCTTAATATATGAATACTTTTGTAATGTTTTTGCTTAAAACAATTCAAACTTCTGCATATCATCAGCACATTCAACCTTCCCAAAAGTTATACAAACCCAAGTCTTATTCTATAGGAGTATCACAGGCCCAAGTTCAGGAGATTTGAGGGTTTATTTGTAAACAGAGGGGGCAGTTTCATGGGCCATTCATCCGATGCTAAATGTTGTTTTTAATTTCTCCTCCATGGTTAATGGAAAGGAACAAGGGGGTAAATTCAATAAGTTTGTCATTTAGAAAAGAGGAGAAGAAACAACTTATAGTGGTCAAGAAGCATTCACATATATTCTATAATCTTTCTTTCGTTGGTAAGAGGATTTCACAGTCCCCCAATCTGAATGTTCTAAGTTGCCCTCCACCCATTGTCTGTCCGAGCTTTATCAAGAAAGCAAAGCTTCTCTTGCCATGAAAAATTGCCACCTGTCTTGGTGGTTGAGTTTGTCAGGCCTTTGTTGAGCGGGCTTTGAGTTTCTTGACATAAACACCTTAAGTTTCAAGAGTCTTCTACTGGTTCTTTTATTTGGGATTTCCATATTATAGATCCTATTATAGATTCTAAGATGCACATTTCTTTCTTTCATGTTTTAACATGTCTAGAATCGGAAAGTCAACAGTGACTTAGATTAGATAAGATGAGTTAGTTTTTAAAGTCAGTGAATGAGTGAAATTATAGGCTGCATTTTAGACCGTGTTCTAGAGTTTTTTATTTTAGTAAGAGCTTTGGCATGTTGTCTATGCTGCTAACAAATACACTAACGAAGATAAACATTCCTGCAAAATGCACTGATGAAAGTGGTTAGAAAAGTGGAGAGACAACAGTGAAACTTACTTTCATACTCTTTTCTGTTTGTTTGTTTTTACGACTTTAAAATTTTGACTATTTGCTATTGATGTCTCTTAGTGTTTGCTGTTGCTTTGGTTACTATTGACATCACTAAGCTATCTACTACCTTTTTTTCCAAAACACCTATGGATACCAATTTCAAAGACACAGTCAAGTTCGGGAGACTCATGTAGTTATAATTGAACCTGGCATTTAAAAGAGTCCTATGTGCTAGTGAATTCACCAATCTATTCATAATTGCTGCTCAAGTATTAATTTGTCATTTGCAATTTAAAAAAAAATAACATCAGCAAGATCCACATAGTCTACAGAGCAAAACGTAGCCTTATTTGTGACGGAGGGACATAGATTTCTCTGTCTGCTCCTCTCAGTTCTGTATCCGTTTATTGTTCCCACTGAGTGTTCATATGCACTTGAGTAACTCATAGTTTCCTGTTCCTTAAAACTCATGTCTCTCAAGCCTTCATCAAGAAACAGGTCTGGTATTAATTAGTTTTACTTTTTTATAACTTAATATCAATTATGGTTGTACTTTCCTTTTATATTGAAACATGTAGGGGAGACTCTTTCTCACTTAGAAGACTGGAGAGTAGACTTTCCCTTTTCCCTTTAAGTTTCACTAGTGAAAATACTGGTCACAAAAATTAAAAATAATATTTAATTTAGAGGATGGTTAGATGAAGTTCTAGAACCACACATCCCAGACTAAATCATAAAAATTAGCTGGAACATTAAAACAAGTTTCCTGGGCCCTATTCCAGATTCATTGTGTCAGACTCTCTGGAATAAGGTCTTGAGAACTGTATTTTTAATAAAATCCCCCAGCAGTTTGTGTGAGATGACAAGTTTGTTTAAAATAAATAATAAGGGAGGGTATAAATATTAGGGAGCATGGTGAATGCCACAAGATACTGCAAAAGCAGGAACCTTGGATATACAAGTGCAGTTGCTCTGAAAATACTCACTGAAATGTCAATGTTTCTCTTATATTGTATCTTTCTTATATTGCAAATTCTAACATATTCAAAAGGTAGATGTTTGCATGGAATTTGAGAACAGAGAATAAATGATCCTATATCACACATGATATGGATGTGAGAATTCTATGGAAACAAGACATAGTGCTATAGTCACTAAGTAAGCTAAATAATCCCTTAGCTTTTATTTCAGGCAGAGTAACTTGACCCCAAATTTAGTAACACTTTGTTTTTATTTTATCATATACGTTCATCTTTCTCTTTTAAAAAAGTATTTGTCTAAATTTATTAAGGAATATTAAAAATATAATTGTATATATTTAAAATATACATTATACTTTGATAAATAAGTTAAATGAGCATGAACATCATTGCACATTGTTAAATGTGTGTGTGTGTGTGTGTGTGTGTGTGTGTGTGTGAGTACTGTGAGATTGCTTAAGGTCTACTCATAGTAATTTCTGACCAACAGATAATGTCTTATTAACTTTAGTTTTTATGTTGTATATTAGAGCCTCAGGATTTCTTATAACTGAAAATCTATACCCTTTGACCCACAATTCCCATTTCCCCTTGCCTTGGCCATGGAAACTACCATTTTGAGGGCATTTACACTAAGTGAAATAAGTCAAAAGAATTCAAATACTGTAAAGTATCACTGTAAACTATCACTTTTTTTTTAGAAGAATACTGACTTCATAGGAATGGTGGCTACTTTAATCTTTCTAATGGGCGATTATTTTTCAAGTATTTTTATTACTTTAATGAAGATACATATAGATAAAATCATGTACATTGTGATACATGTGATCTTTCATAATTTTGTAACCATATTCCTATATTTAGGAACCCATTTACAACATTCTAACATCAACTTTTGATTTAATCACCACCAAGATGGCAGTATTAAATGATGTAAATATATTCCTTTAGATAATTTTAATAGTGCTATGTTGTATTGCCCCTAGCTTAAATAGACCTTTTCTTTTATTAAGGTTTTATTTATCTATGCATTTAGAACTGGGGTTAAGGCTAGAGGAACAGGGGTGGTGAGAGGATTCACTAGAGACAGAGTGGGGAGCAGAACAGGCAGATTGACAAGTACACTGCTGAGGGGAGCATTGGGTGAGACAGAGGAGGTCTGCTGCTCTATGTGGGTCACCTCTGGGACCTGGAATCGAGCTTGCATTGAAGCTGCTGTGGCTAGCTTATAGTACTGTGCTTTAACCCACTGTGCCACGGGGGAGGGCATTAACCAGAACTTTTCTATTACAAGTATTCAAACCACTCATGATTCATTTAAAAATTCTGATGTTAATTATTTAGTTCATGTTGTTGAGATGTGATATTAACTGGCTTAGGTACATAAATTCTACATTCCACTGAATCTTTGGTTTATAAATCTGTGGTCACTTACTGGTGGCATTTCTGTTAGCTAAAAGCAGAGAACAAGTTTCTCCAGGTCTGACCTCATCAGTGCTATGGTTTTCCAGATCTCATGTAAGGGTTTGTGAACTGAGTAAAGAGAAAGAGTTAAGCCTATTCTCCTAATTGGCAGAAACTTTGTAGTTTAAAATTACATAGTGACTCTGGTGTAGAGACACAAGAAATTATAGAGCAGACACTGTCCAGGACAACGTATAATTTAAAATGTACTAAAGAATGTATACCGCATGGCAAAGTAAGTGAAGTGCTTCTTCAAATATAAGTGTTTTGCATAGAAAGGCAGTAATTATCCACTCCTAAGGAAATGTTTGCATTCATTCTAAATCAATATTTACTATTCATTTCTTGTGTTCAACAAAACAGGGATTTAACTTTTTTTTTTAATTTTAATGAAGCCCTAAGACTACAATAATTCTACAACGTAATTGTCTTGATATGAAATATTGCTAAATGGTGTTGCTATTTTGGGAAAGAGCAGTGTGAAGTGGAAGGGTATCCCTATTTGTGAAATGTCACTTTGGGAACATTCAATTCAAATTCAGTCAAGCAGGGCGACTCACCAGTTTCCAAAGTCAGCTTAAGCTGTCTCCCTCGTAAGACCCTTAACTAGGATCATTCAGATGGCTCTTTGCCTTTATATATTTTTCTCTGCTCAGGACACACACTCCTGATAATAATTCTGTTTCAACTCAATCAAACTGCCTTTTAAGGTAAGGTGTGTGTGTGTGTGTGTGTGTGTGTATGTGTAGAAGAAACTCTTCTATGCAATTATTTTTTTTCTGTAAGAGGAAAATATTTCTTTCTCCTTACCCTCCCAATTCCTCCTGACTATGTTGTTCAAAAGAACCTCAAGGAAAATACTGGAGGAAAAAGAAAGAAAATAGGACACATGAATACTGTTGTTTTCTGAGACGAGACTAAAGGTCTCTGGCATGTTTTTATTTATAGAACTTATGATCTGATCATTCCATGACTTTTCTTTGGAAAATGACTACACTTTTTTTTTTTTATCACAGAGTCTTAAAAAGAACTGGGCAATATAAAAAATATGTTGTATTACTGAAAAAATACTTTTTTTTTCTCAGCAACAGAAGCAATAATGGGTTTGCCCCTGAGTTTCAGGTCAAAGCAGAGTTCTTTTGTGCACACACCATTACATTACCAAATGCAATGTAACTGTCCGAGTTTTCTGTGGGCTTATATTTCAGTCTTCCACTATGTGTGTAGTGTAGGACCCAAGAATTTCTGCTGCTCTTCCTTTATTTTTGTGATATTTTAGGGTTGAGTGAGACCAAGAGGACCTATTTGAAAATCCCACCATTCACATGAGTTTCTTCTTTTTTTTTTTTAAGATTTCTACTGATCAGAATATTCAATACTGAAATATAATCAATTTTGTATTTTCAGGTTCACAGCTTCTCTAGTGTCCCTACTTTTTTAAAAATTTCTAACAGGAAATGTATCAAAAGTAAATCATATACCTTTGCCTTCTCATCATGTAAATGAGAATTTTTCAAGTTCCTTCTCTGGCTTTAAATGCTCATGGACCAGCAGTGGGGAATGAATCTATACTGAAGTCCCCTCCCTGTGATTTTTGCCATTCATAATTCATGTGCACTCTCTGAGTGAATTACTGTTTGGCATGCACTCTAGGGACAAATAATATCATTTATGCATTGTGATTGCTACTCTATTCTGTCTTCCTTTTTATTGACAAGAAACAAGGGTGTTGCTTGTAGTTTTGAAAGTAAATGGGGTGCAGAAATTCTCTTCTCTTTCTGAGAGAGGCACCTTCTTTTTCAGGAAATGTTTTTGTAAACTGTACTGTTATAAATGGTGTGTTAGTTCTCAAGATATTACTGTCTCCCTGCAGCAGTGAGAGAGTGTCCCTTTAGCATGCAGTGGAAAGAGCCAATGGAAAAGCAGGCATGGAGGATGGAGGATTGGTTCCTGTAGTCTGGAGAAATCAATGGGACACAAAAAGGGGAACTGAAGTGGACCAGAAGGAACCTCTTGAGAGTCATTTAAAAAACTAGATATTGCTTATGAACAGAGCTTTTTACCCGAGGATCTGGAGGGGGGCAGTGAACCCATTCTACTGTACTCCATCCAGTTAAGTGTCTAGTAGTTGAGCTGTTTTCTACACAGTCCATAAAGGATAATGAGGAAGGCTTTGATAGCTTTAAAAATGACTTTGTGGCCTCTCACAAAAACATGAACTGTGTGTAACCCAAAATGAAAAGGGCAGTGCCAGCTAGGTAAAGCTGTTACCTGGCTAATTGGATAGAAAACAGGTCCTGAGGAGAATTGGTAGCTGAGACAAAAATAAAACAAAGGTATGTCAGAGTGTAAAATCTGAGATCTCATTTATTTAAGCTGAAGCTTTCTAAAAATCTTGAAGTTATCTATGATTTCACCTATACATGGTAATTATTTAAGTTGGTCAAGTTAAGGATTAAACTGAATTCCCATTTTTATTATTTTTGAAATTTTGGATTATACATAATCATATTAGTCGGAGTGAAAATATTATTATATTACTGTTCTCTGATAAACGTTTCTGAAATTACTCTTGTATATCAGCATGCCTTAACTGTCAGAAAGAAAGGCTTTATGAATAAATTAAAAAGTAAAGGGAATTACATTCATGCTAGAGTGTTTATATTAAGTTTGGTAATGAAGAAAACAAGTTGCATTAACTGTCATTTATATGGTGACTTTTAGCAAAAGTCTACTAAAAAGAAAAAAAAAACCTTAAAATCCACTCCCAAGACTGGGGACACTTACACTGACCTTGTATTTACTCTTTCAGAGTATCAGACAGCTACTTTAAATAATAAAGTCATCAAATACTTCTATTTATGGAAATAATTTGCTACATGGGTAACAGCTTAGGCCCTTGAATGAAGTGATGCTTTCTGCTGAACTTCAGGCAAGATCCCATGAATCAGTTGGTTTCTTTATAAAATTCAATTGCGCATCTTTTAGACAAGCCTACCAACAACTGTCAAGAGTTAGCTGAAACAGGACACCTCAAGACAGATTGGAGAAAGATGAGTGCACAAAGTTTCTCTCTATTTTCCTCTTCTGTCAACCAAAAAGTATTGCTCTGTAGACATACATCCTATAAAGTAACCTTCTGCTAGAATCAAATAACAAACTCTTTGAATTGAGGATATGAGAAAGAAAGTCTCAGTAGAGAGTCCTTCAAGTTCTGTCCTCAACCACTCATCAAAATCTTGCTGCTACCTTTATGTGGATGTGTTGGATATGATACTTTCCTTATCTTAGCAATGGAATACTGTATATTTCACCAGTTCTCAAACATTTTGCATTCAGAACTCTGTCACACTAAAAATATGTACATGCAGTATCTGCATGTTATATATCTAATGATATTTACCCTTCTAGAAATTAAAGTAGGCATTTAAAATGTTTGTTAATTTATTAAAAATCAGAATAAATCCATTATCGTTAACATAATATGTTTTTCATAAAAAATTCCATTTCCCAAGAAAAAAAAAGTATTTTGGAGGAGTAGCACTGGTTTACATTTTAGAAGATCTCCAATGTCTGGGTTTTCATGTCTGCTGCTTCACTCAGTGTGTTGTCATGCCCAATAGTCTACAGCCTTTAGAAAACACTCTGTACAGTCATGTGAAAATTAGAATTAAAAAAAAAAATAAGTCTTATTGTCATGCAAATACTTTTGATTTGCAGTATCCATGAAAGAGTCTTAGAAACTCTGAAATGCTCTCATGTAATTGGATGTTGCCAATTGTGTTGAATCTGTATGTCTATATACATGCTTCTTCCCCCATGTGACGAGGTCAGTGAAACACCTGACACTAGTAATTTTTCAAAATAATTTCTCCAACTATTCTTTTCCACCTCAAAATAGATCTTTCAGATTTATGTCTTTGAGTTTAGAAACTTTATAGCTTAACTATCTTTTATGTATATCTGAGTCACCAGGGAGAACATTCTCCCTTTCTGAATGTCTTCCTATGCCCACTTCTCTTTATCTTTGAAGAAGGTTAAGGAAGAAAGGGAGAAGAAAATAGGAGTAGGAAAATTAGTTTATTTGGATTCTTATAAGGACCAAATTATATATCTGGAACTACGGACTTTTGTAGTCCTTCTTGGCTATCCAGTCTAATATGTTCATTGAGAAAGGAAATGGAGTTCTGGAAGTGATAGCAGTGTAAGTGAAGATGGATTGTGAGAAGATTCTAGAGATACTGCAAAAGTTGATGAATAGGATTTAGAGATTGGTAGAAGAAAATTTAGTGTGATGTTCAGGTTCCCGGCATAAGCAACTGAATATTTTCATCGAATGTGGAACCCAGGACAAGAAAGAAATGAGTGTAGATATCAGAGTGAGATGACGAATTCACTATTACTATCCAGTTGGAGATATTGAAAATTATATGTCATCTGTGAAATGTACTAGACTATGATATTCACTAATGTTTTACAAAATCATGGTGTTCAACAGATTATGGAAGCCATTGAACTAACTAGCATTCAGTCGTTAACTTTATCATTTGTTTCTTAATGTTACTCAATTTCCTGTTCTCTATCTGTTATATAATGTCAGTTCACCATATATAGAATAAATAAAAGTGAATTTGATTTGAATGAAGAAATAGTTAGAGGAGACATTTAGAGAGACTAGAGAAGTTTAGGAACCAAAAACTATGGGTGAGAGTTGAAGTCAGAGAAGTAGTTGAATAACTCACATAAATAATATAGGATAAAAGGAAAAAGGACTTAAAAGTATCTGAAAGAATTGCAACTTATCTGGACTAGACAGAGGAAAATGAATTAAAATAATTAAATGTGTTGAAGGATTCTGGAGGTAACAGAAATGAAGACAACATCGAGAACCAGATTTGAAAAATGGATATGAACATGTGATGTTTGGAGAACTGGATAGTGTAAACTATAACAAGATAATGCAACAAGAATGGAGGGTCTGTTGTTACTATCAGGACATGAAAATGATGTTTGATCTCTCATATTGGTTTGATCATGTTTTAAAGTTCCAGGAGAAAGTATCTGATGATTGAGCTGTTCTCACTACTATCCCCTGTTTTGGAGAGAAGAGATGTTCCTATGTCTGTAGCTCTTACAATGGGAAACTACCAACCTCTACCTCCTATAAAAACGCTACACCAATGGAACATTCTCCAGGAAGGAAATAATGATACCCATTAAAGGAGAGGGAAGTGGATCCTGGAAAAGAACAAACAAAATAATTAGTAAAGTTATTATGAAACAAAAGGTATAAAATGATATTAATCATAGATATAGATAGAAACTTGGATAAAAGAGAAAAACAAAGGCTTCTCGGTAGGTAATTGGTAACTTTCACTTGGGAAGTATAAGCAGGGTAGTTGTTCTAGAAAATAAACTAGAATAGATTGAGAAGCAATAGTTTGGTGGCAGAGTGAAAATAGCTGGGGTAGACAAATATTTTAAAAAGTTTAGCTTATAATAATACAAGAGTAAATTTACTTTTATGATTTGGTATATGGAGAATGGCAGAGAAAACAATTTTGCCCTTAAGTGGGGATTTTCTAATTCTGATGGTCAGGGAAAGAGTCTTAAGGCTTGCATGACCCTGAAAGGGTACATTTCCATATCTGGGCAATTACCCATACATTGGAATCCCTTTTTCCTTTTGCAGGCTACCAATAAATTGCATCACTCTGTTAGTGACTTTGCCTTTTAAAGTCTTGACCAAAAAATTTATAATTTCAACACCTCAATATGCCCATTGTATGATGTTATTATGCTTAGTATTTTGTGTGTGTGTACACACACACACACACGCGCACACACACACACACACACACACACACACATATATTAAGATTTCAAGCACATTGGCTGTCAGTGAACTCTTTTATTCCACAACACAGGGGTACAAATAGAGGTCCATTGATTGATTTGTTTATTGATGTTTAAAGATATTAACTGACATTTACCCACAAAGCTTCACAAGAACAGAGATAATTTTGTTTTCTTCCTTGAAGTTTCATTTGAGCCCCTCCTGGCTCATTTTTTACCATCTTACCTATGCAAAGTTGTTATAAAAATGTGTGAAGATACACATTTTTGCATTTTAAGGTAGAATTAACTTTTAGATTGGAAACACCCAAAACAAACTGAAGCCAATGAAAAGTGCATTTTACTGCTTTATGGCTAAAAATGACACTGCCCAATTTAAGCTATTTTTAAAACCTGTATATTCATGCAACTTGCATACCAAAATGAAAATTGGTGAGCTATAAACCTTGAAAAACAGGGTTTATAATGGAAACAGTAATTGACACTTACAACATCAAAAATACAATACTATATAATACAAAGCCCAGGGCTTGGGATCCCATCTCTGCTCTAACCTCAGACTGGCACACTAACCCGACACCACAAAGCCAACTAATAGTTATATTCTGAGATGTTTTCTTCTACATGGCAGGGGAGTGGATATGTGATCCAATAACCACATGCAGCTGAACTACTCAGAACCAGTATCCCAAATACCTTTTTTTAATGAACTCCTAAGTCCAGAGTTACAACTCTGTGAAATAATCAGACTTGTTGGGAAGACAATGAGTAATAATAATAATAATGATAATAATAATAATAATTAGTGTACTAGGACTACCCCAGACATTGTATTGGGTAGCCCCTTGGACTTTGGGTATGCAACATTCAACCACAGGACAGAGTGAAGCTAAAATGACCAATTGTCAGGAAAGCTCATGGAATTACTAAAAATAGTTTTGAAATATTCAGAGTTGACTTCAACTTTGCTCTAGTTCAGTTGCTACAGTTTCCCATTTTCTAAGCCACAACTATCCATTTTTTTCATGAGAAAATGCAATCTAAAACGAAAGAGGAAAGTGAAAGCATTTAACTAATGAGTTATGAAGGGTAAATCCAGGCTTCAGGTTATACCTGATTCTATAAGAAGGCATGTAGATGAAGGATCTTAACCTATATACTGTTCCTTCTTTTTTTACATGAAGGCAGGGAAAGGTGATGTTGAGTTTGTTGCTCAAGAAAAGAAGTTCATATATTCTTATTTTAATTTTGAAATATGAGACCATTACCAGATTACTCCTCTAAGATATTTACAAAGAATTTAACTACTAAAATTAGCCAAGATTTAGCTTTTTAAAATTTTATCTAGTCACACAAGTTTTCAGTAAATTTGCTTATCAAGGGACAGTTAGCAGAGTTATCTAGTTTTTCCTAGTTGTGCCATCTGTTTCTGTTGCTACCTTGATGACAAGTTAATTTAGTAAAGCTGAAATGAATAAAACATTGCTGACTGTTTATATACTTTCTTTTTCAACACTCTATTACCAAGACACTAAGTGGGCTTTGGAGAAGGAACCTGGGAGTAAGTTCAAAATGGGTGAAAGGAGTATATTTTTATTGTGAAAGTTTTTAGAATGTTTTGGAAGTAACAGCATTTGTTCTGGGATTCAGTGATATTGTTAATTCCAATAAAAATGCCTTTACATACTACTGACATTCTTCATAAAAATTCTGTTCTTAGAAGTAAATTAATAATGTTAACTGTATGTTTTTTTTTTTTCTTTCTGCATGTCTTTTCTATCTCAGATAACTTCATGGTAGAGTTATATAGTTACCAATTCTATTTACTCAACTCATACCAAAGACTATAGTCCTCTCCCACACATATATTTGAAAATACATTTTAAAATGTTTTTTAAATTTCTTTATTTCCTTGCAATTCTTCCATATACTAAGTTTGATTTATCCTACTTTTTATGTAATTTCATTTATGGTTTATTATACTCTACATAAATGGATATGTGGTGGGCCAAATTTTTGAAGTATTAACTAGCACTTTATGCTTTTTCTTTACTCACTGACTTTTGAAAAGAGTCATGGAAGAGATAACATATCAAAATGAAAAATTAAAATGAATGAAGATTTAGCTTTTAAGATTTCAAAGCTTTCTCCTGTGAGAATTCAGAATATGAACAAAACATTTGAAGAACTACCTAAAAAATGAAATGACACGCTACCCCATGCCTATTGGCACAAACTTTTTAAAAACTGGCTTGTAAAAAATGTTGGGAGATAGGCCCTCCCTTGTGGCGCAGCGGGTTAAAGCACAGAACTGAGAATCTAAAGCCGCTTCCGCATGAGTTCGATTCCCGCCTGCCCCTGAGGTGACCACATGGAGTGGCAGACCTCTCCTGACCCGCCCGCTGCTCCCCTCAGCAGTGTACTTCGTAGATCTGCCTGTTCTGTTCCCACTCTGTCTCTCTCACTGCCCCTGAGCCTCTGGCCTGTACCCCAGTTCTGTATGCACATATAAATAAATCTTTAAAAAAAAAATGTTGGTGGCCCTCCCTGGTGGCGCAGAGGGTTAAAGCACAGCACAAAGAAGCTAAAGCCACTTCCGCAGGAGTTCGATCCCCGCCTGCCTGGAGGTGACCACATGGCTTGGCAGACCTCTCCTGACCCGCCCGCTGCTCCCCTCAGCAGTGTACTTCGTGGATCTGCCTGTTCTGCTCCTCGTGCTGTCTCTGGTGAATCCTCTCACCCTCCGCATCTCTGGCCTGTACCCCAGTTCTGTACGAATAAATAAATAAATCTTTAAAAAAAAATGTTGGGAGATAAAAACTGTGAGTTTAGAAATATTGGGTCCTATGTCCAAATTATTTGACTATCCTCTAGGTGGGTAGGGAGAATATGTAAGGAGAGAAAATAGAAGGTCACCATCACCCAAGGAAGCATGTATCTGACGACCCATCAGCTTACATGTATCTGAGTCTCAGAAAATGGCTACCAGGTGAGAAAAATCTCTGAGCTGTTAGTGTTCTGGTCCTCATCACCAGCTCACTGCCTAAATCCTGCCAGTGAGCACTCAGGACTGATGGTTTTCTACTTTTGTTCTTTTTTCTCAGTCTGCTCTTCTCCCTCAGAAATTTCTGCCACTTCCGTAGCCTACTGGGGTCACAGGAATCTCTGAGAAGTCTTTTGTCATAGTTTTGGATGTGAATTCTTCTTTCATGAAATGGGAAAACCTCTTTGAGTTGACTATAGTCCACCGATTGGGATTTATCATGCAGCCAGCTGACAACTCAGACTCCCCGTTAATTAACCCTGGTCTCCCCACACTTGATTCCCTTCCTGGCTAGTATTTCTGTTCTTTTCTCACCTGGTGTTTGACTAGTTGAAGAAGGAAGCAGGGGGCAGGGAATCTTTTTAGGGGCCTATCTTTTAGGTCATTTATCTTTCATCTCAACGTATATTTTGGATGCCTTTTCCCTTACCAGAGGTGTATTTTCTTGCTTCTTCCTAAGGACCAAGCTAAGAAAACATTTATGTGATTGAATTTTTTTTCCTTTAAATTGTGGGCTCATTTCTAAGAGGTAAAACCTAACAGGTATTAATTGATTAAAGAAAACCCAAGGACCTCAAGAAAATATGCAGAAAACATGTGACATAACATTTGAGAAAACCATCCCCACTCAACTATTGCTATTTGTGCATTACCTTTGAATACCTATTTCTCCTGATAAAATAAGGTGAGGGAACAGACATCATTTAGCACAATATTCCATTACTAGCACGTTATACATAGTGGGAAACAAATACTCAATAAATATTGCAGAATAAATCAAATGATAAATAACTAGAACAATTCTTATTTTGTGACGTGTCCTGCCATCCCCTGAGGAAAAGTATGGATGCTTTATTTTATCCATAAGTGGAGAAAAACTGGCTGTAGTCAAGGCTTAGTAAAACTTTTCTTTCCTTCTTGGTTTTGGAAACAATACGTATAATACCAACAACATATACAAGAAAATAAGGTGAGAGCCAGACATATGGCTCTTTTAAATCTGCTGTTAATCTGAGTGAGGTTGGGCCATATTGAGAGCAATCAAATTGGTTGGCATAGAATATTTAATTTTTTTTAGTATCACTATGCAAAGTACACAAGGTTGAAATGAGAAGCAGAAGACACTTAGGAACTTATTTTGTTCTTAGTTCTGAGTATTATTTATAAAGTAAGTTCTTTTTGAAAGAATGTTTTAAGGTTTTTGCTTTATCCTTGACTCAAAGTAAAGATTTAAGGTGAATTCACCTTTGAATCTTCTGTGAAGTACTCTCCAAACTCTTTTTCAATAACAATTACCTGCTAAAAATTCCTACTTCCTAGGCCCTGTACCTGTCTGTAGTTCTCATTGACCTAAATGGATGTTAAATATGTGTTGCTGAAGGGAAAGTTTGAGGCTCCAGAGGATATCTCTCTTGCAAGTTTGTGTGTGAGTGCAGAAGTCACTAAACCACATGTTTTTTTACCCCTGCAAGTAAAAGTCAATTCTGGGAAATGAAAACTAGAATTAATATCTGCTTCCAACTGTAAAGAACATAAAGATTAACAGTGGAGTGTGTGGTATTGTTGTTTATGTGTGTGTGTGTGAATTTATGGACATATATGATTAGAATCAAAATTCTATAAGTAAAAGCAAAGGAGTACCATGTGTTTCTGATAGTCTGATATCATTGGTGAGGTTCACACTCCTTTATTGGGGATCTAATTTGGACTCTCATTTTTAGGTAACTATCATTTAGTCACCCAGGACTATCTTCATTAAATAATGTAAAGTAAACTTTGAAAAATTATTAAACCTATATTCAATGAAATAAAATAGTCAACATATATTAAGTACTAAGAACTCAAGTCATATCTTCACTTTTATTTTTGATCTTGTTTTAATTGAAATTTCATCTCCTAGGGAAAAGTCAGATACACAATTGAGTGATTAGCTAATATACTTAATTGGTAAAGGAAATCAATCAGTATTTCTTAACAATTACCTAATGTCACTACAGCTTCAGTAGATAAAAAGATGTAAATTCCTTAGGTGTTTTTATTAATACTTGTATGTCTAAGGAGAACTTGAGAGCCTTCATCTCAAATGTGGGGAAAAAACCATTTTTCTTGTTTTAAACTCCTATGTGTCTTTCTCTCCATGGTCATTCAAAAGTGAGAAGTATGCTAAATATTCATTCATATTGAAATTCTTTAAATTATAGAAGCAATCAGCAATAGTTTAGGAAAGAAATGAAAACAATTGTACGAATGCCATTCCAGTCTTGGGCGATAAAATCAAATAATAAGTTTGAGTCTCTTGTAGCAATCACCATGAAGTATAACTCAAAATGCAGGTTTTACATTGCAAGGTATGCTTACTTATAGTTTTAGAATAGTCTCCTGTTCTTATGTACTGCCTTTGAAATTTTGAAAGTAAAACTCAAAAAAAAATCTGTTTTTTGAGTTCTGTCTCTTATGTGTATGCAAATTTTAAAAGTATTTTCTCCTGCCTCTATTTCTTTCCTTTAAAATTTGTGCCTATAAAAATGTTTCATTTGGAAAGACACCTACAACCCTTATCATGAACTGAAAGTAGGTGTCACTCTGTGGGCTGCTCTTGTGAAAAATAAAAATTGACTCTCAATGAAGTGGGTGTGCTTCGATTATTCCCCTTCCTGGGGAATCAGACCTTAATTTTGAGAGTGGAGTCTGTCAAATATTATCATCAAGAGCTGATAAAGCAAATGATGCTAATGACTAAAATCTCCCCCAGATGGTTCACTACCTTGTTTTTTTGCTTAAAAAAATTATTTTTCCTCTATATCTCTCTCCTTATGCTTCCTATTTGCAGTGCTACAAATGTGTAATAATAAGGACTTTTGTTTTCAATAATCATGGCTCCAGAAACCTAGTCATTTTTTTATTATACAGATGAATTTAATTAAGTCACAAAACCTTCTGACATGTGATTGATTTTGTTACCTTGCTACTTGGATAGAGTCAGTTAAGTTGGGATAAAGGGACAATTCTCTAGAGCCAGGTTACTGTCACCATTTTCAGTGGTGACATTAATGTGGTTTTATGCACAGGTGTTAATGCATACCTGAAAATTACATAATGTTATAGTGCAATTTACTTTTTTTAAAATGGGAAAACAAGACAGGAGATAAAATCAGAAGCTACTAGAAAGATTTGACTTTTTGCCAAATAGTTGGAATTCAGCTATTCATACTGATATTGTGATAGCACCACTAGCTAAGATCCATGCTTTTTTTCTGTGCTGAAAATGCAGAAAATTCATTTTGTGTGGAATAAAACCAAATCCCACTAAGCAAGGATGAGTATATTCTTATACTCAATATGGCACAAGAAATATTTGTATTTATAATGGAGTTATTGTAATATAAATTAAAAAGTATTAAGACTTGGATTAGAAAAAGCAATTTTTTATTTTTATCAGGAAATTTTCATTTTGGGGGGTTGAATTAAATCACATGATACCATTTCCTATTCATATACACTTCAAAGAAAAAAAACTAGTTCAATTAGCTTCTTATAATATTTATTTTAAAATTGAGTTAACATATGATATAGAAGTATAGGGATACTCCCTTCAGTTGTACCACAAAACCGACCACCAAGATACCCACAGTTCTCCACCTTAGAGGTATAATAGTCTTGAGAATAACTGATACCAGATTCATTGTAAACTCATTCTGGATACCATTCAGTATTTCAACTAAGTATTTCAGAGTCTATTATCTAACAGTATTCAAAGAGCTGCAATTGAAAAAAAGTGTAAGTGCTTGCACTATATGTGTGAAAGAGAAATATTTCCTGCCTAAGGAGACTACATTCTAGAAGGGCGATGCCATTCAAAGAGTTACTAAGATAGATGTGAAAATATGAAATTACATTATAAGGAAACAGGAGAAGGGAGAAGAGAAAGTGTGAGGAGATTACTGCTGCATTAGGGAGAGCAGGAATTACTTTTCAGAGGAAGTCAAGAGTGAATTGAGATCTATATTGAGCAGTAGGATTTCTTGCATGTGGGAGAATGGGGGAGGAGAGGGAATAGAAGAGGAGGAGTTGTCCACTGAGCAAAGACTCGAGTGTGAATGTGAAAAGAAGAAATGTGAAAGGCAGGAAGAGTTTCAACTGTATATTTGGAAAGTCACAACATTTTAATCTGACAAGGGAGAAGGAACACAAGTGATGAAAGCAATTAGAATTTGCATTTTTGAAAGAACTTCCTGGCTCCATGTTTGGAAAAGCCACACTGACTGTAAGTATGTATCTTTGATAGGAGTTTGTTACAATAATCCAAGAAAAGAGGAGGGTGAGAATTAGATTGTTACATTGGTTGTGGGAAAGAAGAGGACAGAAGGAGTCAATAAATACTTAGTTTTCATCGAATGGATATAGAGCACATTTTGTAAAAATATATCTGGGAGTACTGCTTGAATAATTAACGTTCTGTAGTACCCTTTATAATGGAAAAAGAGAGAGTTAAAGGAATACTAGATGTTTGGTTTACACCTATTGCTGTTGAGATAGCCATGTGAAATATTCAAATAGCAGATAAGAAACGGCAGCTCAGGCAAAAAATGTATACTACAGAAATACAAGCCATGGAGAGTGGAAAAGTTTGGGGATGAAGAGACTAGTCAAGAGGGGAAAACCTGCCCACAACAATGACATTATGAGAAAGCGCTGAAGGTCAAAAACCAAACCAAGTGAGGAAGTAGGAAGGAAGGGAGTTTGATGTTATGAAACTGAAAGAAGATAGTGTTTCAAGATAGAGCAAACAAAAGTATAATTCATTCGAAAACATTAACTATGTGTGTGGGATGGGGGAAACTGAGTTTCATTTATGTTTTGGCTTTGTTAGTGGTAGTAGATGCTAAAAAAATTAATGATACAATTCAAACTTGATACAGAAAAACAGAGTCAGCTATGCTGTGTGTGGAATCAAATGAGTAGGGTTTATACAGTGAGCATTACTTTGTACAAATTAATATCCTAGATATTTTTTCTTCATTTTTTTTCTTTAGAAAACATAACAAGTTTTGTAATTATAAACCTACCTTCTTCCTCTCTCTCTACTCCCCCACCATTTCCTGCTCCATATCATGCTTACCTTTCTTTCATTACTGAAACTGTCTAGTTTCTCACCTTTGTATAGTCAGTATCTTACACAGAGCTTGAAAGTCTTCAGTTCAATATCTGTTGATGAACAAATGAATGAATCCCAAATTTTTAGTAAAAAAAAAAAAAAGAAAGCTCCAGATTAGATTTAGGTGTTTCCTTGCCTTTAGATATGTGGTGTTTAAAACATCTAGGTGTTTCTCTTTCATAATACAATAAAAAGCCCAGTCCTTGAGTAGAAGACTTCCAAGGTCATTTATGATCTAAATTTCATGAACCTGTTTGCCCAGCTCTGCTGAACACTTTGGAGCAGATCTTTCTTAAAAAGTTCTAGACTATTCAGTTTGACTTTAACTGTGTCTATGACATTTGAAAAGAGGCAAACACAGTATTGTGCTCTCTCTCTCTCTCATACCTTCAAGTGGTACCTGTGGCTCCTGCAGCTGTGTCTCCCACCTGAACTCAGGTGACAGGTTCACTATCAGGTTAGTACCTCAAAAATCATTCTTTTTCTCTTTCTTTCTGCCCTGGGCTTCTGTGCAGCAGCAGAGTGAAGGCAGAGTGAACATCTGAAATTATAGGAAATCCACAACTTCAGTGGACCTTTGACAAGTAGGGAAATGGATGAAGAAATACTCCCCTACACTGCGATCACAGGTGGACTATTCTGGGATGAATTCACATGATTTCCTGGAGTCATCAATAGCCCCCTGGGACCAGTTGCTGTGCCAGAAGACTTACAGTCCGGTCTGAAAGTTCAGTGATACTTTCCCTAATTCTCTCCTGTTTTGCTTTCTCCAGCTACATGTTCACTTGCTCCTCATGGGACATTTCCCAAACAGAGGACCTGGCCATTAACCCTTTTCAGAGGCTGCTTTTTCGGGAAAATCCAAGTTCAGAAATATTTCTGTTACATTACTATAGAGTTCACTGTACACAATTATGATGTTTCTGAATTTTTTAGTGTAACTCAAATTGTTCTTAAACAGTATTTTGCTTATTGATTTACAGCTCAAATTTAGTAATGCTTTATCTTTATTTTTTGACAAAAGGTTAATTGACATAGATTTTTAACCCTTTTTGTATTTTACCTGGGGAATTTTTCTGCTTTTACACCAAAGCTATAATTGTAAATAATTATTTAAATATATAAGCAAAGAAGTTACTTAAGGAAACTATTATTTTTAAAAAAAAATGCATTTATCTATGAATATAGAACTGGGGTATAGGCCAGAGGTGCAGGGGAAGTAAGAGGATTCACCAGAGACAGAGTGGGGAGCAGAACAGGCAAATTGACTAAGTACACTGCTGAAGGGAGCAGCTGGCGGGTCAGGAGAGGGCTGCCTTGTCATGTAGGTCGCCTCCCTGGTCAGGAATCGAACTTGTACTGAAGTGGCTTTCGCTTCATTGTGCTATGTTTAACCTACTCAGCCACCAGGGAGGGACCAAAGAAACTATTATTAAGGAACAACAAACAATTGGTCAAAACAAAATTATGTACTTACTGGTATGAAGAATTTTATAATTTTTATCTTGGAGTATAGTTGTATTAATTTTGTATATATTTTAAAAAATATTTATTTATTTGTGCATACAGAAATTGGGTACAGGCTAGAGGCTCAGGGACGGTGAGAGGCTTCACCAGAGACAGAGTGGGGAACAGAACAGGCCGACTGATGAAGTACACTGCTGAGGGGAGCAGCGGGCAGGTCAGGAGATGTCTGCCTCGCCATGTGGTCACCTCCGGGGCAGGCAGGGATCAAATTTATGCGGAAGTGGCTTTAGCTTCTCAGTGCTATGCTTTAACCCGCTGCGCCACCAGGAGGGCCATAATTTTGTATAAATTTTAATCCTTGCCTAAGCCCTTTATTTGAACTTGAATCCCCCCATTTGATGCTTTTTTATCTGATTCAAAAATATGTTAGAGTAGTATATATACAAAATTGTTTCTTCTTTTATTGGAAAAAATGAAAGTATTTATTCTTCTGCTGTTCCCTCATCCCATTAATCACAATACTATCTATGCTATTAATTATACTTAAATGTAGTTTGCTTATATAATTTGTGAACCTCTAATAACTCATAACTTTCAAATTATTTGTCTTCCATGTAGACATTTTGATTACTAAAACATTCCTAAAGCTAGAAGAAGGAATAATAACACAGAATTAAAACTATGAATCACCTTTTGATTAAATACTCGACAATTTTTGTTGCTAAATCTTCACTTAGAAAATAACTCTAAGTCTCATTTGAACTTGTAGATTTTAATTCCATATTGATCACTGTAACCTGGTAAAAGCAATACATATTCATACAGATGATAGTCTGAATTTAAACTGGATATTGACGTGTTACTATAAGAACAGTGGTCTCTGTAGAGCTCTAATAAATAAGGCTGAAGGGAGGGCCCTTCCTGGTGTGCAGCAGGTTAAAACACAGAACTAAGAAGCTAAAATGAGTTCCATCCCCACACTGGAGGTGATCCACATGGCGTGGCAGACTGCAGTATATTTCATCAGTCGGCCGGTTCTGCTCCCCACTCTGTCTCTGGTGAATCCTTTCACTGCCCCTGTACCTTTGGCCTGTACCCAGTTCTGCATGTATAATAAATAAATCTTTTAAAAAAAATTAAGACTGAAGGGTAAAGTGGGTAGTATGAAATGGACTGAGGAATTTGGTAACATTCTCCTTTAAACATTGAATTTGATTTTCTCCTGAATTCATATATTCATTCAACTATTTTTCTACTGAAGTAACCTAAACATCTGGTCATAAAGTCTATATGAATGGGAAGTTGTGGACAAGTTTTCTGGCACCTGTTCCAGTGAACTTCCTGTGAGCACTATGCCCTGACCTAGACTTTCGCTAGACTACTGTATTCTAAACCATTACTTCATCTTCTCTACCACAGATCCCTTCTCCTCTTCTCTACTCAAATGGTAAGATGACTACTGGGAACTGGTTCAGACCAAATCTAGTATCTATCTTCTTACTCACAGTGAACTTTACATAAAATCTTTCTGTGATGGTTAAGTTAGATGTGTATTTGGTGAGGCAACAACACCTGGTTATTTAATTGCTAGATCATGCTTAATATCTGCAATCAGTTGACTTTAAAGGTGATTACCCTCCTTGATGTGATGTAGGAAGTTTCCATATGGAAAAGGAGTAAAGAAGAGAAGTCAGCATCAACTGTTGCTTGAGTTTCTAACCTCTTAGTGTGATTTATAACATTCTTACTTTCCAGACTTCATAAGTGTGAGCCATTCTATATATAAAAATATACCAGTAATACAGATTGATGTGCAGATATATGGACAGAATTCCTTGATTCTGTTTCTTTGGAGAATTTTGATATATATGCCTTATTTTTTGGACAGTATTAATAAAATACAAATTATGTCTTTTAATATTTTTCCATTAATTATATTGAAACTTTCTCTAACTTAATTATGTTTTTTGTTGTTGTTGTTTTTGATATTTTATTTAATTACACATACAGAAATGGGGTATAGGCCAGAGGTGCAGGGGCAGTGAGCGTATTTACCAGAAAAAGAGTGGGGAGCAGAACAGACAGATCTACTCAAATATACTACTGAAGGAAGCAGCAGGAGAGACAGGAGAGGTCGGCTGTTCTATATGGTTCACCTCAGGAGGTGGGGGTAGGGGAGGGGTCAAACTCTCATTGAAGTGGTTTAGCATCACAGTACAGTGCTCCAACCACTGCATCACCAGAGAGGGCCCTCTCTAACTTAATTCTATTGTTCTTCCTCCTTGCCAAAATCACAGTTTTCACTTGTAATCATAATTCCACATTTCTCTTTATCTATAAGACATCTTTTATCAGTCTTTCATTTCTTTAAAACAGTTTTCTGTAAATGAACGTAATCCTAGTATGTAGGACAAAATAATTGCTATCAACCATCTCCTTTCACTCTTTGTTGTTTCAATGGTGGAGTTAGAGGATTACAATTCAAATTTCAAATATCTCAGTATCTTAATGCTAGCCAGAGACACACACGGACACACACACGCTGAGTCTAAAGAAATGTTTTACTTTATTTTGGCTTCAGTCATATATTCTAGTGTATTTATGTAGTTTTAACAACAGAGGGCTGAAGAGCAGGAAATCAATTATAAACCCAATCACTGACTTTCATAATTAGGTATTGAATGCATTGATCTTTATGGCTTTTGCATCAAGCAATTCTTAGGTAGTTAGACATTTTTGGTTGCCTACTGGAATTCACCTGGATAATTTACATGTAACTAAATTAATCCTAGTCAAAATTTAGCTATAATTCCTTCACCTACTCCCAGCTCTTTACTTATATTCCTTTTTATTTGTTAACATTATTCATATTGTTCGATGACTTCTGACTCTACATTTCCCTTAACTGTATGTCTCCAGATAGACCCCAATCCAGCCTATTTCTTTCCATTATTAAGAGCATGAAACTCTGTTCAGTTTTTATTGACATTGTAGTCTGTGTCAAGCATGGTTGTAGCTGCTCAGGATACATTAGGGAATAAAGAAATGAAATATACCATTGTGGAAGTTACATTGCAGAGGATGAGAGAGACAAATAGTAATTAATATAATTAATAAGTAAATTATATATATGTCAGAACTTTTTTCCCCCCTCAAGCAAAAAAAAAAAAAATAATAACCAAGAGAAGGCCTGTGGAAATGGCTAACTCAATATATTTAATAAACATTTATTACAGTAAAGAGTGAATAAATGAATAGTGCTTTAAACTCAGTATCTCTTTCTCAGCATCCTGAAAAAAATGAGTTATGTCTAAATCAGGACATAGTTCATTTCTTTATTTGCTTTGAGTGAGTTTTATTTTTCATCTGTTCAGTTTCTTTGCCTTTGGTGAAATAAATAGGTAAAAGTTCAGTAAGATGTTGACAGTTTAAATTCCAGTTGAGTTGTTTTTAATGAAAACATGTTTCTCTAATTCTTCCTAACTTCCCTACATTTTTCTTCCATCCTTTGGTCCTTCAGTTAAGGTAGCAAGTGACTATATAATTCCTATTATGTCTTGGGAACTCTACCTGACGCTAACACAAGATTGGTTGTTAAAGAGCCAGTGAACTTAAGGCTCTCACAGCCAGTTTCACAGACACATGTATAGAAATCGATGTGGAAGATGAGAGGATTCTGTATTCCATTCATGGAATCTCAGTTTGTTATCCCTGCAGATCTCAGTCTTTTATGAGAAATAGATGTTGTAATAGGACCTACTCAAAAGATTCTGTTAAGATAAAATGAGTTACTATGTATAAACTACATGGAAAGGTATTTGGCATACAGTAATTTACTAATACTTATTTTTTTAATTATAAATATAATGTACAGTAATAAATTCAAAAGAAAACTATATCTGGAGATTATAGTAGTCTGGTAGAGCAAAACCATGGCATGACTTAAAGGAGAGGGGATCTTCTTTGATATCTGGACATAAGAGATGGAAATTCCAAAATTGGAATAGGAATCAGATTAGTGAGAAACTTTGAGAGATAGTGAGTTTGGTAAAAGTTCTTGATGAATGAAAGCAAGATAAAGATGGTCAGGGATTACATTTAAATTTTCTAGATAGAATATATTGGAGAGAAGAGCCATGGTAAAACCATGTACCATGTACCATGGCCAGTACATATGGTAAGGAAGCTGACTAGGCCCAGTCATATCAGAAATCATGGATTTTACTTGGATGACTAACCTACAATATTATCAACACTAGATGATTTTTTAGAAAAAAATCATTGTTAACACTGGAATGATAATCATTAACTTTAAAGTACTAAAGTTGTTTCTTGGGATTTGAAAAAGCTGGAATTTATAATTTGCAAGCTACCACATATTTTTGTGGGGTTAAGTAGATTTCTAAATTCTACAAATTGTTTATTTCATCTTTAAAATAAATGTCACATTTTTTTTTAAGATTTATTTATTTGTTCATACAGAACTGGGGTACAGGCCAGAGGCTCAGGGGCGGTGAGAGGCTTCACCAGAGACAGAGTGGGGAACAGAACAGGCATATTGATGAAGTACACTGCTGAGGGGAACAGCGGGTGGGTCAGGAGAGGTCTGCCACATCACGTGGTCACCTCTGGGGCAGGCAGGAATCAAACTCATGCTGAAGTGGTTTTAGCTTCTTAGTGCTGTGCTTCAACCCACTGCACCACCAGGGAGAGCCTAAATGTGACATTCTTATATCAAATATATTTAATCTTATTTCTAGTTAAATTTTCAAACTATAGAATTTCAAGTGTCCTAATTCCTGCTTGGCATGTTGAGTTCATATACACTTTTAATATGATTTGCAGTTAAAAATACTGATCTTAATAATTAGATACTACCCTGAATTATTACATTTTATTTGAAAAAATAATATTTTTTCCTTGAAGGTAAAGATAATAGTAATTTATTTCTTAATGTAAAGTAGTCTTCACATACACACACACAGTCCATGAAAGTGGATATTTGTCTTCAAAGATTAAAAACAAAAATGGATTTAGAAAAGCGGGCAAACTTCCTAGAATTTTAAATCAATATTTGTATAACACCTTTTTATCTACTGCCTGGAAGAAATAAAAACACAAATTTTTTAATAAAAGTAAGTTAGAGTAACTGAGAACATTTTCAATCACATAATAAAGATTTGTTTCAGACATAAACAATGACTTTCTGTGAGCTCTACTTTGACATCTAAAGAATTCAGAATGACTTTTGCTATCCAAGAGGGTTTTTCCTTCTGAAAACATAGCCCATAAGAATCCCCAAACTACTCCACCTCTTTGGTATCTGTATAAAGCACCAGACAAGCATAAGAAACTGAAACTGTCTGGCTAGTCTTGATCAAGAAGCATACACAATAGGAAGACTTATGTAGAATTTTCTTAAAATCCCATAACTGCCAAGCCAGGTCTTTAGATCCTGACTCTCTTTGGTCAAGAGTGAGTAAGGGGGAGGGAAAGGGGAAGCCCATGGAAGTTGAGTTTGGAACAAATGTACCACCTGCCTAAGCTCCAAGTAGTAGTGTAACACTATACCCATCTATCCATCCTCCCAACTACCCATTCTTTGATTCTTCCTTTTATCCATCTACAACTCTTGCATGAAAAGCATTACTCTTGGAGCCAAGCTACAATAGTGAATAAAACAAAGTTCTCACCCTCATTCTAGCTGAAGAAAGAGATAAAACACAAATAAATATGTGAGATATTTTAAATATTAAAATCAAGTGGTTATTCTGTGGAGAATACAAAAGTTCAGAGAAAGAAAAGGAGTGCTTGAACAAGTTTTGACTTGCCAGATAAAGTATCGGTCACCCAGTTAAATTTGAATTTCAGACAAATATTACATATCTTGTAGTGTAGTGTGTGTGTCCCATGAGATATTTTGGAATAATTTGGGTGAGCATACTCACATTTAAAAAAAAATAAATACTTTTTCATTAATCTATAATTCAAATATAACTAGGTGTTTTCACCCACACTCCAAATCTGGCAATACTGTTGGTTTAGAAGAGGGAGAGGGATTCTATTTTGGTATTGAGTGTCAAGGAAGTCTGCTGAATATGACAATAAATCTGAGACCTGAAGGAAGTAAGGAATGAACCTTCAGATATTTAAAGGAAGTGTGGACACAGAGAATAGTATATGAGTGACAGGGCCTGAGGCTAGCTGTATTCTTGGGAGGCCAGTACAGATGGTGGGGAGATAGAGAAAGTAAAGTATGGGGGTGTGCTGAGAGATTGGCGGGGAGACAGATCCTGCAGATATTTGTAGGCCCGCATCAGAATTCGGCACTTGCTACCAATGGGATGAGAAGTAACTGAAAAGTTTAAATAAGGAAATGTCATGATCTACTTTGTACTTTAAAAGGGTAGGGCTCTAGGTAGGAATATAAAGGAAGTGTTGAAGCAGGAAAACCAGTTAGAAATGAGTCTCAAAAATCAAAAAAAGTAATTACTAGTTTGAGGGAGTGTGGCAGCATGCAGATAGGAAGAAGACATTTTCTCAGTAGATTTTGAAGGGACAACATTTGTAACATCAAACTGAATGTTACCATATCTGAGAGAAAAATGTAAGGATAATGGAGGATGAGAGAACATGTTGAGACTGAGCAATTAAAATTCCACTTCTAGGAGCAAAAGCATTAATTCAAAAGTATACTTCCGAACCCTATGTTTATTGCAGCACTATTTACATCAGGAAAAACCTGGAAAATAGATTAAGAAAATGTGTGTGTGTGTGTGTGTGTGTGTGTGTGGAATATTAAGCAGTAGTCAAAAAGATAAACACATGCCATCTGCAGTGACATGGATGGAGCTAGAAGTGATCATGTTCAGTGAAATAAATTATAAGGAAAAGGAAAAGTATCAAATGGTTTCATTTATAGGAGGAATATAGAGAAACCAAATAAGACATAGGGGAGATACTAACAATAATACAAAGTAAAACAAAACAAACAGACAATTATAAACCAGACATATCCTGCAAGGGGTGGGGAAGGGATTAGATGGAGGGAGGGCAGAACACAGGGGACTGTGGTGATGGTGCATAGGCAGACTTGGGGAGAAATTCTATGGGGTTTGCACCTGAGGGGGTAGTAAACATTGCTTTAAAATGAACAACAGTGTGAATATATATAAGTAAATATTTAAAAAAATAAATACAAGAATATTAGCAGTAGTTGGCATGAATTGAAAAGTACCTGTACTGTGCTACAGGTTTTAAAAGGCCATCTAAAGTGTGCCTTTCTAGGGAGTTAGGCTTTCAGTCGCTTTGTTAGACAAGTGGAGATAACTAAAAGGCAAAAGTATTTGTGTTGTGTGTGCATATATATATATATATATATGCACACACACACATTTGGAGGTTAGGTGAGAGATGAGGAATACAGAATATTTTGTGTGTCATCAACATAGTGATGTTCTATGAAGTCATGAGACAAAATGAAATCACTTAGTGAGGAGAGGGGATGGAAGATGGACCCCTAAGATCACTGCATGGAGAAGCATGGTGAATAAAAAGAAACAACTGAAGGTGCCTTGGATTAAAACAGCCCTATGAAGCCAACTGCAGCCACTGAAGCACATGATGAGTTTGATTCCCCACCAGGAAGATGACCCACATAGCACAGACCTCTTCTGTCTTTCTAACTGCTCCCTTCAGCATGTGTTTCAATAGATCTGCCTGTTCTGCTCCCCACTCTGTCTCTGGTGAATCTTCTCACCCCCAGAACTTTTGGCCTGTACCCCATTTCTTATGTGCATAAGTAAATAAATCTTGAAAAAAAGAAACAATTGAGAAGGTACTTTTAGAAACATAGGAGAACTGAGGATGTATAATATCAAAGAAAGCTTGGAAAATATCAAGTATGTTAAATTATAGTATTATCTTTAATAATAATAATAATAATCTCAAGGACTTTTAACTATAGGAGTTGATCTGAGCACAATACTAAATAAGATGAAGCACTAAATATCTATAATATAACTTCTCATTCCTTACTCCTTTCCTTACTTCCATTTTTCTAGATTGAAAATATTTTGTTAAATAATTCATCAGGAAAAAAAAAGGACAATAATGAGCCAACATTTGATAAATCTTGTCTCTAAATTCTTTGTACTTGTTTTCCACCTTCAAATAACTTTTATCTTTTTTTTTTTTTTCTGCTCCTTCGATCTCCTGTTAATATATATACTCTTACCTCAATTTCTGGTTTGAATTGAACTATTTTTTCTTTCATTCTTGTGTGTGTGTGTGTGTGTGCGTGCCTAGGACAAAGAATTTTACACTGATGAATGAGTGTGTCAATATATGGTCAGCCTCAGTTTGACTTCTGTGAGTATGCCGCTAACTATTACAGCTAAAAATCTGTCTGAGAAAGATGAGTCAATTAGTGCCTTTAAGCAAAAATCTTTTCTGTGACACACTCTTTTGTTCTTTTCTGCTATCTGACTGATAAAAAACTCCACATCAGTATGTCGAATAACTAAAAACATGGTAGCCTCCCTTTCAAAACATTGCATTTTTTTAAAATAATATAATAGTTTATTTTTGCATCATTTTGTACATTTTTTTCATCTCAATTGTAATCCCCATGGGTTTCCCATCACCAAGTCACCCATGTACCATAGTCCAGTCCAGAAAGCTGCCCTCCCCCCACTGTTTTTTTTTAATATATATAATAGCTTATTTTTACATATTTTTGTGCATTTTTCCATCTCATTTGCAATCCCCTTGGGTTTCCCATCACCAATTCACACATGTGCCATCACCATAGCCCAGTGCATTTCCCTCCCCCCACTTTTTTTGATTCCACAAAATGTCTCTGGTATATAGCTGTTCATCATTATCATTATTTTCTCGCCTGCTCTGTTACATTCCTGCTATGAGAGAAATCATCCGATATTTTTCCTTTTCTTTCTGACTTATTTCACTAAACATGATCTTTTCCAGCTCCATCCATGTTGCTGCAAAAGATGTGTATTTCTTTTTTTTGGGGGGGGGGGTTTGAGTGATATTCCATTGTGTATATGTAACACATCTTTTTAATCCAGTCATCTACTTTTGGGCATTTGGGCGGCTTCCACGTATTTCCAATTGCAAATAAAGCAGCAGTAAACATGGGGGTGCAGGTATCTTTTTGAATCAGTGTTTTTGTGTCTTTTGGGTGGATACCTAGGAGTGGGATCGCTGGGTCATATGGAAGCTCCATGTTAAGCAATTTGAGGAACCTCCAAACAGTTTTCCATAATGGTTGTACTAGTTTGCATTTCCACCAGCAGTGCAGGAGAGTTCCTTTTTCTCCACATCCTCGCCAACATTTGTTGTTGCTGGTTGTTTGAAGGTGTGCCATTCTCACTGGGGTGAGGTGGTATCTCATTGTGGTTTTAATTTATATCTCCTTTACAAGTGATGTTGAACATTTTTTTCATATGCTTGTTGGCCATCTGAATTTCCTCTTTGGAGAAGTGTCTTTTTAGCTCTCCTGCCCATTTTTTGATGGGGTTGTTTATTTTTATTGAGTTTCATCAGTTCTCCATATATCTTTGTTATCAATCTTTTATCGCTAGTTTTGTGTGAGAAAACTTCTTCCCATAAGTGGGATGTCTCTCTTTTGTACTGTCTCTTTTGCTGTACAGAAGCTCTTTAACTTGATGTAGTCCCATCTATTTGTCCTTGCCTTCACTATCATTGTATTGGGTGCTCTATCTTTAAAGATGTCGCTAACGTGTATGTCATGTAGTGTTTGGCCTATCTTTGCTTCCAGGTGTTTTATGGTTTCCATTCTTATGTCTAGGTCTTTAATCCACTTCGAGTTGATTTTTGTGTCTGGTGTGAGGTAGTGATCTAGTTTCATTTTTTTGCATGTAGTTTCCCAGGTTTCCCAGCACCATTTGCTGAACAACCCGTTTGCTGAACAAACTTTCTTTGTTTCATTGTATTTTCTTTGCTCCTTTGTCAAAAATTAGCTATACATAAACCTGTGGGTTTATATCTGGGTTTTCTATTAGATCCACTGGTCTGTATGTCTATTCTTGTTCTAGTACCGTGCAGTTTTGATTATTATGGCTTTGTAGTACAGCTTGAAGTTTGGGATTGTAATGCCTCCATTCTGTTTTTTTTTTTTTTTTTCTTAGACATGAGGGTTTTGGCTATTCGAGGTCTTTTGTTGTTCCATATGTATCTCATCAACATTTTTTCTATTTTTTTGAAGAACACCATTGAGATATTTATTAGGATGGTGTTAAATCTGTATATTGCTTTTGGCAGGATGACCTTTTTGATGATAATTCTCCTGATCCATGAGAAGGGGATGTCTTTCCATTTCATGTGCTTCTTGTATTTCTTCTAACAGTGTTTTGCAATTTTCTTTGTAAAGGTCTTTTACCTCTTTTGTTAGGTTGACTCCCAGGTATTTGATTATTTTAGTATAATTGAAAAGGGGATTTTTAAAAAATTATTGTTATTTCTGCTTCTTCTGATTGGTTGTTTGTGTATAGGAAGCCCTCTGACTTTTGTGTGTTGATTTTATATCCTGCTACCTTGCTATACTGGTTGATGGTTTTGATTAATTTCTCAGTGGAGTTTTTAGAGTTTTCCATGTAAATTATCATATCATCTTCAAATAAGGATAGTTTTACTTCTTTCCCTATTTGGATTCCTTGTATGTCTTTTTCCTGTCTTATTGCTCTGGCTAGAACTTCGAATATTACGTTGAAGTGGCAATAGTGGACACCCTTACCTTGTTCCTGATCTCAAAGGAAAGGCTTTCAGTTTTTCTCCGTTGAGGTAATTGGCTGTGGGTTTATCATATATGGCTTTTATCATGTTGAGGTATGTTCCTTCTATTCTGAGGATTTCAAGGGCCTTAAACATAAATGGGTGTTGAACTTTATCGAAATCCTTCTCTGCATCTATTGATATGATTATGTGTTTTTTATTCTTCTGTCGGTTGATGTGATGGATTACATTAATTGATTTTCTGATGTTGAGCCTTCCTTGTGCTCCTGGGATAAAGCCCACTTGGTCATGGTGTCTTATTCTTTTAATGCATTGTTGGATTCTGTTGGGCTAAGGTTTTGTTGAGGATTTTTGCATCAGTGTTCATTAGGGAGATTGACCTGAAGTTTTCTTTTTTTGTGTTTTCTTTGTTAGGTTTTGGTATTAGTGTGATGTTGGCTTCATAGAAAGTTTGTGGTAGTTTTCCTTCTTTTTCAATTATTAGATGAGTCTGTATATAATAGGCACTAGTTCTCTTCAGAATGTTCGGTAAAATTTATTTGTAAATGTATCTGGACCTTTTATTTTTGGGAAGGTTTTGATTACTTCTCCAATTTCCTTGCTTATAATTGGCCTGTTTAGTTGTTCTATTTCTTCTTTATTTAGCTTTGGGTGTTTGTAGAGTTGTAGGAATTTGCCCATTTCTGCTAAATCGTCAAACTTGTTTGCAGATAGTTGCTCATAGTACTGTCATTATTCTTTTGATTTCTGCTGGGTCTGTTGTTATTTCTCCTCTTTTGTTTATGATTCTGTGTATTTGTGCTTTCTCTTGTTTTTTCTTTGTGAGTCTGGCTAGTGGCCTGTCTATCTTGTTTATTTTTTCAAAGAACCAACTTTTGGTTTCATTGGATTTTTTTGCCCTGTTTTCCTAACTTCCATTTCATTTATTTCTGATTTGACTTTTATTATTTCTTGTCTTATGCTGGCTTTTGGGTTATTTTGTTGTTCTTTTTCCAGTTGTTTTTTTTTTTAAGATTTATTTATTTATGCATACAGAACTGGTGTACATGCCAGAGGTGCAGTGAGAGAGGCTTCACCAGAGACATTATGGGGAGCAGAACAGGCAGATTGATGAAGTACACTGCTGAGGGGAGCAGCGGGTGGGTCAGGAGAGGTCTGCCATGCCATGTGATCACCTCCGGGGCAGGCGGGAATCAAACTCATGTGGAAGTGGCTTTAAGCTTCTCAGTGCAGTGCTTTAACCCGCTGTGCCAGCAGGGAGGGCCTCTTTTTCCAGTGTTTTAAGGTAGGACATAAGTTTGTTCCTTTGAGCTATTTCTTGTTTCTTTATGTGAGCTTGTATTGCTATATATTTTTCTTCTTATATCTGCTGTTAATGTGTCCCATATGTTTTGAAGACTCGTGTCATCATTGCCATTTTTCTCCAAGTATTTTTTAATTTCTTCTTTGATCTCTTCATTGATCCAATGGTCCTCCATTAGTGTGGGTTTCAGTGTCCATGTGGTAGGTGGGTTTTTTGCCTTCTTCATATGATTTATTTCTAGTTTGATTTCTTCATGTTCAGATAAAATAGTTGGTATGATTTCAATCTTAGTGTATCTATTGATATTTATTGTGAGATCCAGAATGTGGTCAATCCCAGAGAATGATCCATGTGGATTTGAGAAAAATGTGTACTCAGATTTCCTGGGGTGCAATATTCTATAGATGTCTACTAGACCCATGTTGTCCAGCTTTAGTGTCTTTGTTTATGTTTGTCTTGTTTATCTGTACATTGTGGAGAGTGGCGCCCTCAAGTCTCCTACTTTGTATGTACTCTCTCTGATATACATTTTCATGGATGACAGTAGTTTCCTGATATATTTTGGTGCTCCTTCATTTGGTGCATATATGTTGATGATTGATATTTCTTCTTGTTGTATTGTCCCCTTAATCATAATGTAGTGGCCTTCTGTATCTCTTTTAACTTTTTTTAGTTTGAAGTCTTTTTGATCTGATATAAGTATAGCTATTCCTGCCTTCTTTTTTGGTCCATTTGCTTGTAGGATTACTTTCCAACCTTTTATTTTCAGTCTGTTTTTATCTTTTGAGTTAGATATGTTTCCTGCAGAGAGCAGAACATTGGGTTCTGTTTTTTAATCCATCCTGCAACTCTGTATCTTTTTACTGATGAGTTTAAGCCATTTACATTTAGAGATAATATTGATATACTGGCACCTACATTTGCCATTTTGGTCCTTCTGTATTTTTATTCCTGATTTTGAACTGTGCTTGTTCATTCTTCTGTTGGATTTTGTTTGAGGGTTTCTTGTATTTTTTTTGGAGTCAGTGTTTAGTCGTGATAAAATTGTGGAGTTTCTGTTTGTCTGAAAATATCTGCATTCTTTCTTTATAGAGGAAGGAGAGCTTCACAGGGTAGAGTATTCTTGGTTGGCATTTAATGCTTTGGAGTTTGTTGAGTATGTCCCTCCACTCTCTTCTTGACTGTAGTGTTCTTCGGAGAAGTCTGATGGCATCAGGATCAGTTTCCCTTGATAGGTTATTTGTTTCTTCCCTCTTGTCATTCTCATTATCTTTTCCTTGACTTGTATTCTTGGTAGTTTTACTATAATGTGTATTGCTGTATTTCTTCTGTCATCATGGTTATTTGGTGTTCTTGCTTCTTGAATGTCTATTTTCATCCTCTTCTTCATACTAGGGAAGTTCTCTTCTATTATCTCTGTGAATATTTTCTCAATTCCTTGTCCTTTCTCTTCACCTTCTGGCATAACTGTAACTCTGATATTTCTGTTCCTACTGGTATCAGATAGCTCTTGAAATGTTGCTTCATTCCTTCTCTTTTTTACTTCTCTTTCTTTTTATTTTTTAATTCTCTTTGTTTCTGTGTCTTCACAGGTGCTGATTTGTTCTTCCATTTCATCTATTCTGTTTTCATTACTTTTCCCAGCATTATTTATCTCCTCTAGTGGCCTTTTCATCACTGCATTTCTTCTATTTCATTTTCTTTCTTCAGTTCGTTGATTGCTTGTCTCATATCTTTTTTTTTTTTAATTTTCATTTATTTCATTCATTTCCTTGTTTGCATTCTTCAATTCCTTTATGGCTTGCCTAATATCATTTTTTCCCCCTTCTCATCTTCTTTTTGTTTATTATGATGATTCTGAAGTCTCTATCTGGTAGGCTAAGTAGTTCTTCTATTTCTTTGGTGCTTTCTGGTGACTGGTTTTTTTGGTGATGAATTTCTCCCCGTTGGACTTACTTGGGTATTTGTTTGTCTTCTTTTCTCTATCATGTATTTTCTAATACATTCTGTTTGCTGAGACACAGTGTTGGTATTACTGACCAGTTTTTTTTTCTGGATGTTCTTTCTGGAGTGGCTGAGGGACTTCCAGACATTTCAGTTGTGGAGGGTATTCTGAGTTGAGCTATTTTTCCAGCCCCCACTGTGTGTAATTGTGTCTGTCATCTCAGCTGGTAACAGCCAGGGGTCTCTTGTGGTGTTCAGCCTCTTCCAATAACACATTGAGTCCTTGTTTCTGATCTGTGCCTATTGATCTTTGTAGCCTTCAAACGTCCCGGGTTCCCTCTATGTTTGGGCTTGTCGATGGGGAGTTTTATGTACTAGAAATATTTTAGGTCTCTCTGGAGCTGGGCCTGTGGTTGAGTTGATGTCTGGCTTTGTTGACTTTCTAAGTATTGTGAGCCTTTCTGGCTCACAAGTCTTCAGACTTCTACTGTGGGGGTGGGATAATCCCCCACCACAGGAATGCAGGGGAGTGCCATAGGGCTGCAATCCTCCCATCTGAGCAGGCTGCCAGTCCTCCCTCTGAGCTTCCAGGGCTCTTTGTGTCTATTCCAAACAGTATCACTCTGAGCAATGCCTCCCCACTGCCTGAGGAGTATAGCCCAGCTATACTCTTTTTAACTCCAGGGTTTTACTGCCATTTTTGTGGGTAGATGTGGTAAGCAGATAGACCCCTTAGCTAGTCTCCCCATTTGAGGCACTTCCTAGTGCCTCTGTATGTCAAATGAAAGATTGTTAAAGTTGTTGCATTTTTCTAGGGTTAGACCTGTGGTTGAGTCTTGCCTAACCCCCCCCCCAACTTTTACCTCCAGGGCTTTGTGAGTCTTGCTGACTACACCTTAAAAATGGCACCAAGACCTGACCATGCACTAATGTTGACTAATCTCAGTTCTCTGTTGTGAGGGGGGAGGAGATGCGGGTAGGACTAGGGGTGCCCCAAATGCCAGTTCCTTTTCTCCACCTCCCAGGCTTAAGTACCCACTCAGAACTTTTATTTTTTTCCTGCCCTCCTGCAACTTGACATCAACTCACCTAGCTGTGTTGTCTCAGTTTATATCCAGGGCCTTATTGGGGCTGCTGTGGCAAAGAATGGCAACATATCTGTGGCATAACCTAGCATCTGGGCACCAGGGCTCTCCCAGATCATAGCTGCAGTCTTTTCCCGCAATTTGGTTTCCTCTCAGGAGCTGAGTTGTCTCAGTTTATCTCCAGGGTTGTAGCCTCAGAACATTACATTTTAAGAGAAATTTTGATAACATATGGTAACTGAAAAAAAAATGTTAAATATTTTCTTTATGGGAAGTCAGACATGGGGACAAAGTTGATCGGTAAACAGTGTGGGGTAGGGCTTTGAAAAGTTTTCCTTAACTCACCAAAAATAAGCAATTGCCAATTTTCTAACTTGGTAATATTGAATATATGAGAGGATTACCTCATCCTTTCTCTCAATTCAAGCTAAATGCAAAATGTTTCTGGATTTTTATTCAGTGAATTTATTTTTTCTTTAGAGAAGACAAAATATCTTTTCTCACATGCCTGTAATTCCCTTTATTTATTTTTTTCTCAATGTGTTATGCTAACAAGGATACACTTATTTTATAAAAAGCAAAGTTACAGCTAAGGAAGTTATGTGGTATTCATAGTTGTATTCCCAAACAAAGCAAATGCAAAGCAAGATTGTCAAACATCTGGTGTGAAGTCTGGGTGACCAGAAAATCATTTACTAGACCTATCAGGCCATCCGGAAATCCTCTCTGCCTCTGTGGTGTGTCTGTCCCCTAGTGTGGGGAATCTGCACTGCTCTGGAGTTCACCTCTGACCAGTCATTGGCGGTAGGCAAAAGGGCTGTGTAAGTTGGAAAACGTCACCTTGTTGAACCCAGAGACTTTAGTGTCTATATTTAAATAAAATACATTGGTGAGATGCTTATCTGTTTCTTTCCAAATGCTAGAACCTCACAAGTTAGTCTGCAAAATTGGGTTAAAATATTGGCCAGATTTCTAGAACATCCACTCCTGGTACTGCCAAAAATATCAAAGAAGCAGTCTTTCTTGTGGTACTCAGGCTCTTCTGATTTCAGGCCCAGTTAAATACCAGCCATTTTCTCTTTTCTGGGTGGGAAAGAAGGGGATGAAAAAAAACTTGAGGGGCATAAAGAATATCTAGATATTTAGAAATTAACCTTTCATATTTTCAAGTGCTTGAATTGAATGTAATAGAAACTAATGAATTTGAACACTCTTATTTAAAGTGAGATGAAAAAGGCAACATAGAAGTAAAATAGAGGCAACCTTGGTGCCAAGACCAAAGGGTAATTTTGTGTCCTGGCAGTTCAAGTTGTGGGTTGCTTTTCCACAACTATGCTTCCACTGCTATTACTGGTCTGAACAGAGTTCTGCCCTCACTAGTGCCCACATAATCTAATAATGAGCAGTTGCTCCTGCTGTGGACTTACTCTTCAATGGTGATTCTGAAGCTTTAACTCTTTAGAATGAGGACAGAAAAAAATATAGTGAGTAAACCAGATTCTTAAAATAAATTCAGGCAGCTTGCAAACTTACCAATGTCCAAAAAGACAATCCATTAACAATAATGAAAAACCAAGATTGTATCTTAGAAATATTTTTCTTTTCTTCAGTGTTGAAGTGTCCTGGTAATTATATTCAGTCTATCTGGATTTTATTAAGGATGATTAGTTTAAAAAGACCACATAGTTTGTCAGAGGTAAGGCATTTTCATGATGTGTAAGTAAGTGATATGTAATCAAAAAACAGCGGCGAACGGTAATATCACCTGGCTAGGAATGACTCCTGGAGTATGATTTTGCTTTTAGATTTTGAGGAAGCAGAGATACATGTTAAGTGGCATGCAGTCTGAAAATTTCCCCTTTAACCATACACATATGGACACCCCAGGAACAATAGGTAATACAGAAATCTAGGGGAGAAATTATGCTTAAGAAGATATCTATGCCAAATATGTTTCCTTAGAGCGTAAATTGTACATTTTGGTCAGGGGTGAGTTTGTACTGATTCAACCATTACCTCTTCTGCATCTGTCTCATTATTATTATGGAAGAGAGAGGAGAGAGCTGCACACCATGGAAGGTGGCAGATTCACAGTGATGGACAAGCTACTTAGTTAACAATTTTAATTCTTAAAAAAAAATAATTTAAATAATGAGTGGAAATATATGAGGATAACACAAAATAGAGAATAAAGCTAAAACATGTTCCAATACCCATGGATGGACATTATTGCTATTTTTTTTATAGTATACATACACACATCAGCACATTTGTGTTATTTTCCTATACAGTGGCACTATTCATTTTTTGATTTTTTGAAGGTTGTTGCACTTAGTATTTTGAGTGGATTCAATGCTATTAAATATTCTCTTCATTTTGTCTTTATTTTTTCTTACATTTTTATTGATGTTCATTGGCTTATACCATTATGTATGACTTCGAGATAGAAGATACACCCTCAGGTGTCTGTTTTCACTCTACACACCACAAGGCACCACCATAGACCAATGTACCCCTCTCCCTTGTACCCTCCCCACTTCCCCTTCTCCTCTGAGAGCCTCAATTGTGTAGTCAGATTTCCAGAATATATTATTGAGTTGGCCTTATCTGCTCATCCACTACTTGTCTTTCTCTTGACTTATTTCACTTAGCATAACCTCCAGTTCCAGCCACTTTGTCATAAATGGCAAACATTTATCATTTTTATAGATTAGTAGTATTCCATTGTTTAGATATATCATATCTTCTGAATCCACACTTGTCTTTGAGTGCTTAGGTTGTTTCCTTAACTTGGCTAAACCCCTTTGAATTCGTGTTTTTACATCCATATTTAGATAACTGTGAATGAAATTACTGGCTCATATGGTAAATCTATTTTTAATATTTTTAGAAATTGACATACTGTTTTTCATAGGCACTGGACCAGCTAACATTACCATGAAGAATATATGAATGTTCCTTTTCTTTATAACCTCACCAACACTTATTGTTTCTAGTATTTTTGATATAGGCCATTCTCAAAGGTGTGAGATGGTATTTTATTGTGGTTTGGATATGCATTTCACTGAAAAATGGTGATGAGTATTTTTTCATATGCCTACTGGCTAAGATGGATACACAATTACTAAACCTGTATAATGGAACATTTTATCAATTTTCTTCCATGCATTTTATTGTTTCAGGTTCTACATCTAAGTATTTTGACTTTAATTATTTTGAGTTTCGGGTTTTTTTTGTTTTTTTTTGGTATGTGATGAGAAGCAGTGGTCTAGAGTCATTCTTTTGCATGTGACTGTCCAGTGCCATTTATTGAGGAGGTTTCCTTTTGCCAATGTGTACTTAAGGATCCCCTTTCATAGATTAACTCTCTATACAGGTGTGGCTTTTGTTCTGGCCTCACAATTCTATTCCATTATTCTGCGTGTCTTTTTTTTTTTTTTTTTTGTGCCAGCACCATTTGATTATTATAGTTTTGTACTGTAGCTCAAAGGCTAAGAGTGTAGTCCTTCATTATTTCTCATATTTGTCATAATTGCTGTAGTTATCTGGGATCTTTGGTTCCATAGAGGTTTTAGCAACTTACTTAACAACTTTGAAGAATACCATTGAAACTTTGAAAGAGATTGCATTGAATCTGTATATTGCTTTGGGTAAGATGGACATGTAAAACAATGTTAATTCTTTCATTCACAAGCAGGTTCTATCTTTCCATTTCTTTCTCATTTCTATTTCTTTTAACAGTGTCTTACAGTTTTCATTATAGAAGTCCGTCACCTCCTTTGTTAATTGATTCTCAGGTAGTTAAGTTACTCTTGATGCAGTTATAAATAGGTTTCTCTTCTTGATTTCTTCCTCTTCTAGCTCATTATTTGCATTTAGAAAGGCAACTGATTTTGATATATTGATATGGTAACCTGCCAATTTGATGAACTGATTTATTGTTATTGTTTTTCTATGTATTTCATGGTCATCTTCAAATAATGATTTACAGATCATTACTTCTTTCCTAATTGGAATTTCTTTTATATCTTTTTCTTCCATCATTGCTGTAACTAGTACTTCACAATACTATGTTGAATAGTTGAAGTGAAAGGAGACATATTTGTCTTGTATCAAATCTTAGTGGAAAAATTTTGAGTTTTCACCATTGAGGATGATGGAGCTATTGGTTTGCCATATATATCTTTTGTTATATTCCATGTATCCTCTTTTTTTAGGGTCTTTATCATAAATGTCAGTTGAATTACATCATGAGATTCCTCAGCATCTATTTATATAAACGTGATTTTTTTCTTTGTATTGTAGTAAATTACATTGTTTGACTTTCAGACTTTGAGTCAGCTTTGTGTCCTTGTTATACTGTAATAAGTCCTATTTGGGCATAGTGTATTATCCTTTTTAATAACATCTTTGAATTGGCTTTACTAAGATATTGTTGAATATTTTTTTCTATTTTCATCCAGGAAATTGATTTTACTATTCTTTTGTTGCCTATCAAGGTAATAGTGGCTTCATAAAATGTGTTTCTAATTATTCTTTCTCACTTTTTGGAGTCTTTGGGAAAATAGGCATTATTTCCTTCTTGAAGGTTTCTTGCACTCACTAGTAAAACCATCTGGTCCTGGACTTTTTGGGAGGCAGAATTTTGATTACTATTTTAATTTTTTTTGCTTGCAATTACTCTGTTCAGGTTTTGATTCCCTTGCAATTCAATCTCAAATGGTTGTATATTTGCCTACCACTTACAGATCATCTAACTTATTATACAAATATTCATAGTAATCTCTTGGTATCCTCTCAATTTCTGAGATGTCTGTGGTAACTCCTCTTTCATTTTATTTGAGTTGACCCCTTTTTTTGTGAATGTTGATAGAAGTGTTTAATTTTTGTTAACTTCAAATAATCATCATTTGACTTCATTAGTATTTGGACTGTCATTTTGATTTCTTTTTTCATTGATTTCTACTCTAATTTTCATTATTTCCTTCTTTCTATGGGCTTTTGTTTTCATTTGTTCATCTTTTTCACTTCCTTAAGGTGAGAAATAAAATTATTTATTTGAGCTCTTTCTTGAAGTGGATTTGTATTGCAAATTGCTTCCAACTTAATACTGCTTTTGTTGTGTCCTATACATTCTGGTTTCATCCTAACTTTTATTTGTTCATTTTTAAAGTTCTTCATTTAATTAACTCATTAACACATAGTCATTAAGTAGTATGTTGTTCAGTCTCCACATATTAGGATTTTTTTCTGTTTCCTTTTTTGGGGTTGACTTATATCTTGAGAAGTTATTTGGTATAATTAACATTCTTCATGAATTTTTTTTATACTTGATTTATGATAGAATGAGTGCTCTAATGGAAAATGCCGTATGTGCATTTAAGATGAATATATATTAAGTTTATTTGGGGAATAGGACTCTATAAATATCTGTAAATTCCAGATATTCTTATTCTGTTGTTTTCTTGTTATTTTTGTCTGGTTATCTGTCCACTGATGAAATTTGGATATTAAAGTTCTCAACTACTGTTGTGTTGTTACCATTGTCTATTTTCATATTTGATATCAGTTGTCATGTATAACAATATGTGCTTTTGTTTGGTGAATATATGTTAATGGATATTATATATTTCTCTCCATCTCAGTAACTTATTACCTTTTTAGCTAGAGATCTGTCTCATCTGACATAAGAATGGCTATCCTGCTTTTCCGTGGCTCCTATTTGTTTTTAGGATTGTTTTTCAAGAACTTTTTTGAGTTTCTGTGTATCTTTGGAGCTCAGGTGTGTTTCCTGGAGATGTTTACTCATCCATTCCTCCAATATATATGTGCCATTTGCTTATAAGTGGTAAAATACAATGACATGAATAAACCATTTTGGTATTAATTTCATTTGTATGGGCACAAGTTGGGGCATCATTTTAGATCATAGTTTTCTCTAGCAATATACCCCTTTTTATTTCAGTAATGAATCTAGATGGGAGAGTGAAAGCCAGAAGCAAAATGAAAAGAGGAAGAGATAACAGATAAGAGGAGGAAAGTAATATCAGTTAGTTCATAAGAAGAGTCTGAATGAACTGAAGTCAAAGCAATAAAATTGAGAAGGTTATGTCCAAATGGACTTTTCAATAAATATGACTTTAATGATGTGGAAAGGAATTCCACATTAAATACATACGCTTCATATATTCATCCAATATTAAAGTTAGAGCTTTAAACTAAAATACTACATACTTTATAGAATTCAGTCTTCCTGTATCTGGACTCATCCTTCAGGTCTCAGCCTCAATGTCATTTGTTGAGGAAGACCTTTCCTGGAGTCCCAAATTTAAATAACCCAAGAGCTTTCATTTTATCAGTCTGTTCAATTGCACATAGTATTTCTCCTCTCTCATGTAAGGGTTTTTCCTTTGTTAATCTTTCAGTGCTCTACTTACCCTCCAGTAAGTGGTCAACACCATAGGAATGGAAACTTGTGGATCTTTGTCTGTGCTATTTTCTCTGTTTCTGGAAAGTTGAACATTGTTCCTAGTAGAAATAGAATGACATTTTGCCTGTGCAATGTACAGTAGAAGTTTTTGCTTCTAGGTTTCTAGTTAATTTTTTCTATTCTTAGGCATGCTTACATGCAAATGGGACATTGTTACAATACACGGGCTTTTTCTATATTTAAGAAGTTAAAATATTTTTATCATTTTTCTATTGCCTTTGATCAGCTTACTGACATTCATTAATTTTAATTTCTTAAATTATATATTTTTATAGTATTTTGAGGTTACTTTGAATCATTTGTAAATGCTTTGTATTCATTCCTTAGGAACTGGTTCACAAGCCATTTCAATAGCCAAGACCTTCCCAACAATATTACGTAATAATGATGATGGTAGCAGGTCTTTCCTTATTCCTGAATGTAGTAGGATTTACTCTTGTAATTTAACGTATGGTTAGGCTAATTAATGATTTAAATGTTGCTTTATATAATAGCTAAAATATAATGAGATTGAAATTTATCTGATCAAATGTTTTTATAAATACATAAAATATATAATTGGTATCACTAAGATAAACATGCAAATACTTATTTTAATACTATCCTTATTAGGTTTGATAACAAGTTTTTATAAAATATACCCTTTTATCCTTTCCAGACTCTAGAATAAATAATACAGTGTTAGTAATTTTGTTTTTGAAAACTTAGAAACAAAAGTCTATTGGTTAAAAAAAATAACAGGTTATCCTAAAGCCAGCTTGGAAATAATTTCTTGGTAAAATTTGTGATTTGTTCAATGGTTATGTGTATATGTGTGTTATCTATATAAAGTTTTACAATTGAGAAATGAATGTTTTACTGGAAAATAACCCAGTTGATCCATTTTATCAAAATAATTGACAATTATGAATTCTAATATTCTTATAAACATTTCTTCAAATGACTTTGCTAGTATAAGTGTTAAGAGCACAGGTTTGGAGTGAAGGTTCCACTTCTCCATCTTGGAAACATAAGGAGATTTGTAATAATAACAAATTAATGCACCAATTAACAAATATGTCTGTTAAAGTAGATAAATAAATACTTCAGTTTTGCTTTATGGAGTAACTGAAATAATATACAAAGCTATAAGGATAGCATCTATCATAGAAAAAGCTCATAATACACTGTAGCTATTTATCATTATAATTATGATCATTTCCCTCTTGGTATTATTTGCAGGAAGTTTTTCTGTGGATTTATAGTTATGGAATTTATTTAATATTTCTATTACTTCCCCTTTTATAATAAATTAATTTCTGCTTTTATCTTCTCTATCTTATATTTCCCTTAAGTGTGTTTTGTTTCTAATGTATTGAATTGAATTTTCGGCTTATTTTCATATTTTCTTATGTAATTATTAAATATTCTAAGACAGTATTTTTTTCTTTGGAGTCCACCTTGTTTGCATCTCATAAGAATTAAAACATAATGTAAAAATATCATTATTTTCTAAATTATCTGCAACTGTTAATTATTATTTTTTCTGTTTTTTTTCCAGTTATTTAGAAATATTGTTATCAATTAGATTTTTTTCTGGCTTTGTTTTCTTAGCCTTTTATCATTATTTCTGGTAGTATTGCATAGTGTTCATGGATTATCCCCTGCATAATTCTGCTTTGTGGAATACAGTTTATTAAAATATTTTGTGAAACTGATGGTGGCTGTTTTGAAATACTAAATGAATGCTGTGCATTCTATATTTTCATAATTTGTAAAAACTTAAAGTAACTTTTTAAAATGGTTTAGAAATGTGTTTCTTAACCCATCAGTGGCTTTAAATACAGAGAAGAGCAGTAAAGTCTTCTATACGAGTTTGGTTTCTATCAGTTTTGTGTATGTTCTTCAATTCTATTTATTTAGCATGGATAGATTTCTGATATCGTTATAGCTTTATTGTTAGCCACACTTGTTCTAGATATAAATGACCTTTTAAAATCCAATTAAGCTTTCCTTCACGTATATTTTGTTTTTATGCTACTATTTTCATCTCTACAATTTATTACTAATACCTACCTACATATCTGGGTGAAAATAAAAGTTACCTGAGAGAACTGGAAAAACTAAACTCCATGACAATATATGTAGAACAAGGTAACAGCCTTTTTTCTTTTCTAAAGGAACATCATTGCCTAAAGACTTTTTTCTTGAACTGCAGGTGATAACACACAGCATTAGCATGAAAATGTATGAGAAGAAAGATTTGCTCTTGACTAGTTAAGAAATAAGCTTAACAATTTACAAATTTCTTATGGGATTAGGCTTTAATACCTAATAATCACCTTTGTCAAGGAAAATGTATTCACAGTGTGGGAAGTAATTGCGATTTATGAAAATGTTTTGAACCAAAGAAAGAAAAATCAAAACATCACTATCAGGAATGGCAATATGAATGAAGTACATTTATAGTGCTAGAATGAAATGTCATTTTGACCATCTTATGCTCTGGTTTTCTTCAGACAAAAGATTTCATGTCTGGGAACTTTACATTATTAGTTATTTTTCATCAGCACCATTAAAATCCCTTTTCCAAAACATTTTATATGAGAAATTACAATTAATTTCACAGGTGACGTTCTCCATACCATTATTTCATACAACTGTCTCCCCATCCTCCCCACTTATTTTTTTACATCAAAATATTTGTGAAAATCCTTGGTCAATGATCTGAATTTCACTTGTCTTTTAATATTTTTCCTAATCACAGATGATAAACTTCTAGAAGACAGGAAACTTGAGTTTAGTTTTCTTTGTGCTACTGTGCTAGTCTGAATATTGCTTTAAAAATCTATCAACATGTTTCAGCTACCATCTTTTTTTTTTTTTTAAGATTTATTTATGTGTGCATACAGAACTGGGGTACAGGCCAGAGGCTCAGGGGTGGCGAGAGGCTTCACCAGAGACAGAGAGTGGAGCAGAACAGGCAGATCGATAAAGTACACTGCTGAGGGGAGCAGCAGGCGGGTCAGGAGAGGTCTGCCACGCCATGTGGTCACCTCCGGGGCAGGCTGGGATTGAACTCTTGTGGAAGTGGCTTTAGCTTCTCAGTGCAGTGCTTTAACCCGCTGCGCCACCAGGGAGGGCCTCAGCTACCATCTTATCCTTACATTATCACTCCATAAAACTCCTTCTTATTTGTCTTCCAAAAAGAGCAGTATAGTTGAGGGCCTCCCTGATGGCACAGGGGCTAAGGAACAGCACTATCAACCTATCCTCAGCTACTGGGACATGGATCTGATCTCCCCTGCCAGGGAGCTACCCCACATGGCACAGCAGACCTCTCCTGCCCCCCCTCCACCCCACTGCTCCCCTCAGCAGTGTATTTCAGTAGATCTGCCTGTTCTGCTCCCCACACAGTCTCTGGTGAATCCTCTCAATGTCTGCACTTTTGGACTATACTATTTATTTTTTGTATAAATAAATCTTAAAAAAAAGGAAGAGCAATATAATTGATGCTAGTTCAGAGGCAGAGGTGAAGTATGAAGATGAAAAACGTTTCAATTTCCCTTTTACACCTTCCATCCTAGACCAAATTAATTTAAAACTGTATATGACAAGATCTATAGTCTATAGTTCGAAATGTTTTCATAAAATTTACAATTGCATAGTTAATTGAGTGAGAAGTATAACAGTTAGGTTAGATATAAGTTGCTGTATCATCTCATCAAAGCAATCTAAGTAGCCTCTTGTTTCAATCTAGCCATTAATTTTCATCTATGTTTTAACCACTTCATAATTTACTGATTACTGAATGAGCTATTATCTATGGACTCATATCTGGAAGGCTTAAAAAGAAAATGACCTGTAACATGCCACACCTGGTAGAGGTTAGAATAAAGCAATGCCAAAGTATACTGGCTCAATCACAGGACAGCCGGGATCCAGAACAGTCTGCAAATAAAGGGTTGAGGAGGAGTGGTATTTGCATTATGTAAAGTAGGGCAACACAATTGAATTAAGCAGTGGGGGAAAGGGGGAAGAAAACAAAACTCAAAGCTCAAATAACACCAGTTTCTGTTCTTTGCAATGACATTAATGGTGAAAAGATTTCTTTATTCTTTTACACATTAGAACACCCTACTTAATGTGGACACAGTATTGCAAATTTGTAATTTACACAAAGACCCTGATTATTTTGACTGTTAAAGGAAAGTTTTAACAGACTTAGCTTTAGTAGTTTTAAAAATGTCTCCCTAATACTTCCTATATGAGACCTTAAGGTTGGACATGAAAGCTCCAGACAATGTCAAGAGGGGGAAAAAAAAATCCAAACTGTTAGAAGTGTACACTGTTATTGGTGTCCTCCACATAAACTGTGCATTTGGGAGTAGCCTCAGGGGGCCATTTCCAGGGAAAGTCTTACCAGGTGAGGTCAGAACCCCAGGAGTTTAAAAACAAGGGGGCAGGTTTCATTACAATGTGGACTGGAGGTGAACAAACAGATCCCATCATTCTTCAGGGAAGCGGTTTCAAGTGTTCAGGCATAAATACTGGTGCAGGAGGCCTTTAAGAAGGATTTCAGACAAGTTAGAGTACTACCTGAATGTGAGCCAGGCCAAACTGCTAGGGCTCGAATTATAAGGAAACAGTTTATAGGCTGTGGGACCTCTTACCAATCCATCTTTTTCACTGGGGAGAAAAAAAAAATTCCCTTTGCAGAGGTGATGAAAACCTGTATTAAAAGGTGACACAGCAGAAGAAAAAAAAGGAGCTAAGCCAATGTTTGAGTATTGCAGAAATCAAGAAAAAAATGCCAGCGTGGTTTTAAAAGTACTTGTGAAGTGAGGGAAGAGGAAAAATCTTGGTGTAGTCTATAGTTAACAGTTTCAGTACAAATGATACTGATAGCAAAAAATATGCAAACATTCAAGAATTATATTTAAGTCAACTTCTACTTTTCTTATAGTATACATTTGAAAGTGTTTTTGGACCCTCTCATTTCACAGGTGAGATGTGAGGTTTATAAAATTCCAACAGCCTGTAAAGTTGACCCATAGCTAAAGCTAATGTTCTTGATAAGGAAAGGTCCAGCCAAAGCGTGATTTATGAATTTTATGATTACTTTTTTCCTACTGAAGATATTACCTGGTAGATGAACTTCAGCCTTGCTTTCATATCCCCATAAACCGATGGACACTTGTAGAGACATGCATATTTCAACCTAGATCATAAAGGTCTTTTTTAAAAAAGCTTTATTTATGCATACAGAACTGGGGTATAGGCCAGAGGTGCAGGAGCTGTGAGAGTGTTCACCATAAACTAAGTGGGAAGCAAAACAGGTAGATTGACAAATTGCACTGCTGAGGGGAGCAGTGGGAGAGACAGGGGAGGTCTGTCATGCCATGTGGGTCACCTCCCTGGTGGGGATTGAACTCATGTTAAAGCCACTGTGGCTAGCTTCATAGTGTTGCACTTAACCTGTTGTGCCGCCAGGGAGGGCCCTAGATCATTGCCCACTTCTCTTGAAACTGGAATGTACAGTACATACATACAATATTATGGTAGTGGTCTTTGGAAAGGTGCTCATACAGGATAGATCTTATTATTGATATTAACAGAAAATGGATAAGGGAACTGCTAGATGGTTCTATGATTGGGAATAATGGAAGTGTGTCACCTTATAAGAAAGGACTTTTGTTTTTTACTGTCAGTAGAGTTCTCTCTCTCAGGTTGCCAAGTTCCTGAGAGCTTCTTCCTCTAAGATACTTTTCCTTTTTACCAGCCTCCCCCACCCTATGACTGATTGAGTCAGGTGTACATATTCCCAAGGAAGAACCATTTTGAAGAGCTGTAAATATCCCAGAGCTCCCCAGAGCTTTTGATCAAAGGTTTATTGAGTCTCTGTGACTGTTCAGTTTCTCTCTCTGTCTACACTTCCCTCCTCTCATGACATGTTCTGCCTGCCAAAGTCATTCTCAGTGACTACTTCCAGAGAAAACAACATGTGAATATGACTGTATTAGGAAGATTCTAGTAAATGTTCCTTGCATCAACTTTATTTTACAGATTAGGTAATCAAAGAGAAAAATGAAGAGAAGTGCTTAAGATAAATAGTGAATTAAATATTAGATATCAGGGCTGTGATTTTCTAATCTGATTAGCCTCTCATTCTCAACAGTGGTGTAGGTGGTGACTGTTAGTGCCAATGGGTTATGCTTGATTTGATAGTCTTTAAGTCTCTTATCCAATTATAGCTCTGCTTTTGGTTCTTAGTTGAGCCATTTAGTTAGGCTCAGAACAACTACAACAAAATAAAAATGCAACATGGTAGAATGACAAATGAGTTTGAAAGTATAAGACATTCCAGGGACATTCGATGAGAATGGCAAAAGTTGTAGTTCTGTTGACAAGTGAAAAATCTAGGCTATCAAGTTGTATGTGGATAGAATGGCTTATAAGCTAAAACATATGGGGATATTAAAAAATAGAATTACCATTAAGTTTCTGTTTTTTCCTGTATATTTTATACTTTTTGATAGAATTATGTACCTTGAGGGGATCTTGAATATTTTGTATTTACCTTTGCTCAGACTGTACACAAAGGGAATTTGAAAATGAGATCATGGATATAAACATGAATAATGGACAAGGTGTTTTGAGTCACAACTAATTAAACTCAAGATAGTCAATGTATTATGTGGTATTGGGGGTATTTATGAATCATGAAACATGTGGAAAACCAAGGTGTGACATTATTTTTACTAATTGGTTTTTGCTAACTATTAATACATATTTATAATAATATATAAATGATAATGAAACTATTGGACATGTTCTGCCATTTATTTTTATACGTTCAAATCATCTATTTGAGTCAAAAGTACTCATCTCAATCATGGATGCTTATTTAGTATCCACTAGGTACTAGGTAATATTTTCTGGTGGATGAGATAGATTTAGAGAAAAATAAATAAACCCTATATTTAATATGTTAATGTCAAGTAAGAAGAAAAGTGAAGTAGGATAAAAGGATGATGATATCATCGGCTACTCTAGGAACTCTGGGAAGTTAATTTTGAACAAAGAGATGAATGTATTAGGAGAGTAGATTATGTAAATATCTGGTATATAAGTATTCCAAGCAGAGTGCAAAGACCCTGAGCTAGGAGGTACCTGGGATATAATATGCAGTGAGTCAACTGTTTTTTGAGTACAGTGAGTAGGCTGAAGTATGATAGGAAATTAAGTCAGATTGGGTTGCCAGAGGCTGGATCTCATATATATATCTGAAACCATGGTAGAGATTTTGAATTTAAGAGTAGAGACATTACATAATCTAATTTACTTTTTTAAAAGATCTGACTACTATATAGTAATGAAATATTGGGAGAAACCATGGAAGATTGTACTGGAAGAGTATTGCTGAGTATTGAGAAGTATAGTATTGCTGAGGAGACTAAATTACAGTACTGTAGACTAATAATCGCAACTGGGGATAAATTATTGAATTTACTGATAATTGGAAGTGGGATATTAAAGAAGAAAACCTGTTCCTCTCAGATTTTTGCTTTAAGTGATAAAGTGAAGGATGGTATCATTTACTGAGGTGGAGACCCCTAAGCAAAACAGTAAAGTGGTGTATGTGACTGTTAGTGCCAATGGGTTATACTTGACCTGATAATCTTCAAGTCTCTTATCCAATTATAGCTCTGCTTTTGGTTCTTTAGTTGAGCCATTTAGTTTAGCTCAAAACAACTACAACAAAATAAAAATGCAACATGGTAGAATGACAAATGAGTTTGAAAGTACAAGATTGTAAGATAGTGAGAAGCAATGCTTGTGGCAGAATTTCTCTGTCTCCCTGTCTCTGTCTCTGTCCCTCTGTCTCTGTCTTCTTCCCCCCCTGGGATGAGTTTCAGCAAAGCAAGAGATGTTTTGCCCTTCTATCAAGAATATAAAACCATGACAGAAGTGTCTTTTAAGTTCTATGCTGTCCCGGGCCCTCGCTGGTGGCGCAGTGGGTTAAAGCACAGCACTAAGAAGCTTAAGCCACTTTTGCATGAGTTCGATTCCCACCTGCCCCGGAGGAACTCCACATGGCGAGGCAGACCTCTTCTGAACCACCCGCTGCTTCCCTCAGCAGTGTACTTCATCGATCTGCCTGATCTGCTCCCCTCTATGTCTCTGGTGAATCCTCTTGACCCTCCACATCTCTGGTATGTACCCCAGTTCTATATGAATAAATAAATAAATCTTTTAAAAAAAGAAAAAAAGAAAAATTCTATGCTGTCCCCATTTTTGTCTTGATATTTTATTCTAAAATAGATGAGGAAGGAATTATAGGAATGACCTGTCTGGTTGCAATTTTCATTTATTCCTTGAAGTATGATGCCTTCCCTAGAGAAATGTACTCAGTGGCAAAGTAGACAGAGTCAATCAGTCTACTGATGTCTTGTTTCCTTTAACATTTCCTTGCTGTCTGGTACAGCTGCTTTGACTGTGACTTCCTATATGTTTGTGAAAAAGATTGTTAGTTGCAGATATTTGAAAGACTGTATCTGTATTTAGGTTTTCTTTTAAGTTTCAATCACAATTCATAAATTCAATTTCAAGAAGCATTCATAAAGTCACAGATATGGTCTTAACTAAGACCTCATGAAAATCTGAAGGCACACTGGGTCTCAAGTGCTAAGAGAATAATTTGAAGAGTAGATATTGTATAATTGTGCCACTTACCTTCCGCAAGTAACAGAGACCTAATGATCAATTTCTTCATCAAATAAATAACTAAAATATTTGTTATTTCTGCTAAGATAAACATATATTTGCCAGGAGAAAAAGTTTTACCCAAAGCAGACCATGTTAATGAGGAGCCTTATCAACATTGTTCCTTCATTATTTTTGCCACATCTTCATTTTCCTCAGCCGGAAGGCAATGAAAATTTGTGATAATTGATATGTTTCTTAAACACAGTGATGCTTTCTACCCTCTTTCCACATACCTCATAGACTGCTATGCCTTGAGATCACTTATTAAGTATTCAAAAACTAGTAGTGGTAATATTAAAGCTACACTTAAATATTATGCTTCCGTAATATGTAACTTCAACTAATTTCTATAAAGTGGCAACCAATCTATAAAAGCAAATTCTAATCATCAATTTTAATATAGTGACCTATGTGATTTATCTCTAAAGGCATTTCAATAGACATTGAATTTTCAATGTAGGTCAATTAGTGTCATATTAATTGCTGTTATTACGTTGCTCCAATTGATCTATTTTATATTTGTGAGACTCCAACAAGAAGCAAAAGACAACAGAATAAATCTTTCCTTGTAAGTGGTTGTATCTTTCTGGAATTGCATTCAGAATAAGGATTTTGAATGAAAGGACTTCAGGAAGTTACAAAACTCCTTTACATGGCCTGTTGGATCTGTGTACAATTTCCAGCATTACCCAGAATAAATACCAGGAGACTGGTGTGGTTTATACAAGAGTTTATAGAGAAAAAAAATCCACCCACTAGCTCCCATGCTGAGGATTACAACCAGGTCCCTGCTGCCAAGTTCTGTGTTTAGGTAAAGCATGAGAAAATCTGACATTTTTTTTTTTTTTTAAAGTCACAAAAGGCTTTCTATAGTTAGGAGTGGTAAGAAGCTGACAGCTTTTTATGCATAAAAGGCAGCTGTTACTTCTCAGGTAATATTATTAATAAACCCTAAGGTAATGTTTGCTCTGAAATATGTCTAATTGAAATAATTTACTCTGACCCTTGGAGAATTATGAAACTGTTTTCATCATGTTCACACACAGCAAAATAATTATGAGATGCCATATGGGAAAGCCATCATGTGGTACATGTCTTTCTGAATCTATATTTTTGAAATGTTTCCCACAGATAAATCATATAGCTAATTTACAAAGTAGAGGTGAACAGTCTTGGAGATCTGATGTGAAATGTTTGCAGTTCCAGAATATTAACAGGGGTGTTGACATCAGTAATTATGACAGTTAGGAGCCATTTTTCAAAAAATATTCTGAGACCAAAATTTGGTCATACAGGGAGGAAAAAAGGTATGGGTCTCTATAGATACCAGAAGAAATATCTAGATACTGTCAGCATCAGAGAGCAGTGTAGGCACATTGGTGACTGAGGTACTTTTTGCCTTTAGCATAAAATCTGTTTGGAAACTTCCAGCAGTTTCCACTGAGATAGCACATTTGGCAAGATGAGGCTGAGAGCGTGGTATGTAAGGACTTTCGGGAAAACTTGTCAGCTTTCACAGGGAAAGGTCCAAGTGTTTATGGGAACTATGAAGTGGTGTTGGGTGGCTCTCAAAGGGATCTGTGGGGTCATTTGGGACAGGGTTTTGAAAGCTTTTTGATTGAAGCTCTTCTGAACTTATCAAAATGGTTAACAGTCTGGCTGAGAGTCTCATGAGAGCTGACTTTCTTGTGAAATTTCTGGAAGGGTACTTTCCTAGGGTGAGAAAATCTTAGTAGGACAAACTTTCTCACCATATTTTAATTCTTGAGGTCCATATCCCTATTAAAATCCAGGAAATGGAGAATCACAGGAAACTGAATTTTACTTTAGACCTCTGAAATTTAAGATTCAGATTTCTCTGAAGTTTCAACTAGCTGTTATACTCAATCTACTTGTTCTGTTTCCTGACTATATCTCCACCACTTGACAGTTGTGGGTGTAGGGGGCAGTGGGGGGGGGGATAAAAGGAAATCTATAAAGAAAAAAACATTAACTGTAATTCACTGTTCTATAAGCTTCTGGATTCTCTAGACATCTATTAAATAGAAAGATTAATAGTAATAAATAAATTACAACCTGTTAACCCTGTGGTAGTTAAAAATACCTAGCCTGCTTCTCCTCCCTTTCCAGCAGACCTCTTTGACCCTTGGCATATTACAATTATTGGAAGGATCTTCGTTTCCAATGCCCACAACTGGGTTTCATATCATTTGGTCACTGTTGTGACAAACAAGCATTTTCTTCTGGTAACAGCTCTTCTGAGGCAGAGGCTCGGGTGTTGTGAATTTGGCTAGGGAGTGTCATCCTCACAATTAGCTAATCGTTGGCACATTAAAAAATACTAGTTCCATTCCCCTTGGGTCTTTGCAGGAGCCTCCCATTTGTTTACAGCCTCATCTTATTTCAATTCTCAGCATTCAATTATCCTTAAACTTTCAAGGAAAAACAAATTTACATAAAAGCTCCTATGTGTATACATGACCCACAAATATTTACATGGTTTTTAAGGAAACACATGACAGAAATATTTTCACTTTTCCAAAGTTGCAGTTCTACCTTCAAAAGCAGAATATAGAATTTAAAGAAATAGTGAAATACAAACTGGAAACCTGACAAAATGATGAAACTGCTGCTGTTTTCTAATATATTTCAGTCAGATCCTTCTACTTCCCATTTTTAGGCAACTGCCAAACATTTGTTTTTATATCTACCAGACATCTGTGTATTGTGAGCACTATTTCTAGCTATTGACTGTCCTAAAATAAAGGTAACATTTTTCCCGTGATTTATAGTCTATCATTATTATAGTGCAAATGCATGAACTAGAGATTTATTGCACACTTGTGTCTTATCCCCAACTTTGGTAATAGAGGAAAGGTAAAATGTCTTGGCTTGTTGAGTGTTTCCTTCTTTAAGCAGCTGTTTTTTTTTTTTTTTTTTTTTTGGTATGGTGCTTGCAGCTTGATTAAACTACATCAAGAAGGTCAGTGACCAAATTTTGCCTTTAACAGTTTCCCATAACATCTCTTCCTCCTAGGGAGCTTGTCTCAGCTCAGGTTATTTCCAGCAATCTTCTCAAACCAAAAATATGATCTTTGCAGTAAACCAACAAATTCCCACTTTTTATTCTTTATCTCACACGTAAGTGATGACAGCATTTATACAGCTGCTGACTGGGCCAAGAACAACTGGATTAATGAGGTTGTCTCTTTTTCATAAATGTATTATATTCTTCCTTTGACCTTTTAAGACATGGGAATCTTTAGTTTCATAAGATTTCTTAAAAGAGGGAATTCCCCAGTCTCATTCCTTTCTACTTCTCATCACTTTTTTTTCTCCTTAAGTGACTGTTTATTGGTGGGAATAATGCATTCTGTAACATACACACCCACACACACATACACATGCATTCTCTATCTAACACATTAGCTAGAAATTTAGAGAATGGGAGAAGAAAAACTGCTGTAGTGTTGGATTACTGCTTTATAATATGAGCCATAACTTTCTGGAAGACACTATAACAAAAATAATAAACTGTACAAATGTTTCTAGGAAACATAGTTACATTAAATAGGTGAAACTTAGAGAAACTATTTGACACCTAATTTTCTTTTCCAAAATATATCAGTCATTTTTAAATATTATTCATCTTTATTAATAGCTCCTGATTTCTGATTATACCTTAACATGTGAATGGCTGATAATATTTGGTAATAAAATAGTGAGGGTTTGGTTAAATTCACAAAATGAAATCCTTACTAGTTATTTTACCTCTCTCAGTTAGACACCAAAATGCTTATGAATTTTTGTTTCAGGTTCCAGAATTTCTTTCTGAGGTTGGTAAGATCTCTTATTTTTTGTCAACTTTCCTGCTCCATTTAATCTGATGAAATTTCATTGAGACCAAGATAGCAAACTGATTATGTCCTAAAAGAAAGTGCTGAGAGGGCTATTTCACAAAGTGTTGCTAAGTACAATTGACTGTTGAATAATTAGGTTTCCTTTGCTGTCAATGGTATCAAAACAAAGCTCTTGGGTATTGCCTTCTGTTTTCCCTGTTTAGACATTCACTTACTTTTCTGATCCCAGAATCAGGAAAAATGCCTTGTAGTAAACCAAAATATGGTCAGCCAGATCCTTTCCTCTATAGTATAGTTTAGGTGGACATATTTCCAGAAATGCCATTATTCCCTCCTGGGGGATAAGAACCAACCTTCAGAAGTTAATTGCACATGAAAAGGAGGACTTAGAACAAAGTGTGATGATCAAAAGGCTAGGTCTTACCATACATTTCTGGATTCAACTAACCATATACCATTGAGAAATCCATTTTGCTGTCCTACAAGAATATCACAATGAGCCCATCTAAAGTCTAATGTTTAATTCTAACCACCAAACTGCTCCTTTCCCTACCTTGTAAATCTCTAAATGGTGTTATGATTGATGAACATCAAAACTAGCACCTTCTTTGCATTCCCCCTTTCGTTAACACCTATAATTTATTATCATAAAGTCCTGTATTCCTTCCAAACTCTTGATCCCTTCTGCTAGAACCCTAACATTATAGTTTAAACCGATACCATCTTTCATCTGACCTGCTAAATTTGTTGGTCAGGATGGAATAAGGCATACAGATCCTGGTGGTTGTTCTTCAGGAACAGTGTTATTAAAATTGCTAGATGATCAGATAAGGATAGTGTACCAACCTCAATATTACTTATATTAGCAAAATCTTTCCACTCCTAGGCTTTAGAACCAGAACCTAACCTGTAGTAAATGAGACCATGACTGGAGATTCTTTCCCAAATAATCTCAATATTTAGTGGTTCTGATTTTAATTGGTAATTGTTGATTTATTCCTAGACTTGGAATTATTAAGGGGAGGATGAGCACAAGAAACATGATATTGTAAATTCCATATTTCTTTCAACAAAACAATTTCTTGTGGTCAAGGATCGATACTGACCTCCTCTTCTTTGCCTGATGACAACAATAGGAGAAACCTAACAGTAGTTGTTTCAACTTATATGAAATGGGACAACTTTTATGTCATTAATGAAGGTACTTTTCTTTTGGAAACTGACACCTCCAAATCTATAAGGGATGAAGCAAAAATTTTGCAAGTCTAGATATTTGGTATGTGAAAACAATTACTCCATCTCTTTCTTTGTTTCCAAGCCCTTATATTCTAGTCATGGGAGAAGCAGCACCTTATACTGGCCCTTTCTTCAAAGCACCAAAACACTGCTAGGATGTTGTCTCCCAACTGACTTTATAAATGAATCATCAGCAAGTCATTCATTATTCTCCTAGGTCATTTCCTTTGGATAAGATACATTGCAATGAAATTAATACAATTTTGTGGCTGTAAACCCATTGCTTGACTTTTTTACTTTGAAATGTACTCCAATATGTTGTGGATTCTATGATGATTAAGAAAATATCTCTATGAATTCAAGAATTATCACAATAGCAGAAATATTAAAAATCCATTTAAAGCATAGATATGTACCCTCGGCAGGACAGATTGTTGTCCTTTCAAAATTATGGATATTCACGGTCTCCCATTTGCAATCAGAAAGTTGCTGATCTCCTTGGGAATTATGTCATGCATTTAGCACTAGTCTTTGAGATTATACATTGGAAATTCTGCTGGTTGAGAACAAATTTCCTTATTGAGAACTTCTAAAGTCTCTGTTCCTGAAAGGATGAACTTTGTTCATGGACTCATTGAATAAGTGCCAGAGTTTTTATCATTATTATTATTATTATTATTATTATTATTATTATTGTTATTATTATTATTATTATTTTATAGAAGAACTGGGGTGTAGACCAGAGGTGCAGGGCATGAGAGGATTCACCACAACAGAGCAGGCAGCAGCACATTCAGATTTACTGAGATACACTCCTATTGAGAGCAGCAATCGAGTCAAGAGAGGTCTCTTGTGCCTGCCATATGTGGATAGAACTCAGGTCATAGAGATGATAGTGCTGAGACTTAACTCTGAAAGCCACTGAGGAGGCCCAGTGCTAGAGAATTGCCTCATTATATGTTATTATCATTCATTTGAATTTCATTCATGTATATCACTGTATGAATTATTTTGTCCATTTGATTTGAAAGCCTTCTCAATAGTATGTGTCTCTCACTGAGTATATCACATGGGAAACAAGCATCTTAATGCTTTGTGCCCATTTTTGGTACATTCACCTATTTCCTCAACATTCACTAGCCTTCCCATGGCTGTTATTCCAATTCCTGGACAATTAGCCAAACACCCAGTGTCTTCCCATAAATGAATATGTCTTTTGGTCTATTTCTCTTTCCAGGAAATGTAGATAATCAGATTTATTGCCCCACGTTTTGCCTATGTGAGAGGTTATTCCTTCATCATATTCTTTGAGTGAGGGTTTATATTATTTGGAGTACTTTTGAGTGGGCTGCAAGAGAATTACAATCCATGCTGGTTGGCATGAGCACATTATGGAATCTTTGTATCATTAGATCTGAGCATTTTTCTTAAATCATTTGATGATTAGGTCATAGAAACTTTTTAGTAGTCATACATGTTAATTAAACAAGATAAGGGGTAGAATATGGTATCAAATGTAAAAATGGAATATGTTTTCTTTTTGGCTCTTTCAAATGATTGACTTTTTATACTGCTTTCTGTGATTATCTACTTGTCTCAACATATCACTGGAGTGTAGAATATTCTGGAGTAGGAGTAGCTATTAGCATTTCACCTGGCTACTAGTTTTAGGGCCTGGACATTGTCTAAGTATACATTCCAAAACCCAGCAGGGATTCCACATTCTGTTGACTGCATAAATTGGTGTCTTAGGGAGTCTTATTTCTTAAATCTGGACTCTTACTTTCAAATTGAATTGCTTTGAAGAGCTTTTTCTGTAAGGGCAATTGTTATCTTCATTAATCAAAGAGTGTATAGTCAAATTTGTACTTTATTGTGGGCATTGGGTGGGATCTGGAGAATCCAACTTCTAGCAATTTTCTTTTTTGTTTGTTTCAACTTTACCTCAGTAATTTTTGAGTGTCTCTGTCACTACTCAAGGTTTTATGTTGGAACAGAGAGACTGTATTTTATCTTTCCATAAATCATAGGAATTACTGATTTTGATTGCTTTAAGCCGATGACCTAAACTTCTTCCCTGGTTGTTCCCAGAAGATTTGCTTGGAGCCAAGTTTTGTTTTTCACAGAGAATTTCTTTGTGGTCTTTAAGGAGAACCTGTATCTGCAGTATCTTTAGTGCAACTCAGAGAAATAACAAGTCCTGGACACTTTAATTATTGCTTACTACATGCCTTACAAAAGGTAACTTTTAAGAGGTTACTATTATTATCAATCTATTTTTTTCATACCCTTTTCTTTGTTGATAGTTAACAATTATTGTTAAAATTTTATTTCTCAATTTTTCAAGACTCCCGATCGATACAATGCATGCACAAGGAATTTTACCCCTTTTGAGAACACTGAGGTACAGATTCAAAATTATACTGTTTAGGCATAATATTTATAGATGTGAAAACAAATTATTTTCTCTACTAGATCCCATATTATCCCTAAAGTGTTTCTTTAAAATACCAAAGTGCTCTTAGTTGGAAAGTATTATTTTCCACTGGTAATCTTAGACATATTTAAGATAAAATCATACTTTAAATTAATCTTGACAGAAATAATTTGTTGCAGTTACATCACTAACACATATAAGATATTATATATATGTCACCTTGACTTAATAGTGACCTGAGGAGGAAATTTGTAGGTTTAGCAAATCCCTTCTAATAACACCCACAGAACTGAAAACTTATCCCACTTCTTGGTGGTCTTCTACCCATCCAAAGCTCCAGAGAACCATAAAAAATATTAGTTCCTCTCCTGAAGTGCTATAAAATATATTCTGTGAGACACATGGGAAAATTTTTCTGAGGTTGGTCATTCCATAGAGACACAATATTCCATATTTTGAAATGTAGCTAGAGACGGAAATGTATTTACTTCTCATGATCTCTTGTTCATAATTAGGATATGAAAAATTAGAGTTCAGAAACCTAGTGAAATATGATTGAAAAGTTCTGATTTTACATGTAAAATTCCCTTGCCAGATGGGTGTACTGCAGTTACTTTAAGATAGTATGTAAAATTAAATATCAATAAGGTTACCATGAAATATAAAATTTCTGGCACTAGTAAGCTAGTTCCTAGAAAGGTTATCATATACTGTTAATATGTTCACACATTTAACACATATAACATATTCGTATTTAATATTTAGTAAATATTAATCTGCTCATAAGAGCTTATACGTTATTCAGTGATGATAAAAATAGTAACCATTAGTCATTAAAAATAGCAATGGTTAGTAATTATGAGGCTGGTTAGTTTAATTTCCTATTTTCTCCCAAATCTCTTAATTTTCCTAAATTTAGTTTTAGTCTTTTTAAAATGTAAACTAAAAATACTGTTTAAAAAGTTTATGATAAAATTTGTTTCAAATATTATAAGAAACATATTTCCATTTGTCATCTAATAGCCATTAATCAATTTGTTATAGTCCAGGCAGCCTTGCCTTCTATTTTTCACTGCATTAGTTTGGGATCATTGCTGTGATTTCTTTCTTTTCCTTCCTCAAAGCCCTTATATATAGAATATGTTCTCTGTGGGCTCAATTCAATATTGACATGAAATTTGTAATCTTTAATAATGTTCAGTCTGGGTTTGAATCACAGTGATATAGACTTAGTCTATACATTGACATTGGATTAATTAGAACATTCTGCATGGTCAGGAAACCTGGTAGTTTGGATTCAGAGCTCTGTTTTATTAGATAAACACCATTTATTTTTATGTAGGCTGAAGACATTTTTTTTTCTTTCTTTCTTTTTTTTTTTTTTTTTTTGCAAGAAATAGAAAGTGTAACAGTTTTGGGAAACTACCTTGTGCAATCTTGTCTCTTTTTATCAGTTATCCTCACAGCAGTCTTCTGTTTTATTACTTTCTCAATTTTAAAGCTAAGTAAAAATGGTATAGCGCTATATGGTAAAGCCAAGATTTAAATCTATGTTTGTCTTAATTTATTTAAACAACAAATGTGTATCATATGCTTCACTGTGTTTTAGACATTGATTCAAAGGAAGTTGTTGGAAGTTACAGGTATGTTATGGTGGTGGAAATTATGCCAACATTGCCTCATATGGTGGTATGCTGTTACTGAAAACATTTTAGGAGCTTCTTTGGTATTTCCTGAAGATTAGAATCCTAATGTACCTAGTTGAATTTAAATTGTAATTGAATCATGAACAAACAAGATAGCAGCACTAAGTAACACTAATTGTGCCTGCTCTGGCATTGTCATGAACAGGGACAGTTGTTGACAAGTTCTGGTTCATTGCAACTATCTATGAGGTCCAGAATACTCATTGTGACTGAGGCAAATGCTTATCCAGATATATTCAGTGTGGCCATAGTCAGAGGTGAATTTATATAAAATCAGTAATATTTAAACTACTAAGGTCCTGGGAGAGGTATTAGTAATAATTGTTTTAGTTTCCTTCTCATTTTTTTAATGCAAAAACAAGACAATTCATATTCACTTTCTTTATGGTTACATTTCAAACTATATAAGTTTTAGCTCAAAGAAATATTTTCTTTACTTCTAGTTGAATCAGTTCTTAAAATATTCACTTTATTGGATAGTTCCTAGCCACAACATAAGTCTTAGGGTGTGAGCTCTAACTCTAGTTATAGAGGCTTCTACTTGAAAATCACCTTGTTTCCTTTCTGATTGTGTAGCTGAAGGGTTGTACTTATGAAACAATGAAGCTGAAGGACCCAAGTCCAGGACCTTGGGTTGGATAGGTTGTGTCTGATGCTATTATCCGTGGTTAAATATTTTTAATATTATCCCATGTAAACCTGAAGATGCAGCTGAATCTCAAAGCTCTCATGGGTGTTAAAGGACAGCCACAAAATTATTTAGTTTTCTTTGTTGGAACCATCTACTTTAGGATAATGAAAGGGGAGATGTATAATGAAAGTGTGGAATATATACTAATGGAATACTACATATCTCAAAAAAAGGACAATATAATGACTTTGGGGACAAAATGGATGGACCGCCAGTCATTGTCAAGTAAATAAATTACAAAATGAGATAGATATCAGATGGTTTCATTCATCTTTGGGATATAAATAAAAAAAAAAAAACTACAGGAAAAAAATGCAGCTGGAATAGAGCTTGAACTTAGTGAAATGATTTAATGGTTATGAAAGAACTTCCAAAGAGGAGGGAGGGAGATAGCATATTGGCTTAGGTAATTTGGAGGAGGGTGAGTGAAATATCTGTACATATGGAAAGGCAAAATTGTAGCCCCAGAATTAAAATAAAAAAAATAGGTAGAACTTGAACCCATTTTATTATACAGAATTTTGTAAGTAAGTAAGCCAAACTCAGTCAGGCCTAGTCTCAACCATTTGACTTATTAGTTACATTGTGATCTCTGACTCTCAGGACCTTGGGGTGAGGGAGAAGTAAGAATATATAATGGCTAAGTCTTTACCCTTTTGTCTCCTTTCCCAAATTAAACTATTTTTTTAGGAAATGGTTGTTCTCTTTCATCCTTCCCAATCATGGTATTTATTTTTAATCCAGACCACTAACTAATTAACATTTTAAATTTGAAAAACATTATTTATATTTGGATCTAATATACTTCTCAAATTGAATTAAACATAAATCCTTTGTACATGACATACTAAAATCATTGATCATAAATGAATCATTTGGACTTAAATAATTAATTAAAATAGAAGGTTGACCTTTGAACTCAGTATTCAACATGAGAACTGAGATTATCAAGTAACAACTCTGTAACTAGGGTACCCTATGTCCCAATTTGCCTGGGACAACCCTGTTTACCTTAATCATCCCAGTTTAATAATTAACAGTGCCCCTCTCAAAAGAGTACATGAAACACTATCTCATGATCTTTCTGGTCCTATCCCTTTGCTTCATCTCAGAGGAAAATACCATTCTTAATACCGTGTTTGTTGTTGTTTGGTATTTTTTTGTCTATTTCTTTTTGTCACACATATGTATATGCCTAAGTATTTTATTGTTTATGTAAACTTGATAAAAAGTATATTATACAATTACTCTAAAAATTGCTTTTTCTCAATCAACATTGTTTCTAAAATTTATTTGTGGTATTGAGCTTAGCAGTATTTCAATCATTTAAATAGTCTCAGCTGCATTTTAATTCCATTGTGTGACTATTCTACAATTTATTATTTGTGGATGCATTTTTCTTGGGATCGCTTATAATTTTAAGCTGATACCCCCAATTTTGTTCTGAAATTTCTAGTACAATTTTGGAAGCAGCATGCAAGAGTCCTATTGGTGATACATGCATGTGTATACATAAACATACACTCATATCTCAGTGTGCATTTGTGTGTGTGTGTGTGAGAGAGAATTGCTACAGGGTTAGTGAATATTCAACTTTAGAAGTATAACATTAAAGTATATTATTCTTAACTACAAGTATTGTTGTATTTCTTGATATGAGTATTGATTATATAGTGCCTTAAGTTTGTGAAATTTCATTCAGAGAGATGTACACTTGTATGCAGATTTGTCACTACATTATTATTAAATAAAAAAGGGTACTTCCACATTATATCCAAGTAACTGTATCAACTTATGCCATCACCAGCAATATATTTAATATCGGCCTTTAAAGGAATTTTTAAAAATAATACAGATCAGTAATTTTACTGATAAAATTAATTGTTTTAAATTTTCTTGTATCACTTGCAAAGTTTTGGCAATTTTTAAAAATATCAATTTTGAGAATAAATGGATGACATAGAGCTAGGTAGATGAATTATAACTAACTGTACATACTTGCAAGGTTTATTAATGATGCAATACATTGTACCTATATATTAATTATCAATATGAAATGTGCTGCCTATATTTTCATTCAATTGTAGCCAGTGTTTAAGATGACCTGACCTAAAATTATAGGTCAAAAAAAATTACCTGTCAAATGAGAATTTCTTGTAATAGTGTTCTGCAAGAACTATGCATTTTTAAAATTTACTCATGTGATTATAATTGGGAGGAATATGGTATATAAATGCCAATATTAATGAGCAAGGGATAGATTGAGCACGGATTACATTTGCAATGACTAAAGGCCAGTGCTTTGAATGGAAGACATTGATTAGTGTTTGAGCAGTGGTCAACAGGCAATGTCTTCTCCTAAACTCTTTCCTTGAGTCCCCTTACACTCTGCTGGTTTCCTCCTCTCTTCCCTAGTTTTTCAACCTTCTTTTCTCCAATTTGGGAACTTATAGTCTTTTTTTTTTTAATTAATTTATTTATTTATTCACACAGAACTGGGGTACAGGCCAGAGGTACAGGGGTGGTGAGAGGGTTCACCAGAGACAGAGTGGGGAGCAGAACAGGCAGATCAGTGAAGTACACTGCTGAGAGGAGCAGAGGGTGGGTCAGGAGAGGTCTGCCATCCATGTGGGTCATCTCCAGGGCGGGCAGGGATTGAACTCATGGAGAAGTGGCTTTAGCTTCTTAGTGCTGTGCTTTAACCCACTGTGCCACCAGGGAGGGCCCCTTGTAGTCTTTGTTAAGGACCCTCTCTTTTCCTTTTGCCTACTCTCTCCTTAAGTGAGCTCTTCCAAATATTGCTGTGTATTGGTAACTCTCAAACACTCTTCCAAAAGTCTCTCTTCTGAGTTCCAGATCTTCTATCCAGCTGCTTACTGCACACCTGCACTTTGATGCCTCAGGGACAGCTGAAACTTGATATCTGAAGCTGACTATTGTTTCCCACTCCTCTTTTTAATACTATAGCCACTTTCATATTACCATTTTGTTAAGTGGTATTATTCCTTACCTAGCTGTTCACCTGAAGAAACTATTATTTTTGGGTCCCTTTCTTTCTCAGAAACTTTATTAAATCCATTGAGTTGCAAATATTTGACTTTGCAGATATATGTCAAGTGTGTCCACCACTTTCCATGTTTGGTGCTGTCATTCGCCATTGTTCAAGAGAACATAATTTTTCATCCTGATCTTAAATCTTTACATTTGTTTTTTTTTTCTAGCCTATTATTCTCCGTGGATCCAGAATTATCTTAAAAATGTCATCATGCAACTCTGGCTCCAGTTCACAGTTTATTTGGCAAAAAATTCTCATCCTTGATCATAAGGATCTGTTTGGTCAGCCCCATGTGACTTTTTTTTTTTTTTTTTACTATTTATTTATTCATATAGAGCTGGGGTACAGGCCAGAGATGCGGTGGGTGAGAGGATTCACCAGAGACAGAGAGGGGAGCAGAACAGGCAGATCTACGAAGTACACTGCTGAGGGGAGCCGCGGGCGGGTCTGGAGAGGTCTGCCACGCCATGTGGATCTCCTCCGGGGTAGGCGGGAATCAAACTCATGCAGAAGTGGCTTAAGCTTCTCAGTGCTGTGCTTTAACTCGCTGCGCCACCAGGGAGGGCCACCATGTGACCTTTCAAGAATATTTTTCCTCTGCTTTCCACTTGCTGTTATTCAGTTCTTCAAAATAAGCAGCACTTTCTTCTCCCCAAAATTGTTTATTCCCAGTTCCTTGATGAGTCCTACTTACCCTTTGGGTTTAAAGTAAAGTATTAATTACTCAAAGCTTTTCACTCACCTCATTTCCTGGTCAACCTGGGGTCCCCTCACAGACGCTCAGAACCTGGTGCTCTCCCATAGCACTTCTCACTGGTTGTAATCTCACTCACATTTCTGTGACTATTGACATAGTATATCTTTTTATCACACATGTGTAAAATAGTTGAGGGCAAAAGATTAGTAATTTTTAATATGAACCATAGTAGGTGTTTAATTCAGCTTACTGAATGAGTTAATAATTAGAAGACACTTTGAGTATCTTCTGTTAAGCACAGTATTCATCTCAAAGAAGGAAGAATACCAATTAATTCAAAATAGGAAAAACTCCTAAACCACTAAACCTCTAAACAATTAGAGGATAAAGGAAGGCAGTACGCAGCTAAGTGCTAAAATATGTGGTACAGTGTGGATCTGCTAGAGGATAGAAAACAAAGAGGAGACAATCCCTGTCTCGCACAATGCACAATGGGATGAGTTTTCTTTGGTGCAGGTAGGATTTGCTCACTTCAAACAATAGATACAAATGTTACTCTCCGTTAGCCAAGCCTTAATTATGACAATTATTGATATTTTCAGCAGTTCTTTTGCTGTTGTAAAGGGCCTCATAAATATGTTATTATTTAAAATTCCTTTTTTCATCTTGACATAATCATATGTTTCTCTGCTTCTCATACCACCCATTTGAGTGACATCAAGCAATGTCGCTTTTGCTCTGGAGGGGCCATCCCAAATCAGAGCCTGCAGAAGGAATGGTGTGCATGGCACTGAAGTGACACTCCCCCACCCCCCAGCAGCAGATGAAATATTTCAAAGGGGACATCTGCCACCACCACTGAGATTTTATGGAGTACCCACACATGTAGACTCACTAAAGTGGGCATGACAGCTGAAAAATATTAAAAGTGTGTGTGTTTTTAAAAACAACTTATGGTTAGGAATTAAGAAATGACTTTTAAATAAGAACAGAATTTTTTTTTTTTTTGCAAGTGTGGACTTTTTTCCTTTTTCCGTTTTTATTTTTTTGAAGACCCCACACTTGCAAAATCTTTTAGGTCATGTGTTTGCTTTACGAAACATTTGGCAAGTAATAGGTGCCATGGGAATATATCCACTCCATCTGGAATCAGCAGATCTTCCTGGTTACATTGTACCTGCCTTACTACCAGTCTCCATGGCTCACAAATGTTTTTGTTTTCTTTCTTCGATAAATTTTGGATGCAGTAATTGAATGGAGGAGCCTTTTTGAAATGAGTTCTTCCTCCAATTTTGTGAGGCAAATCTTAGCAAAGAAAATAAAGGTAGGTTGCCAGTTGGATGTTTACAAAAATGAAAGCTTTGTAGAAAGTAAGTTACTTCTTTTCTTGGTCAAGCCTTTCCTTTCACAATACAAGGTCCAGAGAACACAAGTTATATCTGATTTAGTTTGTCTTGTCCTCCCCCCACCCAGTGGAAAACCTTTTAATGACATTTAATGTTATTTAGATAATAATAACTTATGGGTCATGCTTTCCTAACTTTTGTATTCCTTTTAAAAATTGAACAAATATTAAAACTAGAAAAATGACTTAGTTATATGACCCATTTACTGTCGGAAGGAAATTATTTCTTCTATAGCCTTCCTTATTTTTGAATGTTGTCAATTGTGGATGGTTATATAGCTTTACAGAGGGCCTTCTGGATTTCCACTCCTCCAGTCATTTCAGTTTGTTTTATTTCATTTTAGTATGTTTTATTTTATTTCAAAGTGTAGGTCATGTAGAAAATCAGACTTATAATCCAAACTACAGTGTCCCTTGTTTGATATTTGGATCTTTCTTTTTTCATTTTGGCAAGAGATACTGTGGGAATAAGTATTTCTGCCAAGTATCAGTTATTTAAATATTTCATTACCTCACAAAATAAGAAAGAAGACAGAAAAAAAATATAGCTTCTCCAAGACAATTGGACAAAGACAAATTCCTGATTTATCCAAAGACTGAGTTTCTGCCCTTTTTTAGAACAACAAGATTTTTTTTCAATCTCTTTAAAAGATTTTCTAGTGTTATTCATACTATTAAATACTATTAAATTAAATGTTTACAATTGAAGACATAGTTTTCTAAGTAGGAAACAGTTTGGTTTCATAAAACGACTTTTTCCCATAAAAGCAAAACAAAACAAAACAGAATAGCGACAACACAAAAAATATAATAATAAAGTGCCAATCGAAATAAAACACTAGGAGGAAGTAAATATGTAACACACATACCCAGATGCACAAGCAAACACTAATTTTAATGCTGCCTGTCATTTTTCTTGTTTTAAATCTATTTCTAATTAAAGACATTTGAGGGAGCGGTAGACACAAATGTTTGATATGTGTACATGTGTGTCTACATGTATGTGTTTGTGTTTATGAAAACAAAACTGCAAAACCAGAGTTCTTATATGAAATTAACGATTTTGCATGTGTTAAAACTTCTCGTTTGCTTAATTGTTCAAAATACAACTTTCTTTGTGGTAGAAATTCATAAACCTATTACATTGGCCTTTAAACTTACTAGAAATCTTAGCAGATATACATATGTCTTATTTTAATCTTCAGAATAGATTGTCTAATTTATTGGCAAGAAGTAATCAAGTCATCTTCAGTAAAATACATTTTGAGTTTCATATTTATTTTACTCCTTTATAAATGTGGCTCAATGTTTTTCTGAAGTTGCTAAAACGTATCTTTCAAGAAAATGAAAAGAAAAGAAAACTAAAGGACTACTATATTTTATTGAAGAAATTTTATTCAGACATTCTCTATGGTGGTAGGAGATTTGATTTCAATTGCTTCTTCTGGCCCCAATTCAAGGTCTTCATTATTGATGGCTTCAGAATGTCCTTGCTTTTAATCCATGTCAGCCATCTGACAGACCTATAGCATGGGAATATGGGAAGCATATTGTCAACTTCCAGTATATTATTATTTAATTATATTTTAATTTCCTAGTGACAGATAGAATCCCCTTTTCTGCCAATCTGTTCTGTGCCTGATTTTAAATTTTCATGCTGAAATAAATTCTTCATCTCAATAATAATAAAAAAAAATTGGTATCTGAACAAACATCTCTGCCTCAGTGAGAAACTGGAGATAGTCAAAACCCCAGGACACAATTCTCTATAGTAAGTTTGCTACAATTTGAATACTAGAATGTACACATTGGTTCTATGTCAAATGTAAGACTGATATTAATGGATGGGATAATCATACTTTTAGATATTATTATTATCTAAATTAAAACCTTCCAGTATCATATTACGTAGAATATTTGTATTAGATGATATGATAAAAATGAAAACAAGTGATTGTATTGGAAGTTATAGAATGGAAGGAGTACATAGAGCCGTGGCTTTAGTTGATATTTTCAGGAGTTCTTCTTATATTTGGTTCTGGACAGTCCCCTGAAACCTAGCTGTGGTAAGACTGTAGGCATTTTCGTACCCAAGGGGGGGCAAAATACCTTCAATAGATTACAACGCTCAAGGCTTAAATGACAAAAATACATGAAAATGTAGATAATTTGATATGTAAAAGCTTTTATTCAGAGAAATATTTTGGTGGAGTTTTAAGTTATTTGTAAAATCTGAAAATAGCTTATTCTCTGGCATAAGATCTCAGAAGTTAATCCAAAAAAATAAGCAATTTCCAAGACATTCTCCTTCTATGAAATAACGTTTTAGTAATTACTAGACTATTTCCTTTACTTAGTCAGTGACTCTCTCTCACATGCATACAGCATCTCATAGAACATATATGTAATTATTTTTCAGTTTATTACCTTGCTTTACAGCTTGGTTAAGTCATTCAAATGTGGGATAGGAGCAGAGGTAGATGTAGGTTTCTGGACCCTGAAATGTATACAATTTGAGAGGCTTTCCAGGAGAAAAAGAATACAAAATTACAAATATAAAATAGGCACAGGGTCTTTGAAGCAAGGCTTGCTAGAGAGAGCAGCCTAGAATCTTATGCTTCCTTAGTGTATTCTCAGAAATGTTCTAGTAATTATAGCAAAGTAGACTGAGGCCTCTGTGAAGCTTCATCCTCCTCTTTAATCCCCTAGTCCTCTTCTAAATGGAAGATATTTATGATGAAAGCTTGCTAATTTACTATTCTCTGGCTCTGGCCCTCTAGCCCTCTGTCTATTCTGTATCTCTCTTTTTTCTCCTTCTACATTCTTTCTGTCTTCACACACTCAGCTTTGTTTTGTACTTTTGAAGATTTCTTAGTTGATACCCACCCCCACCCCCCACTCATGTTTTCAGATTGGGACATGTTTTGAAAATATCTTGAAATTTGAAATCCATTGTTCTGATTGAGTAAGAAACTCTGACTCCCCTCTGTCTCTCTGTCTCTTGGAGTACTTTTCTCTAAACACATTTCTTACCATAATGCTTCAGATAGAGAAGGCCAAAACTCAGGTGTACAGTTCAGGTCAGATGTCTCAAATCCATAGCCAGGCTTGTAAAGAAAATGAGCAAAGCAGATCTGGCTAAGAGCCACAGCAAAGAGTGGCAAGACTGGAAGATTTGCCTCATAGACTGAACAGCCAAGCTTTAGCTCTGGAAAAATGTTCCCAAATAGGCATGTTTCCAGTGGTGTACATCTTTTTTTTTTTTTTCCTCCCTCTAGAAACAGCAATTTGGCTTTCAAAAAATGAACTACTCAGATTCTTAAATGTTTGCATGCTATTCTATATTTTCAAGTGTGCTGTGAGGGTCTAGTGAGATGATTCTAGTTAATGGTCACTGATTTTAATCTCACCTCTGTAAGGGAAATGGAGAAGTAGGACTATCAGTCTACAATCTGAGGGCTACTTAAACTTGTCTACAGGAAAGAGGCTTCTTCTGGGTCAGTCTCAGTTTTCAGAACTTGCTCTACAGCACAGTAATAAAAACATTGTTTTGCTTAGCTGTATACCCTGAAACTCTTTCTTCCAGTGTCCTCACATGGAGTGAAGGTCAAGATAGGGACTGAGAGAAAGTGCCTGGTGACAAGACAATATTTGGGTATTCATGATCCTGGAGACCTAATAAAATATTTCACTTCTACCTTAAGGGCTACTAACATTGCTTGCACTTTCTTTTCAGGGAATTTCTGTAACATATTTTTGGACTTTAATCTGTTGAAATTGTTTTTTAAGTATGTAGTTGTGGCATTTTGAGGTTTTAGATCCACCCAGGGATGCCGTGCTAGTGAGGATTTTCTGATTCCCACATTACACATGAGAACAGCATGATTATCCCCAATGCATTTCCTGTCATTTGGCCTCTTGACATTTCCAGTCTACTCTATAGCTGAGCCTTGAAAAGGTTTTGTATGTAGTTTAAATCATTAAACAACAAAAAAAAAAGATCTGGAATCTCAATTCCATTTTTCTCTAGGGAATATCCATGCTCTGAATTGACACCAACACATGATAGAAATTGGTCACTCCCTGATATAGTCATTCAGGAATTTTTGCTATTTTAAGGCCTATTATTATTTCCAGCAGTTGCTACTTCATCATTCAGCAAAATACAGTCATCCAGAACTTCCTGACATATCAGTAGTCCTGTTCAAGGCCTTAACTCCCCAGTAGCCAACCTTAACCACTTGACATAGACATGAGAGAGGCAAGAGCACATGGAATTGGCTCTCTGAAGAGAAGTTGAACACTCTGCTACTTCCATCTCTTGCTCTTTACTCTCCCTAGGCATCTAGTTTTGTTTAGCAAACCAGAGCAGGCTTTCTGAATGAAATTACAGATTTCGAGACTGCCTCTGCAGTCCTACTGCCTCTGCAACATTTTTTTGTTTTGCAAAGTGAGGGAACATAAACAATGAAGAAAGTACAGAAGATATCCAAAATGTGAAACTTGTAAAGTTTGTTGCAAAATACACAAGATCAAAGAACAGAAAAGATGAATAAAAAGAAATTATGCAGCTAGAAATTAACAAATAGGAAGGAATTAGGAAAAACCATATGCTTATTGAATTTTTTTTTTCTGACTTCTAGAGTATTTAAATGCTTTGCAACATTTCTTCACTTTTACATGAGGGAGCCCAATGAGAAGCAATTCTTGTTTGTTACCATTTTTTCTACTATTCTGTTTCACTATAGAATCTATAGTCATCTAGCTGCTGAATTAATGCTTCCTAGTACATAATGCTCACCGATGACCTGATCTTACATTCTTCCCACATATGCCTTTGTTTTATTTTTGAGATTTTTTAATCTCCAAGGTTCCAAAGCATGAATAACTAAAGATTCATTAGTTTAAGTACTGATGAGTTTCTAAATAAATGCAGGGATGTAGCCTTACATACATTAAAAAAAAAATGTTTTCTCTTTCTCTCTTTTTTTTTTTTTTTAAGATTTATCTATTTCTGCATACAGAACTGGGATACTGGCCAGAGGTGCAGGGGCAATGAAAGAGTTCACCAGAGACAGAGTGGAGAGCAGAACAGGCAGATCAATAAAGTACATTGTTGAGGGGAGCAGCCGGCAAAACAGGAGAGATCTGCTGAGCCATATGTGTCACCTCTGGACAGGGGATCAAGCTCACACTGAAGCAGCTGTGGCTAGCTTGCAGTACTGCCTCTGCCTCCTGAACCATTGCGCTACCAGGGAGCGCCTGCATACATAAAAATGTAACCAACTTCAGAGCATAAGTCAACTGAGCATGAAGAAAGAATATGAGTTTTTTTACACATATGAAGACTTTTATATAAAAATGACATTTTAAATCATATTAGCTTATTGCATTATCATTTTATATAGTAACTACTAGAAACTCATTCTAAACTATTATTGTTTGCCTAGGTGAATAAGTTGTTACTTCTAATTTGCTTATGTTTTTCTTAAAGGCTAATTGCTTTTAAAAAATAAAATCGGGCTCTCCCTGGTGGCGCAATGGATGAAAGCATCACATTTTAAAGCTCTCGGAAGCCACTGCAGCACCAGTTTGGTCCCCAGCCAGGGATATGACCCACATGATATGGAAGACCTCTTCTAACCCTCCCACTGCTCCTCTCAGTAGCGTATTTTGTCAGTCTGCCTGTTCTGTTCCCCACTCTTGTCTCTGATGAAATCTCTCCCCCACCACTCCCCTGGCCTGGACCCCAGTGTATGCATAAATAAATAAATCTTAAAATAAAGAGTACCCAGTTGCTAATGACAAACAACTATGGTTGCTTTTTTTTTTTTTTTCTGAATATCCAAACCCACCTAATTGTGCGAAGCTGTATTTCCTTTGGATTTTTTTAATGAAGTATATATTTTAAAAACAAACAAAAATCCCCCCACATATTTATTAATAATATTAGTAAAATAAATATCTTGTTTTGGCAAGAAAATTACTGCTAATATATTTAACAAAATATAAACAATCATTCATGATTCTATTTGGCTTTAAAATAGAATTTATATCTTCATTTTCTTAAAACTATTATAATTTTATTGACAGTGTACTGTAGCCACTAAATAAACATGCTGTAAATACCAGTGATTTTACAGATACCCCCTATAGGTAGGTATATGCTATAGAGACTCTCAGTCTCCAACTCATATCTTGAGAAACATTATGTGATAATGTTATTATGATTTACTGTAATGACCTTTAGGTGGAGGGATAACATTCTCCTTTCATATACAACAGAGGTTTTCTATGGCAGAGCCAATGCATTGAGAGATTTACTGGTGACTTGACTTGTTCCCACTGTTAGAGGCAATCAACTAAAATAACATCTCAGATTTTGGGGAACATTCTTATGGGCTACTTGCAATGAGCACATCTCTGAGCAGTTACTACTCACAATAGTGAACAAAATAGACAAAACTCCTAGTACACAAGGAACTTATATTTCAAGAATACAGATCATAAATTAGATGAATATGTAAATTAACTATGAAAAGGGTCTTTTACAGAAACAAAGTAAAACATGGTGGAAAGGGCTATAGGATAATTGTGATTTTGAATAGGAAGGGCTGAGATTGTGTCACGAAAAGGCAACATTTGAACAAAAATTTTAAAAACAAAAAAGGAATGCATGTGGGGAGCCCCAAGATAACAAACATGAGTATGAAATGAGTGGGGGTGTGCCTGCTGTCTTCATGGCAGGCCGAGGCCTCTGTACCGGAGAATGTGAGCCCAGGACACAACACAAGGAATTAATTGAGAGTAGTGTGATGGGAGGACCTTGTAGACTTTCAGAAATATTTGATTTTATTCTGCAGGAGATAGGAGGAGAATGCTAGGCAGGTGACAGTCAGGATCTCACTTAGAAACTAATGGAAGTACTCTCTTGTTGACTCTAGAACAACCTGGTTTAAACTATGCTCATCCACATTCATGGGGATATGTGGATTTCATGTCCCCATTTATGTATTCAGCAAGCTCTGAATGTTGGTTCGCTGTATCTATAGATGCTAAATCAACTGATAAGAGGACTGAAGGTAAGGAATTTAAATGTTTGTAAATTAGCCTCAGAGGAGATATGGAACTAAACCCCTGAGAATACTAAAAAACTATGACATTTAAGTTTTTAGGGAGCCAAATGTTTTTAAAGATTTTCAACAATAAATAAAAGAGCGCTGATCTGGAGTCTGAAGGTTCATTTATGAGACTAGTGCAATGGTTCTAGCACAAAATGAGCTTATCATCTGCCATTTAGATTTCTCTAGTTATCACAAGAGAGAACCTTATTATTTCACTACTTTATAGAGAAAATTATGGATAAGCTTTGGATAATCAGTGGAAGTTTTCCAAGTGACCCCACTCTCTATTTTCCCTACTATAGACTATGGTTAAAATTCCCTATCAAACTCTCTGACATTTTGGCAAATAATTATACATGCAGCACTTTCATATATTCTCTTCAGCAACCAATTAATATAAACCAGATGTATGGTGAGCCAGAATACAGTCTAGAGTATTCTGAGATAAAGGACATTTTCATTTAGAATGCACACCTGCAATTCCTGTTGCTCTGTGCAGCTTCCGCTGTAGCTTTGACATCAGCTGCTTAAGGAGAGCCTCAGCTCCCCAAATTCTCTCTTGATAATTAATTCAAGGAACTTTGTGTCAAAGAGATCATCTAATCACCTCATGGTAAAGCACAGAGCAGCAGGGAATGGCATCTTCCTATTACACTAAATCCTACCTGGTGTTTATCATGATCTAAATCACAGTGAACTTGAAACAATCACAAGTTATTTGTGAAAATACTCAGAAGATAGAAGAGCAGATAAGAGTATATGAAAAATTTTGAATAAAAATAAAACCTTGTTCTGTTCTTCTGATAAAACAAGAAATATGAGCTCTCACTTTAACCAAGAGGCTTGAAGAAAAATGGTCAAGGTAAAGGAGGGCAATCTTGGTATTTTTTACTTATGAAAATGATTCCAAGTCATAGCTAACAGCATAAAAGTCATCTCAGAACACAAGTATTTAGTTTTCATTTTTATCTAAAAGTTCTCTCTGTTGTTAAGTACCAAGTAGAACTTCATAATTGATGGGATATTTATATTTAGAATATTCTTTTTAAGGGTTAAATATCGAATGATGTAGATGTGAGCACTGATTCTGTACCATGGTATTGATTACTTTCAGATTACAGCTTTTTCTACTGAAATCATTACATCTAGATTATAATGTGAAATCCTTACTTAGAATAACTTTTTACTAGTAGGCTTTGTTAATCACTTACTTTCCATTTGCATGATTCTTGTATAAGGACTCTAGATTTCATATAAATAGTACTATGTACAATGTGGAGTAATTTATGCCCCTCATAAAACAAGTCAATTTGTACTGTTTTTCTCTTGGTCAGGAGAAACTTGGACTTCCTCCTTTTAATCAGTAGCCCAAGAATATTTGGCAGTGGGAGTGAAAGATCCAAAAAATCTGGTTATATTAGGCCATGGAACACATATATACAACTTATAGAGAGTAGAGTTGTGAATGGAGATTATAAAATAGAATTTTTCTTAGATAAGAAAGAATTCTCATCAGTGTTCCCTATTCTTCTTGATGTAGTATGGAGTCTGAGAACACAGCCCAACCAAATGAATTCCTCCACTTCCCTCAGCAAAATCGCTTGGACCTTTGTATGCTCCATTTCCTCTTCTAATAAAATAGGCCACTAGTATCTTATTCCTTGAATATGAAGGGTGATATAAATGATGTTTTATTTTTTTTTAATCTCTGGACAAGATAAATGACTTGAGGACAAGGAAACGCCTAATTTTTTCTTCCTTTCTTATTTTCGTTCTTGAGAAAGGATGAATTAATTTTATTTGAAGAAACCCAGATGTCTTCAAGATAGGTTCTGTCTGCCAAAAGAATTCTTTAGAAATTCTCTGATGAGTCAAAATTCCAAGGTTTTTTCCCATGTTGGCTTATGTGGTTCTCTAATACTGCTTTGAGTTAGGTCAGAGTGATAAGGTGTCGCTCATAAAATGTTCCCCTTATCCTGTCAGTGATCCTTTTATTCCCTCAATACAGAATCTTTCCTAAATCTTATCTCAGTCTGGCACTTTGTGTTTGCTACTGATGCCTGAGCAGGGACATTAAATAATTAAGAGAACAATATTTATATGAAAATTGATTGATTCAAATACTAATTGGTCATTTTTATGTGTTGTAGTTTCCTTCAATATATGTTATCTTATTCTTAACTAGTTTCTTGTCTAGAAAATCAGACATTAAACACTTGGACAACATTTTTATACTTAGCTTAATTATCTTTTATGGATTAGTAATAGCGCTTTTTTTTTTTTTTAAATGAATGAAAATGTGTGTAGAGTCCTGCTCCAGAAGTGAATGGATGTGTATAATTTTCTTCTTGGTAAAATTTCCCAGAGACCCTTCTTTAAAGTAGTCATTTTAAATGATAGTGATCTTTGGATGATGCTGTTAGGATTAGATAATGAGTGTATGACTCATAAACATGTCATTTAAATATGGGAACAAGAAACTACAACCCACTCTCTCTAGCCAAAAACCTCTCATTTTTATAGGTTTTCCACCCCTTCAAGAACAGCATACACCTCCACTCTTTAAACTGGCAAGTTTTCTTAGAAAAATGACCCATTCTATGATGGGAATACCTAAATCCCACAAGGAAAAGGAGCAGCCTGTTATTACTCTTCCTGTTCAGCACATGAAAAGCAGAAGTATGTGAGAACCAGACCCAACCTGTAATTTGGTAGCCAAACAACAGAGCTGTGCTGTAACAGGAAGAATAAAAATATAACTCTACTTTGGTATTCTTGGATGGTCTGCCCTGGAGTAGTGAAACTTTGCTTGATTTTCTCACTTCAGCAAAGTTCATCTCTACCACTAGATTTTTTTTTTTTTTATATTTGAGGTAACATTGGTTTAAATTTTTGTTGGTATTTTGGAAGTATAGAGTCCTTCCTTACTGCCAGTCAGGCATTGCTGTATTAGTGTATCCCCACCAAATCGCCCCTAGTCTACTAGATTCTATCAACAGCTATTGCACATGGAGAGTTCGAAGAGTATTTGATTTACTTGCTGTCACATATAAGGGGTTTTCTTTCCTCTCCCTATGTATACACTTTCTCTTAAATGATTTTAGGTGTTGAACTTTTTTTTTTTTTAGCTCTTTTTAGCAAATGATAAAAGGTCAACTTAAACACTTAAAAATGTTTAAGAACCTATTTGGCATATTTCAGTTCTAACTGGGAAACATCAAACCTACGGTGGTTAGGAATGCTCTACCAGTAGTATCTAAAGAGTGATTATAGAAATAATTTAGAACAAAGCAAGGTGATTGTTTCATTGGCTATCGCTTAAGAAGTTACCTTATTTGGGAAAACCTCCTTGACTGATTGGTGGTTCCTATGTGTCATTTTCAAGGACTCAAATACATTAACTCTGGTGTAGGTTTTGGTTCGCTAGCATAGGCTTCAAGGCATTCCAGGGACCTGAGCCTAATGACTTCCTCCTTTAATTACTTTAACACAGGAATGCAGTTCCTTCACTATTAATGCAGGTTCTTCACACCCAGAGTTGATTACAACTTGCTCAGTTACAAAAAGCACAAATCTTCCTAATTCAGTCTGTAAATTAACAAAAAGGATTTTATAGACTGTCAATACAACTGACACACGCCAATGCATTTTGGTACGGTAATACATTTATATCTGTATTGTTCACCATGGGAATATATATATGTATACACACACACGAGACTACATATATGTACATGAATGCACATATACATTCATAAATATGCATCTATGCATTATGAATATGTGTATATAACTCAACTGGAGATGTGCACATTAGCCTTGGTGTCTGTAATAGTAATAAGAACAGTTATGAAGACAATGTTATTACACTACAACTATGATTGACGACAAAAAATTTATTTTTGATAAATGAGAAAAGGGAAATTTGATACAGTTATAAGAGAAATAGTTTTTAATTTGCACAGAGCCCCCAAATCACAAATCATTCCACCAAACTGTTGGGGATCTAAACCTCAAAAGAGAAACTTGGTGCCTTGCCAATAGTTTCTTATCTAGTAAGTGATCTGGAATCAAACCAAGGATTTGATTCTAAGGCTAGTGAACTCCCCTTACTCCAGATTATTTTATAGCCTGCAGAGTTAGAGCCCAACTGTTACTATTTTTTTTCTTTTTTAGCATTTAGCTACGCTGCCGTTTTCATTCAGGAATTGCTATCATAGAATCTTGGCTTACTAAAAAATTTTTATCATTAAGTAGATACATCAATATCATGATAACACTTTGTGTTCAGTATGCATTTTAAGGCAGTATCAGAAGATAGATGCTAAAGTGTTTTTTTCCTTATAAATAAGGAAGTTAAAAAATTATTTGGTGGGCTCCTTTGTTGTGGGAAAAAACAAAATATTACTAAATCAAAAAAGTATCTTTATTTAAAATATGTTTAGTAAAATGAGACAAAGGTTAACTTCTTCACCCTTCCCCTAGTCTCACACTGTACTCATGGAGTAGGCCTCTGTGTTTTTGTCTGTGTGTGTGTGTGTGTACACACCAACACTATATGATATAGTGGTATAGGTTTATACCTATATGGCTAAGCCGACATTACTTCATTCACATCTGAAATTAGAATAGGGGCTAATGTGGAAAGGTTGAAAAGACTTGTGTTGTTGTACCATTGTAGGAGATTGGTGGAGAATCAGAGATGAGTTAGTGGTTTGAGTTCATGGGGCATTACAAATGCAGGTTTTCAGGGACTTGAAAGTTCTTCTTAGTTTATGAAGTAAGTCGACTTCATATCTCCTTAGCCTATCCTGATACAGCTACTTTTGACCCTGAGAAAAGCCATATTAATCACAAGGTGACTTAGGGTTTCTGAAGATAAGTGCTAAGCATTCATACCTATGATCGTGCAGGTCACCATTAAAAGTATCCACATGAAGCTACCTACACAGCAAAGAAGGCCCCTGGTAGTTTCATCTGATGAACAACAGAAGTGTCCATTGTGCACTGATGACCAGTGCCCTGTTCCAAATGTTCTATAATGACCCACGAAAAAATCATACTGAATCACAACTTCCTTTCAGAAAAGCAGGAGGGAAATCAGAACAGATTGTTTGATGACTAAGAAAAATTAAAATAAAAATGTTGAGGGATAAATTTCATTCAGATGACAGGAAACCTGGCCTACTCAATGGTTTATCTTTCTCTTTTTTGTCAATGTGCATATCCTTCATCTAAACTTTGTTTGAGGTAAGAAAGATGAGTTGGGTGGGGGGTGGGGGGATGTGAAAGTTATTTCCTGGCATCTCACCCAGGAATGAGTGATGAATAGAGCCTGAAAACAACTTTAAAAGTCATTTTCTTTGCTCATGTGAGGTCATGAGGTTGCTCCATGCAACTCTCTGGGCACTAGAATGAATGAAAATGGCACAAAACACACCCAAGGTCTATCATTGATTTAAAGTGATTGATGGCTGGTCTTGTCTGATTGTGCTATATTGTCAAACCATCCATCATTCCAAACAAACCCTGTACCTCATAGTCCGATATATAGTTACATGTGACCAAAGAAATGGGATTTATTTTTTTATTTCCCAGAGAGCAACTGGTGATAGGCTGGGGGAGGAAATAGAATGAGAATATGTTTCTTCCTATTACAAAACTACAAAATAGTTGTCAGGAAGAAAATTCTCCAATGACACATGCTAAATTCTTGTTAAGTTTCTGTAGGAGTTCATTTCCATTGAGTAAACCACATTTTCCACATTTCCCACACTTTCCTCAGGCTGTGTCTTCCTCAAGCTTTTTCATAAATTCTAATATTTATCTTACATAGGGAATTAGCCAGACCTAATTCCTAGCCCAATTCTGATTTGAGACAGGAAGTTCACTTTTTTAGAATACTCTCAATTATTCTTATAAAATTATTCCATACTCACTACCAAAGCATAAAAGATAAATTATAAAGAAATTATCATACTTTGATTGTTTCTTATATCAAACCTTAACAGAGAATCTCCACTCTTTCCTTCCAACATGATTCCCATGTGTTTATATTTATTTCTAGTTATAACAACATGCTTGTCCTGTTTAATATAGAAGTAATATCATACTGTATATATGTGTCTCTTTTTGTTTTCCCCCCTTTAACCAGGTCATTGCAAAACCTTCTAATACATGTCTCTTGGGGAAGACAGGGAGTGTCTCCTGAGTCACTCTGTTGATTAATAGGACTACACTCGGGTGAGTGCCTGCAGTACTAGTGGTAAGTCCACCCCTCTGAATCACCATACTTTTTATCTCACCTATGACAAGATGTCTCCTGTTTACTTCTAGGGTCCAGGGTTGAGTCTAGTACTGAGCCATTCAAAAATTCTAGTAATATAAGGCCTGAGGTAGAATACTGCTCTAGTGTCTTAGTTCCTAAATTTTGACTGCTTCTATCCTTTCCCCTTCAGTCAAACAGCAAGGGTTTGTTTTGGTATAATTGTGTCTGTTTCCTTTTATTCCACATGAGCGAAGTTTTCTATTTTTTTTTTTCCTTCTGACTTATTTCACTAAACATCCCCTCTAGTTCTATGCTATTGCAAATGACAAACTTTTGTCCTCTTAATAGCTGTATAGTATTCCTGTGTGTGTGTGTGTGTGTGTAACACACATCATTTTTAGCCATTTATCTATTGGGAAATTAGATTGTTTCTAACACTTGACTCTTGCAAATATTGCTACAATGGACATAGGAGTGCAAATATTATTTGAATTACTTTTCTTTTGGACTCTAGAGATAGATAACAAGGAATATAGTTGATGAATCATGTGACAGATATATTTTTAATATTTTGATAAACACCCATACTGTTTCCTATGATCTGGACCAATACACATTTCCAGCAACAGAGTATCAGGATTCCTTTTTCTCTCTAACCTTATCAACACATTCTATTTTGGTCTTTTTGATATAGTTAACCCTCAAGAGTGCAAGGTGGTATTACCTTATGTATTTGTTTTATATTTCCTGATGATGAGTGAAAAGGAACATCTTTTCATATTCCTATTTAGAACCAACATTTTTAAGCTTTAAGAAAATTTAATTTTCCCATTCATACTGCAAAGATTATAATACAGTCTTTTGTGTTTTCATAAGACCTCCCAAATGGTTTTGATGTAATGGTTCAAGGGCCATAGTTTGGAAGATATAGAAATGTGTATTATAAGTGGTGATTTCTAACTGTTTATCATAATGTTGTTAGTTTCAAATAAGATAGACACAAAAAATAGGCAATTGTTTGATAGATTATACTTTAAACATCCATGTTGAATCTTAGAACTTGAATTTTCTCTATTACTTTTGCTCCTGGAATGAAGATAAAATATTGCTCTTGCTAGATACATTTTCCTATGTCTCTTTTCTGTACACCCACTCTCCTAGAATCTAGATAATGAAACTGTTCTAGCTCACCATCTGGTTGCCATTTGTATAGATCTCACTCCATCCCTTCTGCTTCCCTAATGCTTTCTCATGACTACCTACTAGCAAGTTCTCCTGTGGTTTACACCCAGTTATTAAGCCCATATCAAGAACATGTAAGGCTTTATTCAATGGGTTTATTTATTTACCCTAAATATTAATCTCAGCCAGGCCTTCAGTATCATCAGCATCTAAGACCTAAAAATTAAAAAACACAGCCCTCCCTGGTGGTGCAATAGTTTGGGACATAGCACTGTTAGTGAGCCGCAGACCCTTCAATGAAAGTTCGACCCCTGCCCCAGAGGAGATCCACATGATCTCCTGACCCACCCACTGCTCCCCTCAGCAGTGTACTTTGTTAATCTGCCTGTTTTTCTCCCCCACTCTGTCTGTGGTGAAGCCTCTCACACCTCTGCAACTCTGGCCTGTATCTTAGTTCTGTGTGCATAAATAAATAAATTTTAAACACACACACACACACACACACACACTGTGACTTCAGAGCCTGTAAGTTGAAAGAATTGCTCTAAACTTTACTTCCTACCATTATCTTCAACATTTTATCTTTAGCTATATTCTTTGCTCCTTAGACTATCCCTGTTTAAGAAAGTCCTTCAAAGTAATATTTCATCCATGTAATTTGTATATGCTTTAGGACTCAAATCTCCCAAGATTTTTCATTTTCGCTTAAGGTTAATTGGCTGTGATTTTGCCCCACATCAGTAATTGGAGATTTTTTTTTTATTGTCCTAACTGGAAGAATGTGAGGCATACAAGCATCTAGTGAGGAGAGGTCAGAGATGTTTAATATCCAAGTCAAAGAAGTAGCTCACATGACAAGAAACTAGGGCCGCCCAAAATATAAGTAGTGCCAAGGTTGAGAAATCCTGCCATCAGTTGTCTATTTCATGACCCATAAGCATATCTGACCATACCTATCTCTTGCCTTTTTTTTTAAATTTATTTATTTATGCATACAGAACTGGGGTACAGGCCAGAGTTGCAGGCACTGTGAGAGGATTCACCAGAGACAGAGTGGGGATCAATACAGGCAGCTTGATGAAGTACACTGCTGAGGAGAGCAATGGGCAGGTCAGGAGAGGTCTACCGCGCCATATGGATCACCTCAGAGGCAGGGATCAAACTCAGGCTGAAGTAGCGTTAGCTTCTCAGTGCTGTGCTTTAACCTACTGTGCTACCAGGATGGGCCCATGTGTCTTTTTAATATTCTTAATGAAGCAGTCAGAATCCCACCACCTATCTAACCCATTCTTATTGGGGTCTTACATTAATACCACGTCCTGTATCCTTTATATTGGAAATAAACTACCCAAAGGATCCTCAACCTGCCCAAATACATGAAAGGCACTAGCTAGAGGACACATTCCCTGTGCTACAGTACTGTAGATTAACTTGGACAATGAAATGTATTCACATATGCCTATTTAAAATACATATCCATAAACTATGATAGGAATCATATAAGTAATTAATTGCACATAATGTGATTCCTGCAACCTCTTCTTTTTCTCCAATTCCTATGAATATATTCATTTCTAGATAGGCACTCTCTCTCACACACACAAATCTGAATTAAACTTAGCATACAGAAATTATATATACATATATAACATTGTAAGTCAGTAATTTCATATGAAAGCTAAATTTCTTGCTTGCTAAAATCCTTTTCTGGTGATACCCTTCACCTCACCTAATAATCCAGTGTTATAATATGTGGGAAAATGAAACAATATTGATTCTTTCCTCAGTACAATGTATTTTTACTCTCCATTTATCCTTCTTCCTTGCTCCTGAATTTTCCTTTAGTCATCTGCTTTAGTTGAACTCAGGAAGAAGTTTATTTTATCAATCCACTTTCAACTATTCTTCAAACTCCCTTTCCCTCATATGCTTCTGATCTCACCTCTTGTATGTTTTTCTTTTTATTGTCTCCTTAACATTTTACTATGTTCATATATTTTTTAAATAGAGATAAGTTAGAATGACTAACACAAGGATACCAATATGTCTGTCACCGAGATTCCACAATAATGTTCTAATATGAATGTATTCACCTTAATTTTGATGCATTTTAAGCTACATTCCCATTGTCAGTACAGTTCCTCCTAAAACACTTCGGCATGCATGTCATTATTAGATTTTAATATCTGCTCATATATTTTGTGATGAAATGTATATATAATGAAATGAAGACTTTTGATGTATCATTTAATGAGTTTTAGTAAATCCATAAACCTTTGTCACCTAAACCAGAAGATTTTTATTTATTTATTTTTTTAAATTTTTATTTATTTATTCGTACAAAACTGGGGTACAAGCCAGAGATGGATTCACCAGAGACAGAGCTGGGTGCAGAACAGGCAGATCGAGGAAGCACACTGCTGAGGGGAGCAGCGGGCAGGCCAGGAGAGGTCTGCCTCACCATGTGGATCTCCTCCGGGGCTTGTGGGGATTGAACTCATGTGGAAGTGGCTTAAGCTCCCCAGTGCTGTGCTTTAACCCACTGCGCCACCAGGGAGGACCCAGATTTTTATTTTTAAAGAACATACTGATCTCATTTCCCATTTAGTCTAACCCCAATCTCATGTGTGAACAAACTCAATTCAACATATTCTGTTGTAGTGATTCACATATCTGGTGTCGTCTGAGGAGTTGTTTTAGAAACACAAATTCCTCTATTTTGACTCTGGTTCAGGAAGTCTAATATAGGGTCCAGAATGCTATGAGCTTTAAAAACTCCCTCAGTGATTCTGGTAATTAAGTTTGGAAAGCTCTGCTCTGAGGCAGTTATGTCCTAAATTTGCCTGATGATACTTACCCTAGGGGCTCTTGTTAAATGAATAGATTACTTGGCCTCTCCCAGGAAATTCTGATTCACAGGTGTGGTTGAGACCCAAAGTAAGTGTTCTCATTTCCTTTGTTATTTTTTCACTTACCTACTCATTCATTTATTTGTTCTTGCATCTACTAAACACATATATCTTGAGAGACTACTCTGTGACAGCCCCTGGACAATTCTGGGCTTTGAGAAAGTATAAAGACCACACTATTAAAATAATATCAAGCTTGGAGGTGGGATATGGGAATGCTAGGTGCTTACTTTAGTTGCCATTCCCTACTAGTTCATTCTCCTGTTCCCCTGAAATATGGCTAATGTAATGTAGACCACACAGATCTGAGTAGTTCAGTCATACCCTGAATCATCTAATACTTAGATGGTAATAAGCACATTGAGTCAGGAGAAAGGAGTTCTAGTGTCATATAGGAACATAATCTGTGGTCTTTTGGTCACATCCACTTCTTCAATATTTGCAGACATTTTAATGGTTCTTGTACCCAAAATAAATTTATGAGCTTATATAACCTCTTGAACTCCTGAAAAGTCCCCTTCAGTGTTTTCAAATCTCTTGACTACACACTTTGTATTTAATACAAATTCAAACATGGACAAGCTGAAATACAACTGCACAGGCCACTCTAATGGTATTCTGTAGAGTGGGCATCCTCATTCAAATTTACCAAAATAATGGAGTACAGATATACATGAAAGGCCACATTCCATTGCTTCCTCCTCTCTGTGGTAGATAGAAGAGACCACCACCATCTCAAAATGTTCATGTCATCACTAGCACAGAAGCTCTGGTATCTCTTATATACTAAGCACAATGATAGGGGGTTTGGGGTGGCTATACAAACCAACCAACCAACCAAACAAACAAAGAAAAAAACTTTATCTGAGATTTAATGCACATGTGATGGATATGGTACTGGGTAGAAAGATACTATATTGGAAGGGACAGGAATGGGTGAGGACACATTTGCAAGGAAGACACATTTCCTTCACTTGCATACTACTCCAGGGTATTGGGCACCCCCTGGAATCCTGTCCTATGAGCACACTTCAGTGACTGATGACATTTGTCATCTGGTACCACTCCATTTCAAAGGTCTGAAATGCATATATTCCTGATAGTAAAGGGGCTACCCTTAATGAGAAAAAATTTAATTTGGAGAATGGGGGTGAGTTAAATACCCTGAATTCTTTCCAAGTTTTCTCTAGTTTCTGCTCAAAAATGTATTGATAATTTGAATAAATGGCAGTAGCCACTTTCAGCTTTAGCAGCTATCCATGATATGATGCAGAAAGATTGAAAGCTGAAATTTAAACCCTTGATGTAAAAAACAAAACATTAGTAGAACAATGGACAGATGTCTAGGACTATTTGGGTTCTAGAAGTCTAGTATTTCTTGCTGAGAACAAGACATAGGTCATGACAAAGTGATCCTTGAGCATGAAGATACTATTATGCATGTGCCTTTATACTACTGACTGGGTTTCTTATTAGTTTGTTGTTTGTTAGTATGATGAATTGGAGAGAAGACCCCCCCCCCAAGGCAGCATTTGTATATACTCTTTATACATTGTATGTATTCTTGTATTTGAAACCAATCTCATAAGGATTGGTTTCTGGATACTACCTTGGCTCAAGTCTGTTGTATGTAGAAATAGATAAGAGCCAGACAAGTTTGAAGCACAATGTTAACAGAAATCTCAATAGCCCTACTGTGCTGTGCCACCAGGGAAGGCCCAGACTTTGAATGTTAGGGCTAAGAGTTTAGGCCTTACTTTATAAACACTAAGGACCTATTGAGCTGAGTTTGTTATAATCAAAATTACACTATGGCAAAATTACTTTGGCAACAGTTTGGAGGATAGGAAGCAACTCAGAGTCAAGCCTCAGAAGATCAAATCTGTAAGCTGGAATATATCACCTATATATTTTTCTCACCAGGGTTTTTTTTTTTTTTAGTTGTTGTGACAATATCTTCCTGTAGGACTATGTCATAGACTGGAGATAGTGGAGTTAACAGAACAGTACCAATATTGGAAGATTTAGGTAATTAGTAATCATAAACCAGAAAAGGGACTATTGGAGACAGAAATTTTTAAGAGACTTTTTCAGTATGAGTAAAAATCCTGTGGATTTGGAGGAAAAGGAAGCATTATAAACAATGATATAAAAGAATCTCTAGCACCTTAGAAAAAAATGGAAGAGGAAAAATTATGACTGATAGTTTGGCAAATATGAATGGAATTAAGAAGATCTAAAACAGAGACAAGAAATATGAAGATGGAAAAAATTTGGTGATTTTTAAAGTTTCACACATCATATAGAATTTAGTTCTCTAGCTAGTTACTTCTGAAAAAAATGTAAATTATGCAGCTAAGGAGTAACTGACAATTGTCATTAATTCTTCTTGGTAGGTTTTGCCTTAGATATTATATAGTATTCAATCAATCATATAATTATACTGTTATATGTCCTGTTATACTGAAAGGAATTATATCCTAAAAGTAATTCTAGATAACTCAGCTTCTCTAAAGAACCCGTAATCCTGGTGATCTGCTTTGGAAAACTATGAAGTATAGTATGGCACTGATTGTCTACTGATACACACATTTTAGTTAACAAAATAGATACTTTTTTTTTTTAAACCAGTCTAAACCTAACAAGGTTCCTATTCTAATAGGATGAAAAGAAAACGGTCATATGTCACAGCTGCCCTTGATCTAACTATGATAAGAACATGGGTTTTAGGTAAAGTCAAATGCTGGAAAATTCCTCAGCCATTATTGCATATTGCCAACGTTCCATTGTACGAACCTGTGCCATCACTTTTAGGTCTAGTGTCTCTGTATGTCCCAGGGCCTCCAGTGGTAGGGAACAATGAGAGATACACAGTCGAAACTTCGTATAAGTGTTTTTCCTTGCATCATATCCCTTCTATGTCATCTTGATCCCCACAGAATTATGCCTGACACACCTCATGTCTCCTCACTGACTGCATTTGGAGGAATTCTCCCAGCCCCATGACACTAAAGATAACTTCACAGTGCTGAAACTTAACTTTTTCAATAATGTGTGACTTTTTTTTTTTTTATTAAAAAGTTTATTTTTACATCATTTTTCCCATTTTTTTTTCATCTCAATTGTAATCCCCACGGGTTTCCCATCACCAAATCACCCCTGTGCCACCACCATAGTCCCGTGCATTTCCCTCCCTTCCCCCCCCCCCCGTTTTTGATCCCATTCCCCACTCCACCCCCACAGAATGTCTCTGGTCTATGGTTGTTCATTATTTTTGTTATTTTCTCGCCTGGTCCATTATACTCCTGCTATGAGTGAAACCATCCGGTATTTTTCTTTCTCTTTCTGGCTTATCTCACTCAGCATGATCTTTTCCAGCTCCATCCAAGTTGCTGCAAAAGACATGTGTTTCTCTTTTTTGGTTGCTGAGTAATATTCCATTGTATATATGTACCACATCTTTCTAATCCAGTCATCTACTTTTGGGCATTTGGGCTGCTTCCATGTTTTTCCAATTGTAAATAAAGCAGCAATAAACATGGGGGTACAAGTATCTTTTTCAATCAGTGTTTTTGTGTCTTTTGGGTAGATACCTAGGAGTGGGATTGCTGGGTCATAGGGAAGCTCCATGTTTAGCAGTTTGAGGAACCTCCAAACAGTTTTCCATAGTGGTTGTACTAGTTTGCATTCCCAGCTGTGACTTTTTTTAATAAAAATAAAATACCTTCATATTTAGAACTGCAGAATAGAATTCGTAGCAACATATAACAGGTAGAAATAATTACTAATTTCAAGCCTTCCCCCAAAGAAAGCCCTAAGCACAGGTGTCTTCATTGATGGGTTCCTCTAAACACCTAAATTAGAACTAGTGAGGGGGCTCCCTCATTGTACAATGGGTTAAGTTTCAGCACTGTGAAGCTATCTGCAATTACTATAGCACAAGTTTCAATTCCCAGTCAGGGAGGTGACGCACATGTTGTAGTACAGAACTCTCTTTTCTCACCTGCTGCTCCCCTCAGTAGTGTGTTTCAGCAATCTGTCTGTCCTGTTCCCTCTCAATCTCTGGTGAACTCTCTCACCCCTGTAACCTATGGCCTGTACCACAGTTCTTGTATGCATAAACAAATAAAATCTTACAGAAAACTAGTGATCAACTTTTCAAAATTCTAGCATAAGAATGACTATGTGTCATCATTGTCAGAGCCAATCTGATAACAAAACCAAAGATATAACAAGTAAACTGAGGAACAATATCACTTGTAAATATAGGTTGAAAAATCTTCAACAAACTACTAGCAAACCATATCTAAAAATATATAAAAAGTATCTACACCAGGAACTAATGGTTTATCTCCAAAATATAAACTTAGTGTATCATTTAAAAATCAACTAATGGGCCCTCCCTGGTGGCACAGCAGGTTAAAGCACAGCACTAAGAAGCTTAAGCCACTTCCACATGAGTTCGATTCCCCCCTGCCCCGGAGGAGATCCACATGACGTGGCAGAACTCTCCTGACCTGCCCGCTGCTCCCCTCAGCAGTGTACTTCGTTGATCTGCCTGTTCTGCTCCCCACTCAGTCTCTGGTGACTCCTTTCACCCTCTGCATCTCTGACCTGTACCCTAGTTCTGTATGAATAAATAAATAAATCTTTTTAAAAAATCAACTAATGAGATACATGATTCCAATAAAATAATGACAAAATCTATTTGATCAACTCAATAGATGAAGATTAAAAAATTAACAAAATCTATTACTTCGTATTTTAAAATTACCTTGTAAACTAGGAATTGAAAGAGTTTTCCTTAACTAGATAGAGAACATTCATGGAACACTCATAGCTACCAACTCTGAAAGATTGACTGCATTCCCTCTGAGATCAGGAAGCTTTTTCTCTTGTCCCTTACATTTTTACTAAATATTCTAGCAAGAGTAATTAAACAAGAAAAATTACAAACATCCATGCTGAAAAAGAAAAATTGAAACTATTTGCATAAGCTATGATCTTGAGCAGGAAAATCCTAAAAAATTCACTAAAAGCAACAACAAAGAAAACTTAGGGCAAATAGATTGATTCAGCAAGAATATAGAACAAAAGACTAAAACACACAATTCAGTTATATTTCTATACACTTAGCAATGATCAATCTGAAAGTGACTTAAAAAAACAGGAATATGATGAGAAAAGAAGTGTATCATGTTTAGACTTAATTTTTTTTAAATTATTGAAATAAAGATAATTTTAATATATGAGAATATATAAATATTGATGTGTCAGAAGATTTGATAATATTAAGATGACAATACTCCCTAAATTGAGCTAAAGCTTCAGAACAATTAAGCACAGTCCATATCAAGTTGGCTTTTCCAGTTGACTTTTTTACAGAAATAGACAGACTGGTCCAAATATTCATTCAACTGACAAAAGAAAATCAAAACAATATTGGAAAAGAAGAATAAGGTTAAAGTACTCCCTTCTGTTTTAAAACTACGAATCTATAATAATGAAGATACATTGGTATGAGATAAATGAAATAGCATTGAAATTCAAAAATAAGCCTTAAGGAATAGAGGGCAGGGAAAAGCATCCTGGACAAGACCTAAATTTCTATTAATCAATATTCATCTGTTCATTGATTTTTAACTGAGGTAATATAGGTTACCCTCTTGGGTTTTGCCACCATAGTACATCACAGCCCCAACTCACCCATATGCACAACAATACAATTTTGCTTATTTTTATCTTAAGAGAAATAATTCCACATACTACCTATCTATTCTGTCATGTTTTTTTATTATTCCCTATAAACTGATTTTGGGATTAATATAGTCACTAGGAATGAATATTTTCCAGTTAAAGCTTAACAATTGAATATTTTTGTCACTGCAGAGATAACTCATTTCTCTTTCTACTCCACAATGTCATCCTCATCCACTTAGCCCACTCCCACTCACAACACACACACACAAGCACACACACACAGACCCAATGGTCAGTGACCTGGTGAATTCTGCAAAGAACAAATGTTAAAAGTTGATTTAAATACACACTGAGACATGAACTAACTGTAATTCTAAATGTTCCAGGAGCTCAAATGTCTTTAGTGGTTTGAGCCAGAGTATCCTAAAGAATTTTGGCAGCATGGGATAGACCCAGTCAAATTAATAGGTTACCTAGGAAAGAAATTAGGTGAAGGTGGGTGATTGGGGTAACGAAACCACCTAATTCAGATGATAGAAACCATAATTTAATCACTCACATTTCTATAAAGTAGAAACTGTTTAAAAAGAGTCTCTTGAACCAGAACTGAAGATTAGTATTTACAGAGAGTTGGAAGGATTTAGTTAAGATTTAGGTAGCTGTGAGGATCATTCACCAGTATGAAATTTGAGAGAGTCCTAAAAAGGAAAAATGTTCTTCTGAAGAAATTGTAAGTGGGAAGACAAGGACATTGCTGCTGTTTCAGAGACTAGGGAGGGGACAAAACAAAACCAACAATTAGTCTTACAATATATGAAACTGAAGGAAATTAAAGTAAAATGAAAATGAGTGACTTAAGTTTGTTTTGGAATAGAGAACCTATTTAATAATGAGGCAAATACCCAGACTGAAAAGAAATATTTGGGGAGGGATAAAGAAAAGTTTATAAAGGCCAAATTTATTGGGCTCTTAAAATATGATCTTTTTGGAGTGAATTTCAGAAGTTGTGATTATTGAAACTACTTACTACTTCTCTTAATTTTCAGCCTGCCAAATCCTGGTAGTTAAAGAGCACATGACTTAAACTATTGTAATGTACTTAGAGAACCCGCAAAACTTTATTAGCTGCCTCAAAAACAGAGGAAAATATACTAAAAATCATTTTGTCTACTTTTCATGTGCAACTGTCATCCCAAGTGTCTGTAAACCACACATAGAGTCATAATAAAATGAAAACCTAGTAACCTACACATATTCTGGAGATAGCTTCCATCCAGTCCTGCCACCACTCAGTTTCATAGTGTATGCATATTATATGTTCTGTGGAACTAGAAAATCCCAATAAAATTATGATCTGTATATCTCATCATAATTCTTTAAAAAAAAAGACAAAACAGACAAGTTTCTTCCTCTAAAATAACTAACACAAATGCAGAAGGATATTCATATCAAAGAGCATATACAACCCTGTGGTAAGAGGTGGGGCAGGAAAGCACAAGAGACAGGGAAAGGAGGCAGAATCCTGGAAATACACTAATAGAATAACAAGAAATTAACCAAACGGAAATTGCCTCCACATTTTTACAGGAGAAGGTTAATCTAACATGACATTGGTCCTGAATGGTTGGCTGTCACATTCAATAGCAGAAACACTCAGTGGCCACAGGCTACCTAAGGGAAGTTGGTAAATTAGTTTCTCCACTTCACATACTTGCTGGAAAGATCACTTCTTTGGTATCTTTTTCTGGCCTGTATTAGCAAGCTTCCCATTCCATGGAAGGTTTTGTTAACCTAGCTAGCAGCAGGTCCTGATTGGTCATGGGAGAATCTGGGCTAAATGGTATACATTTCCGATGATGTAAAAGTAAATTAGAGAACAGGGCAAGTTATTACACTAGAGAACGTGGGGCAATGGGGAATAATAAAAATCAGGCTACTCTAATTTCCTTTGAACAACTAAATATATACAGGTCATTATTTCCTGTAATCCGCAGGCCTCCCAGTGCAAGTTGTGGGCTTGTGTTAAAGCCTCCGAGACAAAAACAACAAAATGCAGTGTGGAGAGAAATGAAAAAAAGGCTATAATGCTATTTAAAGAATGGATTAAGTACAGTTTTCAGATGCAGGATTTCTTCTCAATTTGGAATGTTAAATTAGATAGCCAAGGAGGAAAACTCACCTTGTTTGAAAAACTCAGGTGTTTCCCTCACAGTAATTTCCATTCATATTCCCTGTGGCCTGTTCTTGTACATCACAGAGGTGTTTGAGCCACATTTTCACTTTTTCCTTTGCCAAGACTGGATCATAAAGGGAGTCACAGTTTCTTCTTGATTAGGGTTTAGGCTAAATTTAACATTATTTCTCTAGAGACAGATCTTAGTCCTTAATTTCAAGTCTGTGCCAAAATTGGCTTTTCTCCCTCCTACCCCCCAACAACCCCCCCCCGGATATGTACCATGCCACATTTATAGGAAAGAGGAAGTCTCTTTTATAGTCCTAGGTAAGCCAGCACACCTCTTCCAGTATTGAAGACTCAATGCTGGTCAAGAGAAGCTACCTGCAGACCCACAGCCTCCTGTGGGTGAGTGAGAAAGTCATAGAGATGATGATGTCTTTCCTGTGACCCCTTACATCCAAATGACACAATGGGTTTATCAAGTCTGTGATCCTTGGGCATCTAACCAACTTGCTGAGGAGTGGAACCCAGCCACTATTTTGAGGAAGACCCCCAGGTGATTGGAATAAATACAACATGTTGGAAACCATTGTTAGCTATGTTGTACTCTCTCACAAAATTTTCTAATGGGATTGCTTGAGATCTTTATCATCTGTGTACCTGGAGACATCTATAACTAAATCCATCAGGTTGTGCCAAGTTTTTTCTCCACTCACTGTAATATCATGGGAAGAAACTCTTCTTCCCATGACACTGTTGTTATATTGCTTAGTCAGCTTTTAATAGAATCCTAATGTGTTTTCACTTGCCTTTGTATTGTCTCACCCATAGAACAGTGCATAATCCTTAAACTTTTCTCACATGGAGATGCTTAGTTCCAGACGGCTGCACAGAATAGAGAGGTTGAGTGAGGGCTGTTTCTCTGATGCCAATTTGGAGACAAGAGTCTCACCTAATCACAGCAAATCTATCTGGAAAGACAGGAGACTGTCTGGGGATGGTACGGGATGAGGTGATGCCTAATATCCTAATGATATAGAAGTTGAGGCATAAGAGAAGGGGGCAGCAAGGGAAATACAAGGGGCTAGAATGACTAGGAAAATGACAAGATTCAACTATATATGTGAAGTTCTTTACCACCAAATGTATAATTGTATACTTGAAGTGTCCTGCTTTACCTGAGATAGTTCAGAGTAAGGCCTCCTGCCCCAGAACAATCATTAATATTGCTTCCCTTTCACTCTTAAATGTGTTCAATTTGGATAAAAATGGTAGCGTGCATATACAGTAATATCTAGTCCTCCTGTTAAAAAAAGTTATGTTTATAATTCAGAGTATACAAAATCCATATTCATTATATATATTACAAAACCATTGAAGGTACTATTTTTCTAACTTTTCATGAATTTTAATAATTTGTTAAATATTTAAAATTATGCTTTTATTTTGGTTTATCCAATATTAGCATTCCTAGCAAGTTTTCCAGCTATTTCCCCCTCATTTCCTCATATTTTTGAAAATTATCATTTTTCTAAAATTAAATATTGTGTAATTTTTATGACTTTACCATGGGTCTATAAAAGTATTGAGCTTCACACCTCAATAATGTAATAGTCTGTTATTACTAACACACTAGGAAAAATGGTCCTTTTCAAGAAATGCTATTCTAAAATCATAGAAAATTAGACAACTGTTTACAGAAAGTAATTGTTATATGTTTTATTAGGTTTGGGATGCAACGGAGAAAGTTAAATGCAATGAAGCTAATGACTGGTATTTTTAAATTTAGGGAGAAAAGGGCACTTTCATGGAACATAGTTCTTTTGTCACTGCCAGAAAGGGTCTCTGAGAAAATAAACATATATACCCGCTCAAAAAAAAAAAAAAAAAAAGTGAGAACAGGATTTTTTTTTTTTCCTTTTTAATTTGCTGTTTGTTTCTAAAAAAAATCCACCCCCACATAGGTCACTTGGAATTCATTTTGTCTACATCCTGGACTGCACGTAGGACACACAAAAAAATGCCTGGGATCTGAAAAAAGGAATGTGGTAGGGCATGGGAATTGCAATGTCGTGGTGGTCACCAGAGCATATTTTGGCTTGTCTTTAAACAAGCAAGCACCGTGGACCTAGCAAATACTAGCAAATTAGTCCCGCTATCAGGCTACCTATCAGAGGCTGGATGCCTGAGAAACAGTGTGTGGGTTTGTAGCTGCAGCCTGAGGCCTTGGCAGGCCCTCTGTCAGCCCCTGCCTGCTTTCTGACTTCCAGTACTGTTCAGCGACCTCTGCCCCTATGCGGTGTCCTGTTACAGTTCATTTCAATAATTAAACAGTTCAGGGATGGCAAGACTTTGGTGTTGTCAAGAGAAAATCAGGGCAGTGGCTTTTTCTTAATACTAAAATCAGGAGTGTTTAGGTTTAATTATATTAGCTGGTGCCTGTTCATTAATTTTCCCAATCATAGGAAGACATGCTTGCCGGAAAGATTGGCAATAGGTTAAAGTGGTTATTAAGGCAGGGCATTTCAAAGGAAAGGGATCCGCACTCTGACAAAATCAGATGTCTGAAATTTCAATCAAGCGTCCTCAGTTCCAGTGGCAGCTTTACTCCATGAAATAAGACAGCTTCTCTCCCATCTGGAGCACGAGTCGCTCAGGGAACTGGACTAAGTCATTGGATGCCAGCTCCAAATATGCTGATTACCTAATGCCAGAAAAATACACTGCTCCCTCTGAACTCCAAGTAATTGGTTGATGTACCACTTTGAAAAGTCTCTTACATCCTCACTGACTATTGCTTAGTGAAGCTTTACCACCAAACCACTACAAGGGAAAAAAAAAAAAAAAAAAAGCTATAATGTACTTAGTGAAACCAGCAAATTTGCCATTTTTGCTACTTTAGCAAAAAAATGTTAATACTTTAACTTTTGTTAGGAATGCCTTGGAAATTTTGCTTATTTTTTTTTCTCCCCTTTGGAGAGTTTAATGTGTACCTTAATGCCCCCTTTCATTATTGGCCTGGCCTCCTTCCCAGTTCTGCCCTGCTGACTCCGGACCTCTCCTGGTTATTCTGTGGTGGTGACTGGCTCTTGGTCACTCAGACATGTTTGTGGCTTATAAGTGTATCAAATTAGATGCTACAGTCTTCTAGGTCTCCTCCCTCTACCCTGACAAAATTTGTCTTACTCACAAATCTTCACTGGCTTCCTGTATTTACTTATTTATTTTAAATGTGTCCCCTTTGTGAGCCTGAGAAATGTCCCATGCCTGTCTCGACTCACAATGAAAATGGCCAAATCATAATAATTCAAGAGTGTCATTCTAGTCCTTGAGTATATAATTTGCCAATGAATAACCTAAGGTCTGACCTTATATCCAGTTCTGTTGCTTGTACTAAGGCTCTAGAAAGTGAAGCAAAGACTCTAATAGCCCTATTTTCTTCCCAATTACTGCTGAAGACCTCTATTTCATTCCTGATGAGATGAAAAATTCAAATAGTGAGAACTCTTAGAATTTCTATAATATTTCTTAAATTTGTTCTGCAGGATTTCATTTATTTTTAATCTAATCCTGTGGGTCTTTAGAACTATGCAACAGAATTAAGAAAATGGGTTTTGGAAATAGATAGCCTGGACTCAATTACTTATTTTTTTTTTAAGATTTATTTATTTATGCATCCAGAACTGGGGTACCACCAGAGACAGATTGGGAAGAACAGGTCGACTGATGAAGTACACTGCTGACAGGAGCAGCCGGTGGGTCAAGAGAGGTCTGCCATGCCATATGGGTCATCTCCCTGGCTGGGAATTGAACTCATGATGAAGTGGCTTAAGCTTCACAGTGCTATGCTTTAATCTGCTACACCACCAGGGAGGGCCCTGAACTCAATTTTTAATTCAGCCTCTTTTTATCCAGGATTTTGGGCAAGCTACTTAAGGTCTTACACTTTTTTCTCCTCTAGAAAATGGACATGTGGAATTGTCAGAAGGTTTAAATTAATAATACACCTATAAATGTGTGCCCCTCACAGGTAATAAATATCAGTTCTTATAGCAACATGAGCCAAAATCTCTTTAGCATCGAAGACTCTGGTTGTAAATGACATTTAGATGCCTTTATTTCTTTGTAGGATTTTTAGGAATTAGAGATTTGGAATCTTTTCATCCCTGTGTCCTTATTGTCTCATCACTCTGTCTGGTACAAGTGTACTCAGCAAACGTGTGTGAATAGATGGCTGGGCGACTGTAGAGACAGACAGAAAGATGGATGGGTGGGTGGAGGAATGGGTGTATGTTTACCACTGGGATTGGTCCTATGCAATTATTTTAATAAGGCCATGGGGTGTAATAGTGATATCTTCTTTTAATCATTTCCTTCAGCTGTTTAGATTGTGTTGCTTTTTCAAGGTTGGGTTTGCTCCAAGCCTTGTGTTTTCATTCTCTCCCATCATAATGTTCCTCTCTTTAGTGCTTCTAAGTGACAGATTATCTGTTTTGGTCAGTAAGTGAAAGGGTATTGGTGTACCATGACTTTTAGATAGCTTGTATATTTTATCAGTGATTTCTTCCTCAGTGCTTCATTCCAAGGTAGTGACTAATATAGGGTTTTCAATAAGGCTATTAGAGAAAGTAATTTCTGTGAAAGGCTTTTGGACTATCTTTAAATCATATGCTATAACATCTGCTTTTTCTACCTGGGTCTAAAGTGACTCTGAGCAGTACTTTGTTCCAATAAAAGAATAGCTAAATAAACTCATTTTGGATGAAAAGATAGGGAGTGAATATTGAAAGACTAAGAAGTCATCAGGAAGCCCCCTGCAGCATATGCTGAATTATAGTTTAGCAATAGGTTTAACACATGCAGTTTAACCTCTCCCCCCACCCCCAGGGGAAGCAAAGCCAGAGTGTCAACATGAAATATTCGAGTCTCATATTTTCCAGGTGTACACAAGCCAAATCTTGCAACGATGTTGGCAACTTCTCAGAGTTGCAAAATAATGGAGAAATTTTCAAGTGAATGATTCTCTGATTCTTTTTAAAAATATCCTTTATTTATTTATTTTTTTCAAACAAGCTATTTCAACACTGATGGAAGGTCAAAGTGGACTTAGACAAGTGTCATATCTTGCTGAGGCCACAGGTATTAAAAAAAAAAATCCTAAAACTGAAACAGAGTAGATGAAACAATAACTAACTAAAAACTCTAAAATTTAATACTCACACTGTTAAGAAATTATTAGTCATGTGGAGAATATATAATTACTAGTTGTCAAAGTCCTGGGTAATGGCTGTTAGGTACTAAGAACATATTTAGAGTATTGTCAGAAGGTCCAGCAAGAAGAGAAAAAGATAATACCGCAGGAAGGTAAATACAAGCCCATCACATTTTCACTGCTGACACTGGTTGTGATTGCCCTGAAAAAAAAGTTTGTAGAAGCAGATAGAGAGAAGAAAGGGAAGGGGATCTCAGTCTCACCCATGGTAAAAGGGTAAGGACTAAGATAAAATGGAGCCAAACCTAGGAGATGTAAAGGAAAAAGTCACAGAAGGGGAAAGTTGCAATAATTTAATTCTACAGGTGTAAGAGACAAAGAAAGTGATCACTGGGACATATGACTTTCTGAAACACGGCATGAGAAGTAAGGAATGAATGAGGATATGATTCACTCTTTACCTACTTTAGTCAAGCTAAAGTTGGCAATGTTTTATCACACTGACAATACTCTACTATAGGTATTTTTGGGCCCCATTTCATAAGAGATGAAATGCAGGCTCAGTGAGGTGAAACCACCTGCTTTAAGTCATTATTAAGTAGACAGTTTCAGTTTTCCAGTGCTTGCTGTCTGATCCCCTGTGCTTGATTACATAGTTTATCCCCCCCCCCCAGGACTTTCTGTCTCTCAGTAAGGACCTTTGATTTGTTTCTAATATGTTTCTTTATTTCTTAAGTAAAGATGGAAACTCCAGAAGCTGTAGCATGGTATAGTGAAGACACTATTCTTATGGGATGCTATCCTTCCAGTTCAAACTTTATCACTAAATAGCTGTGTGTGTGTGTGTGTGTGTGTGTGTGTGTGTGTGTGTTTTAGCTCATTCATTTATACATACTCCTTTTTACCTCATCTGTGAAATGAGGGGCTGGGGACACAATGTTGTTTTAAGGTAGTGTTTGGCTCCAATATTCTGTGATTCAATTGAATTAAATGAAAGCAAACATAACTGGATGAGTGTTAGAATTCTAGAAATACTACATTCATATACTCCCTAGCAAGTAAAGTTCATTAGAGTCATTAGGAGAAATGCTTTCTTTAACTTCCTATAGCATTTAAAATATCCTATCAGTAGAGGAGAAATGTATGAGAACAGTGAACAACTATGAAATTCAAAAGACAGCTATTTCAAAACTTTTGGACAGCATTTGAAGGGAAGAAATAAGGGAAGTTGGTAGGAGAAAGGTTGAATCAAAGTTTTCCCCCCCTTTGGGGAAACAGCTGCACTATTGATGTTCCTTTCCTTGTACCAGAACTATGTGCTTATTTCAGAATATGGAATCACTTGTAACATTCTCCTTTCCCCATTTTTGTTAGTTTTAAAAAGCAGATTATATCCCTAGTTAGACCACTTCATAATCTTTGTTATAGAGTTTGCTCTAAGTACCTTAAATATCAACAAATATTCTGATTCGTCTTTGTTTACAGTTCAGACAACTAAACTGAAATAGCACAAGACATAGTAACTATCTCTAATGTCCACTAGCTTTTGTAAATATTATACTTTGTTAAATTCTCCATTATGTACTATCTGATGTTTGATTTTGATCATTCTGCTATGCTTTAATACACACGATTTCTTGAACTCCTTCTGTTTCTCTGTATATGGCTGCATTTCATCATTTGTTATGGCTGAATGGTATTCTGCAAATGAAGATACATCTTCTTTATCCAGTTGTCTATTGATTAACTGTTTGGCTACTTCCATATTCTAGCTATTGTAAATTGTGCTTCGATAAACATTGCAGTGCATGTAGTTTTTGCATTGATGGTTTAATATTTTTAGTTAGATGCTCAAGGGTAGAATTGCTGGGTCATATGAGATTTCCATTTTTAGTTTTCTGAGGAAAATCCAGGTCACTTTCCAGAATGGGTTAACAGTATAATAAGCTTCCTCTTTTCATCCTCTCTAACACTTGTTATTGGGGGTCTTTTCAAAGTTTTAAGATGGTAACTCACTGGAACTCATGTGTCTCTCTTATTAGAAGTGATGATAAACATATTTTTCATTTACCTATTGACTTTCTGTATGTCCTGTTTAGTGAGTTGTTTGATTATATCCACTGTCTGTTAATTAAATGGATTGTTTTTCTATTGTTGAATTGTGTAAGTTTTTGTATATCTTCAATAGTAAATGCTTCTCAGTTATATTGTATAAATAGTTTCTCCTATTCAGTAGGATGTCTTTTTAATGTTCTGTGTTTTTTGTTTTGTTTTGTTTTTGACTACACAAAAACGTTTAATTTGAGGTAATTCCAGTTGTTTATTTTTATTTGTTTCCTCTGAAGAGGGGTTATTCTCCAAAATAATTTTTATTGTTAATGTTATGGAGCATATTAGTAGTGTTTCCTTCTATGTATTGTATTATTGTAGGTGTTAAATACCAAATCTTTATTCCATTTGGGATTTACTTTTATGCATGGTATTAATGGTCCAATATAATTTGTTTTAGCATGTTTTTCCAGTTTCCCCAGTACCACTTATACAAGAGATTGTTCTTTCCCCATTGTATGATGATTTTTCTTTAGCATAGATTACATGCTGATAAGCACTTGTGTTTATTTCTGGGCTTTTGATTCTTTGATTCTCTTCCATTGAGCCTGCCTCCCATACCTCCTCTTTTATTTTTTTTTCTTGCTGATACCCTAATATTGTTAGTACTACTAACTTAAAATTTATAGGGTTTGAAATAAGGTAATATGATGATAGCTATCCAAATGGGTTTCCTCATTCTCACCTTTTTTTTCTCCAGATTGCTTTTGCTATGTAAGCACATTTTAGGCAGGATCATCCTTTTGATTGTATTAATACTCTCTATCTATGAACATGGGATATCCTTCCACATCTTTATGGCATTATCTAATATGTATTTGTATATGCTCTTTCTTACCCACCAGTAGCATAAGATCCATTCTTTCTTCATTCTGTTACTTTCTCACCATTTCCTTCAGAAAACACCATGACATCTTTGTCTAGTGATTAGGAAGTCACCATGACACTTTAGGAAAGGTATGTTCAAAGAACAAATTAAAGTTATTTAACTGACATAAGGCAATTCTCATTAACCTCCCACAAATTTTCTAGTAATAAATTACAACAAAATCAAATTAAAAAGGCATATGTGGTTGCTTTTTCACAATGGAAATTAGAGGGGAAAGGCTTTGAGGAACCCACAGCAGATATAAAGGTAGTTCTAATGTAAATTCAGTGAGTAAGAATTCAGAGAACATTAGAACTGAGGCCAGACTTATCATCATTTTAATAAAATTTAAGATTTTGGATTAAATTTTATCTCTTTGGAACAATATGTGTACACACATGCAAACAGCTTGGATAGATAAATTGAGGGAGTAATATTTGTTGGGGGAAGAAGTCCCAATTCAATAAATGCAAATTTGTTTGTTCTAGGAAAAAAGGAAGCCAGACAACTGAGGTTCTCAAGGTCTTAAACTATCACAGAATGGATATTGTACAATAATACTGTGTTAATCAGCAAAAAGCTTTAGTTTTCTAAAATTTGTTTTATCAATTTCCATATAAAATGTACTCTTTGAATATGAAACTGCAAAGTTCACTGCCTATATGTCTCAGTTTATAGACAGAATCAAGACATTCAGATCCTTCTAGCTCACATTATCTCAGCGTAACATGTGTGCACTTCTCTTAATTTGGCAAACTTTATCATATTTGTTGTGATTATTTGGTCAAGGAAAGGCACACTAAATCTTTGAATACAGTTGCTACCTTTCCTATATGATTTCCAGGAGTATATGTAGGAATGAAAACTTGCTAGGTGAATATACCTTTATTATTACAAATGGGAAAAAAAAAAAAAAAACAGTTCCCTATGCAGTCTACTCATCATGAGTAAAACTTGACCATCAATGTGTGAGTTGCCAACATAACTTTTACCCATCATTATGTTAAAAGGAAGAAGAGGACTCCAGACCCCCTTAGTACTGTGGGCAGAGTGAGATGAGATGTGTCAAAACACAAGTTACTCAAAACAGAACATTCAGCTTTTACGATCATGCTTCTCTTGCAGGTGAAGTCAAATCCTCTTGCTAACATCAATTGTACCTTTAAGTTGGAACATGAGTAGAGGAGAATAGGAAATTTACTGAGACTGTATTTCTTTAGTTTATAATAAAGCATAGTGTATTTTGAAAGTTTGTCTGAGAAGTGCCACTTAAAATATTAATGGAAATTCCCAAGTGCTAAATCCATATATATCTGAGCGATGAAACATGAGCCAAACTGAAGATAACACATAGCCTTCTACAACAATTTTGAATTGAGAAATTTGCTATTATTTGGGGGCTAAAGATAGAAATATGGTCATCACAAAATTCATATCAGAGAGTTATTTTTGGAGTCTTCTATATTCCTATGTTTTCACATTCCTGACTCAGGGTATTTTAATAGTATCATCTTACTTCTCAGTTCTGCTCTCTTGGATGTGACTTCTTGGGATACCTGTTGAAAATCATTTCATTAATCATATAATTTCTCTGATTAATTTGACATGCCTGCCACTGGTGTGGGAATAAAAAGAGAGAGTAGCAATGTGCATATTGCTTGTATTTGATATTCAAGACTAGGAGTAGGAAGTGGAAAGAAAGGAGGGGAAGAATAATGGTGGATATCTGAGGTGTAAATACCCTCAGGTGGAAATAACCTATGAAGAGATGCAAGATTCTCAAGGAGAGGCCAAGGCTTATGTTTCAAGATTATATGATGCAAAAGTATCAGATGCTTGGCTTACAATGCTTTCAGTATTTTTATGCCAAAAATACTCAAATCCATGTACACTAAAAGGTACTGAAAACAAGCACAAGCAAGAACAAGCTAAGTAATTTGATATTGGACACAACCAGGAAAAGAACCTTGGGATTCCTATGAGTGAGTTTTCCCAAAGGATTAAAGAAGGATGCAGTGTTGGGCCAGTGCACATTCCTTCTCATGATGTCCTTTACCTTTTCCATGCTTCCTCTCTGATGTCACTCGTTGTTTATGACTGAACATTTAGGCTTCTTCCTTTTTTTTTTTTTTTAAAGATTTATTTATTTGTGCATACAGAACTGGGATACAGGCCAGAGGCTAAGGGGCGAGGGGCTTCAGCAGAGCCAGGGGGGAGCAGAACAGGCAGATCGACAAAGTACACTGCTGAGGGGAGCAGCGGGTGGGTCAGGAGAGGTCTGCCACACTATGTGGTCACCTCTGGGGCAGGCAGGAATTGAACTCATGCAGAAGTGGCTTTAGATTCTCAGTGCTGTGCTTTAACCTGCTGCGCCACCAGGGAGGGCCAAGGCTTCTTCCTTTTAACAGATTCTTTAGCCTTTGACTTGTCTGTCACTACCGAGTTTCATGGTTTTATTATAAAGCAGTGAGCTTGCTCCACACACAGTTCAAACTGAGCAAAACCCCCTTCAAAAGTCCCCCAAATGATGGCATTGTCCATTTTAATGTACACTTAGCGAATGCAGCAATCTATTTCATTCCTTGTGTTAGAACAGCTGGAATAAAATGAATAGAGGGGGCTGAGCAGTTCTGCAAAATCCTTGATAATAGAGAAGTACAAGTGTTCCCCGTCAGCAGTAGGATGATAATTTCTCTGGTATGAATGATGTAACCGAGCAGTTGCATATTACTGCCCCATTCTTTCTTGTCCCAAGACACCCTTGGAAACGCGATGCTACATCTCAATGGGATTTTCCAGTACAAAGATTCTTTTCAAATAGCATAATTGTGGATACACACCACTCCTACAGAGGTAAGTATACTGAAGATGTGCCAAAACATTAGGGCAGAAATTCAGTTTCCATGGAACACATGCAGGAATCCAACCATTTGCAGCAATAAATATTTTTTTTTTGTAGACGCCAAGATAATAATGTATAGTCTCTCTATAAGACTTAAATTACTTGTTTGTTTGTTTTGGAGTAAAACAACATGATAAATAAAATGAGAGAAAGTTTTAAAGGAATGCAGAATGTTTTTGTTTTTTAGAGGAAATTGTGATATTTCTGTTGCTAACTAGGACCTCTATAGGTTACAATTAATGACATAAAAAGATAAAAAAAAATTGCTTAATGTTGGTTGAACTTCAACTTCCTTAATTTTGGGAGAGATTTTATACCAAACAAACAAACCATATTTTAAAAAAAGTCCAATCTAAGATTTAACCAAAATGAAGTCCAGGAGGCAAAAAATAGTATTACAGTTTCAGATAAATGGCCACAAAGAAAGGAAGAGTTGGACTGTAGATATCTGCAGATCATGTCATATGCACAGAAGTTGAATAAACCTAACTTTAGAAATATGAAGATTCATTATGTAAAGCTCATAGTGAACAACACTTGAATTTGAACCAGTGGGTAAACCATAGAGAGGCAGATACCAGATCATGATAAGAAAGAAAAAAAAAATAGCTACATATTCAAGAATAGTAATGACCGTTGTCACTGAAGAATCTCAAACAGATTTTAGTAAGGGACACCCTGCCCCAAGGGATACCTTGCCATGTTTCCTGAATTTCCCAGGCTTGGTTTAGATGTTTTGTTGGTATAGGTTGTACTTGCACAACTTTATTCACTTGGGAGTTCTTTATGTATAATATGACTCTGTTGTATTGAGGAGTGGGAAGTAAGGAAGGATTAAAGAGTATCCCAAAATACAGGTTTTGATGGGCACTTCACTGTGAGTTAGCATTCATAGCCAACCTTTTTCCTGTTAATGTCCCCATGATTTTCCTAGGAAAATCATGTTTTTGATTAGCTGAGATTCACATCCCCCAATTCTAGGTGAACTCTTGACATGACTTTTCTCCATAATACCATTACATTCCTGGCCATATTAATTGACAGATTAATGAGTGTGTGATTCATAACCAGTCAGTTAAGTCTAAAAATAAAATGAATGGGAAGGATCTCTATACTAAATAGAGTTGTTGAGAGATCACAACAAAAGCATAGAGTTTCTTGAACTTGTCAGGATGCCACAAGAGTTTATGTGAATATAAGGATGACTGAGTGAAGCAGAATTGTGAGAGATTGTAAAGGTAAAAGATATACAAATTTGTGAAAATTCTTAAAACTATTCATCTTTGAAATGAACTTTATCCCTAAAACTTCATTCCTTCGACCCCCATCCTCCAAATTACTAAATACCTAGGCATATTGGAGTTGGATTTCTGCCACTAGCTATCAAAACATTCTTATAAATACATGGATGTCCAGTAAGAATCATGGCATGAAGCCCCTGGACAGTCAGCAGTCATTAAGAGCCAGAAAAGCAATAAAAGTTGGACCTCCTCATGATTTCGTGGAGGAAATGATCCTGAATATTATACACAATTGACATTGACCAGCATCTCTCTATCACTGGTTGAATATTTTTTCTTAATATTCTGCTAAGCAATTTATTTCCCCATAGTATTTCCATATCAATCTTAGTTACTTATTTCATCATCCTGTTATATTATTATTATTATTATTATTATTATTACTGAGTAAATATGTCTGTGTGTTTCATTTAAGTGCACTAGGAAGAGAGACATTAAGTTATGGCTACTTAAATTATGAAATGTTCACATACTCCTTTGATTTCTAGTTATTTGTAATTTCTAATTTTGCCTTAAAATACATTATTTGTAAAGGAGTTTAATACACTTAAATCAAATGTTATTTCTAGTACAAAAATGTCTTTTAGTATTCATTTTTCTCTTCTGTTTCTGATACAGTTGCTTGCCAAGACAGATGATAGGATGATAAAGACATTATGGAAGAAAGAAATGTAGAAATTAGAATGTTAATATCTTAAAGTAGGAAAATGCTTTACCTTTAGATATATAGCATTTATATATATAAATATTTATTTATTTATTTATATAACATTATATGTATTTAGTTTCTTATTTTATTGTTAAAAATGTTTGTGAAATTTACTCTTGAAATAGTAAGTGAAGGGTAGTAATACCTTCTTTTTACAGGATTTAGTGCTTTACTTTTAAAAAAGTAAACCATGTCTAGAAAACAAAGGTATTAATTCTGTAAACAAAGGTTGAAAGATAAGTTTGGTGCTAATCTGTGATAACTGGTACAAGGTTCCAACTTCTTAGTTTCTTCTGACTGTTCTCAGGTAGAAAGAAGCAACAGTCTGGGTTTACCTGTCACTTTGAGTCATCACTATCGGTAATTACACTGATTTGGTGTAATTTGGTTACTTTGACGAAAATATTTAATGTCTCCAAGGGGAACAAAATTGGTGCTTATTTTCCCACTCAATCTATTTTTTAACTTTTGAATAAAAAAGAAAGATCAGTTATTGTGAACTGCTTGTTGAAATAAGGATGATAAGCATGTTCATATAGAAATGTCCCATTTATTCAATTTCCCTTTTAAGGATAGTTACACAATGTACTTCAATGGTTTAGAATCATGTTTGCAAAAGGCTTGAAATATGAGTCTCTTCTTGCTTTAATTTAATCTTTTGTCAAATATAAATATAGCAACTAGGAAGTCTGACTTGGTAGAAGTATGTACAAAACCTAGAAAGTTATAGTTGAGGGTTATTACTGCAAGAATGAAAACTGTTTTTTTTTCTGTGAGTAATCATTCCTATTGTATATGTAAATGCCATAATAAAAATATTTCCTGAAGGTCTCATTTACAGTCTTAACTCCCTAACAGCAACACTTAAAAAAATCAAGGAGCCAACTTGAAAATTAAATTGTGGTTTAGAATAGAATTTCTTATATTGGTGTAGTTTAAGGATACCTGATTTAGATTTCAGGGACAATGGGATTTAGTCCTGTCCCTACATTCTCTACCAATAGACAGTTTAGACTAACATTTCCTAGGCAGAGTAAGTGTTTTGATCATTGGTAGGACTTGTTAAAGACACAGATTCCTGGATGGACCCTACCCTGAGAGATTCTGATTCAGTAGGTCTGGGCTGGGAGCCATTCATATGTCCCAGGGAGTCCATTATGCTGATCCTTGACAAATCACTGGTCTAGAGCTTAGTTTTTCTCATCTTTAAAAAAACAGAGATACAAGTAGGTCTATTGATTCTATTCCTAAAATATAAAGAGAAAATGACACTTTCTACTTTTTTCAGGAAAACAGATTTCAGTTTGGAAATTACATCTTTAAAATATCTAATTTATTTTTTAAATTGCAGTATAAGTGACATGTAACATTATTTTAGTTTCAGAGGTATACCATAGTGATTCAGTGTTTGTGTATATTCCAAATATATATACAATAAGCCAGTTCTTTAGAATATTAATGAAGGATTAATTAACTGTCACAAGAATCTTGTGAACAATATAGAATGAGTATCAGCCATTATGCAAATGTAAGAATAGAATACTTGAATATTTTTATGTCTAAAGTTGTCTGGCTAGGTAACAGGAAAGTTGGGAGTCATCATGTCTCAGATTCCAGTTTTCTTTTGTTTATATTCACAGCTTTTTATAAGTGAACACTAACCCTCACCAGTCTGCAATTATTCATGGTATTCAGGAGAGGGAGTCTGTTTTGCTTGCATCACACTTGCCCCTTGAATAGCTGTGGAGTAGAGGTATATGATAAGAAGAAGGAATAGTTGAAGAAGGGGAAAAATCAAATAGCAACAAATCATAAAAGAAAGCATTTTCTGGAACAAGCCACTTGTCATCTTTGCAGACATCAACAGTGCTAACAAGACAGTCCCAGTCTGGGCCTTCATCCCTTACACACTCTTGTGGGGTAATATATTTTTTTTCATTAATTGAGATGAGACACTAGCTATGAAGAGATTTCACTAACACTGCAGTTCTGTACCTTCTGTCTGAACCTAATTACTGTCCCACACCAACAAATATTTGCTCTTAACTCACCTTCAGTATCTCAGCTGCTGCAAAGTAAATCCCCAAACATTCCCTGATTAAGTTCTTGTTTCATGCTTGTAAGTTAATATTGAGATGCTAAGCCAGAAGGTGGAGGCATTGTTAGTGACAACTAAAATTAAAAACAAAGTGAGAATTAATTTGTTTCTATAGCTGTCAATGGAGACTCCTAGGAGGGAATGCCAGCATATAATGTGGTTGCTGTGTTGTGCTAACAGGGAGCGCTTCAGGCTGCACATCTCCAGTAGATAACAGCCATTTGGCATTTAATGGGTTTTCAGATCATATAACAGGTTAGGCTGCAAAATTCCTTGGTTTTAGTTTTTGTTTTAGATCTATTTTTGATGGACAGTACTCCTAAATAGTAAAACAACCTGCAAAAGATACTATATGACTTCAATTTTTTTCTTTGCTGTCTGTATCGCGTAGCCTCTTATTTCTAAACTTGTTTTTGACGTATTCTGATGCATATTTGTGACTATTATGTAAGCCTAAAAGTAGGACAGTGCTTATACTGTAAAGTATGTTCCTGACTTGAATATTATATATCAGTAATAAAGTCTGACCTAGAATTAGCACATTTTCATTCAACAAAAAGAGCATGGAATATATAATACTTTTTATTATGATTCTCTCACTTGTTGATAGTATGAAAAATTGGATATAAAAAAATAAAATAGGAAAAAAGAAAATAGAAAACAAAAATTTTTGATCAAAATTTAATGGTAAACCACACATTTATGAAAAATATAACAAAATATTTTGAGTGGTTTTCATCTAAGATGCAATCTTGATAACATTGTTGACATCAAGAAGTGCCACAAATTACAGATTTAAGGAGAGCTTGTCAATTACCTGCTTACCTGAGGTTGGGGGGCATGAGTAGAGCTTGTTGGAGAGGCACTTTGTAACTGGCTAAGAGTTTATCAGTATTTGGAAAAAGTGATCTACTTTGTTACAAAGATTACTAAAAATCTTAATGTTTTCCTTAAAACTGGCTAATAAATATACTTAGGTCTGGTCAATAACTATAGCTTTTACTAGAAAAATATTGAAAGGTTTGTTAAGTATTTCATCAGAATGATCATTTTAAAGATTTTATGCCCCTATGTTAGCAGTAAGGAAAAACTGCTTTCTTGCTGTAAATGTTCAGGAGCATTATGTTGTATGAAATGGACATCATGGGAGGTCAGAAGAAATGACAGCATGTCTCTATACTGTGTCTGGATTTGAACACACAGGGTTACATCTTCTGGTAGAACCACAGTGCAGGGGATAGTTTCTGCCGGTTTCTGCCTGGTCAAAACCAGAGCAGCTAGTCTTCTTGGTCAGTTACCTCCTCACTGTGTATCATTAGCCTTAAACCCCAAGCTGGGTCTTGACTGTGAATATCTAGGGACAGCACACAGGATGAGAAACCCAGTATTTTATGCTTTGCTACAGTGTTTCAAGTGCAGCAGTAAAGTTACACAGAAACTGTTCAGTGACCAGTTGCCAATTCATTGTTCCTATTTTGAACAAAAATTATTGGAGTCTCTAGAATCCTTTTCCAGGTTTCTAAGGAGAAAGCTGTGTACGTTGTGCCTGGGGTGAGAACTCAATATGTTGAGTGGCAGTGAGGTGGAGCCTGTTGGCAGACAGAACTGTGTGGGTGGCCTATTCTGCCTTATGTATATTTAATTCATCTCTCATATTGAGGACCATTGTGCTCTTTTAATGATGTTCACACTTGCTGCACAGTAGCTTCCATAATAATATATGTCTTCATGTATTGGATCTGTCTGGGGAAAATTCCTTTGCATTCAACATCATTAAATACATTTCAATATTACATTTATCACAGAATAGAAGTTGTCCTGTCTATAATTTGAACTGCTTAGGATTTTACTTAAGTTTTTGGGAATAATATTGTATTATCTTGGACTTTATTGGATAATATCTTGGATAATGCTGTATTATCTTTGAAAACATGTGTCATACTAAGTTTACCACTATGTAATTTTTGAATTATTGTCAAAAGTTGATTCTAAAATTTTATTGTTTTTTGTGATTATCTTCATCATTGTAAACATTAATGATTTGAAAATATTAGCATCCAAATAGCTATATTTAAGTATACCTTCACCATTTTAGGTATAGATGTAATATTAAAAAAAAAATAAAGATGTGTTTCCTAGAGCTCTTGGGTAGGGTAAGGTTTCTGGTCACCAATGGGGATGTTACAAATAGCCCCTGTCACAGTAGAACTTCAGACTCCCTTGAGGCTGAGCAGAAGCATTTTGGGGGATTTGGACTACTATCACTAGCTGCCAGTGATGTACTGGTACTCTATATTCCTCTGCTGGGGTTCCAGAAGAGCAAGTCAGTGAAAAATCAAAGACTTATGCAAGATCCAGATGTGATACTCAGATAATCAAAATTCAGTAATAATTAAAAAAAAATCCAGACATATCAAGAAACAATAACCAGGTATATCTCAACAGAAAAAAAAAAAGTCAGTCAATAGATCAATAGATGCCAAACCAAGAAGACAGAGAAGACATTAGAATCAAATGACAGATTTTAAAATCCTTCATGATAAATTACAAATGTGCTTGAAATGAATTTAAAAACTTCTAACAAAGAAATAGAGCACAAAAGAAAATACTTAGCAGTTTTACAATAGAAAAATAAAATTTTATTAAAATCAGGGATGTACTTAACAGCAGAGTGAAGGGGATAGAGAACAGAATCAGTAAAGTTGAATCTAGACAACAAAGTTTTTCCAATATGAACATTGAAGAAAATGTGAACTGAGAAAAAAAAAAAAAAGAGTAGTCTACTTAAGGACCTGTGGATAATAACAATGATCTAACCGTATTATAATTGAAACCTGGAAGGCCAGGAGAGATAACTTAGGGCCAAAAGGTTTACCAAACTTTAGCCCCAAAATTACCCTCAATAAAGTTAAGGCAACTAAATAAAGGAGTTAGTGTGTACTCTGAACAAAATGAAGTCAAACTAAAAATTAGCAATAGAAAGATCACCAATTCATGAATCAAAGATAAAATTTAAAGGAAAAAATATTTATTTTGATTTCCATCTAAAAGAAAACAAAAATACAGCATACTGAATCTATGTGACACAGCTAAATCAGCATGGAATGGAAACTGACAGCCCTGAAAACATAAGAAAAGATAGTCTCAAATCAATAATGTTGACTACCATCTTAAGAATTTAGAAAAATAAGAGCAAAATAATCTCACAGGAAATAGAAAAGAGAAAGTATTGAGACACCAGTAGAAATAGATTAAATAGAAAAGGAGAAAACCAGTGAAGCAAACACCTCTAAAGCAAATTCTCTAAAATTTTCCAACTGACCAAAAGAGAGAGAGAGAGGGAGAGAAAGAAAGTGCAAATTACCAAGACTTGTAATCAACAGGGGTAGCATTTAAATCCTTCATACATTAAAATAAAAATAAAATACTATGAAAAACTCTACTCAGATAAAGTTGACAACTTAGATGAAATGGACCAATTTCTGAAAAGTAAAAATAAACACATATCACCAAATGTGATTCAATTATCTTCAATAGTCTTGTAACTATTAATAAATGTAATTCATAATTTTAAAACTCATGAAAGAGAAATTATCCAGCCCAAATTACTTTATTAGGAAAATCTAGTGAGCTCTGAAGAAAGATATAACACAAATTATACATAATTTCTTTCAAAAAAGAGAAAATAGAGAAAAGCTTCCCAATCCATTTTCTGATGCTAGTATTACACTAATACAAAAGGAAAGGAGCTAAGGACATTAAAAGGATTAAAAAAAAAGTTACAATCTAATATCTGTCAAAATTAAGCAGAAAAATCTTAACATAATATTAGCAATGGAATTAGCAATATGTAAAATTTACATGCCATGATCAAGTGTGGTTTATGATAGTGATGCAAGGTTGGTTCAATATTTAAAGCCTACTGACAAAATCTACCTTATAACTTGGATAAGGGCAAATCAGATGATCATATAAGTTAATGTAGAAAAAAAATATGTTTGACACAATTCACCAACTATTCTGAACAATGAAAATCTCTACATTGTCTTCAATGTGACAGAGAGCATCTATATAAAAAAAACAACAACAACAGCTAACAATTATTAAAAATTTGAATGTTTTCCCCCTGTGATCAGCAACAAGGCAAAGGTATTTTGCTCATAATACTGTTGTTCAACATAGTGCTGGGACTCTTAGCCAGTGTAATAAGATTAGCGAATGAAGTAAACGCCATTCAGATTGAACAAAAGCAATAAAATTATTCTTATTTTCAGATGACATTATTGTCTCCATACAACATTTCAAGCATTCTTACTAAAAAGCTCCCAGACTCTGAGTTCAGTATGTTTTCAGGATATAAAATAAACATTCAAAAGATGACTGTATTTTTACAGTACTTTATTTCTATGTCAATAGTGAACACATAGAAAAAAATTAAAGATAAGAGGACTAATTAACCAAAAATGTTTAAGATTAAATGAAATGTAGTAGGTTAACCAAATGAAAAATGGAGATCTTGGTTTGTACTATAATTTGAATACACCGTCTAGATAAAAAAATGTAAGGAAAATTAAATATGACCCAGATAATGATGTTATTTAGGAGTAATTAATTATTTAGTAGTTTGATGGCAGTGTGGTTAGGTTTGAAATGGCCCATATCTTTTAAAAATGTGTCTCGATTTCCTTTGTATAAAATGATGTGCTGTCTGAAATTTGCTTTGAAGACACTCCTATTCAATAACATCATTGATGCCCACAGATAAGAATGGAAATAATATAGAAAAATAGTGTCCGATAGATGGCAATTGTTCAATATAACAAATGGGTTTATAAATGCTTGTTATATTGTTCTGTATACTTTGTGTATACTTGAAAATATTCCACTGAAAATAATATATGAGACATAATTTATATTATACAAAAGCAAAATCATTATTAGTAATAATTTGCAGCATTTTTTTAAGATTATTTATTTATGCATACAGTACTGGGGTACAGGCCAGAGGTGCAGAGGTGGTGAGAGGATTCACCAGAGACAGTGGGGCAAAGGTGTAGCAGGATAGGCAGACTGACAGAATATACTGCTGAGGGGAGCTGTGGATGGGTCAGGAGAGGTCTGCTGCGCCATGTGGTTCACCTCCAGGGCAGGGGATCAAACTCGCACTGAAGTGGAGGCTAGCTTGCAGTGCTGTGCTTTAACCTGCTGCACCACCAGGGAGGGCCCATAACTTGCAGCTTTTTATAAAATATATAAATATATATTTAATGATTTGTTTATTAGGCATACAGAACTGGATTACAGGCCAGAGGTGCAGGGGTGGTGAGAGGATTCACCAGAGACAGAGTGGGGAGCAGAACAGGCTGACTGATGAAGTGCACTGTTGAGGGGAGCAGCAGGCCGGTCAAGAGGGGTCTGCCGAGCCATGTGGATCACCTCTGGGGCGGTGATCGAACTCATGCTGAAGTGGCTTTAGCTTCTTGGTGCTGTGCTTTAACCATCTGTACCACCAGGGAGGGCCCTATAAAACATTTTTAATTTTTAATGGTATAATTATGTATCTCTGGGCTAGTATGCTATTCAGAATCTGACTTAGATTGTGTCAGTCACATAAACTGAATTACGTTCTGTTTTTTCTCATAATCATTTACATTGATCATTGGTCATCCAAAAGCACAGACTTCAACAAGCCCTTAATTTGCTCAATATATCTGTCTTTGGAAACTACTGTGCATGAAACTCTAAAGGGTCCTCTTTGTTCATTTTTTAGTTTATTGGTAACATAGTTACCAATTTGAAGATTTCCAAGGTCAAAACAGTTAAATTAAATGCAAAGAAGAATTATAATTTGCATTGGCTTTCCTCCTTCCTGCCTACAGTCTTCTCTTCCTCCTTCCCACACTCCTTTCCTATCTTCCTTCTTCTTAGGGATTTCCTTGCTTTGGCTGAGTAATTCATATTTAAAAAATTGTCATCCAGGATAAGTATCTTTTGCATTTGATCAGGGAATAAACCAAACCAAACAAAACGTTATTTTCAAGTACAGTATATTATCCTGCTGAGTTGTCATATGAGACCAGAAAACTTATTCTTGTTCAAACTCATGAAGTTAGAAAAAAAAAAAACATGCAAATTAAGTGTGAAACATAAATTATTCTGAAAACAAACAAGAACAGCAACATTAAAAGAACAGGGTCATCAAGGGAAATTCAAATCCAGGACACAGCTGTGTAAAACCCAAGAAACTGAAGAATAGCAACACTCATGTAAAGAAGGAAAGGGTTATACTAAAAGAGAATTTGCAATGAAAAAGAAATGGACTGAATCTATTTCTGTGTGGTGGACACCATTGCAAGATATTTTAATTACTGTTTAAAAATACCTTTTAGGAACAACCTACCTGCATAATGATAATAAAATGCAATTTTGTTTATTTTGTTGATTTGTTTTTAAAGTTGTAGAGTGCAGAAAATGAATGTGCTGTTACCTAATGTAATAATTGATCCATTTACTAATTCGACAATCTTTTATTATTTTCCTGTCATGTGAAGGGAATTTAGTGGTACAAGATTAATATGGTATAGTCCTCAACTTTCAAGTACTTATAGATCTTAAGGAGATACTGTATAACAAGTATAAACAGTTACTGAAGTGAAATGTACTTAAGGAAATATACTTAGAATTCAAGGGAAATACAAAGAGGCTCCCTAAGATCAACCAAGAACATACTGGTTAAATTAAATTTGAAGGATTATAAGGTTCTAAAACAAACAAACAAACAAAACATGGTAATAGTTTGTGAAGGCAAGGGGGGAGGTTGTTTGCAGCATTTCAATATAATATTCATGAGACACTGTGGCCTCCAAAAGGGCAAAGTATTCTAAAATTATAAGTGGTTAGTTTCAGTTTGGTCCAGAGAGTAGTACATTTTGGTGTTCAAAAGGAAGTGTGAGAGTTGAGACACAAAGCACAAATGATCTGTGTGATAAACTAAGACAGATGTTAAAAAGAGTAGAAATGAGTTGAACAATATTAAAAGGAGAGGGGGTATGATATGCATTTCAGAAAGACATCAGACATCCCCCGACACCAGCTGACTGATGGTAGACTTTAGGGTAACAAAAATATAAAAAAAAAAAAAAAAAAAAAAAGCCAGGAAACTATTTCAGTAATGTTGCATATCTAATAGCTGTGGTTATAGGAAGTTATCACATATGACAGTATGGTAGTCACTCGTGCGCTTTTTGTGCCTTTCTCCTCATCTGTTCTATGATTGAAGTGGCTGATCCCTGAAAACTGCATCCCCATGTTGTTTTGTCTATTGGTCTTTCAGTAAGATTTGACCAATTAAAGTTACTGGTAGGAAAGAGGTGGGAGGAAGAAGGGAGAAACTGGTGTATTACTCAAGTGGTATATTACTTATTTTACTATAGATCAGGATCAACATGCTTCTTTCTTATAAAACGGGCCTCAGAATAACTAAGTGATATGATAAGACACCTTCAAAAATAGTCACACACACACACAAGATAGGATTTGGTGAGTTTCAAAATAAAGTTATAAAACTTTCTTAGATCTTAGGTACATGTAGGAATTACCAGCATATCAGAAAACATTTTTTTATTTTTTTCATATGCTGACATGCTTGAATTCACTCCAACCAAAGTTTAATCTATACACAGGACTACATTTGAAAGTATCACTGTTCTGTCCATGGCATGAGAAACCTTCATAAGATTTCTAGTCTCCTAATATTACTTTCTGTATGTTTAAGCTCTATTTCTTTGTTCACCGTTTTGGTCTTTAGCTGGAACATCAGGAACTTAGAATGAAGCAGTGCAAGGTGTGAATGTAGAGGACATCAGTACTACTGTTATGAATTGGGGGCAGCCTAATAACCTTTGCCTCAGAGGCTATTTATTTCTGAATCCAGAGAGTATAACCGAAAATTTATTGCCAACATATATGAAGTTGAAAGCATGCAGATTTCCTATATGGTAAAAAGAGGGACATTTTGGGAGGTGGAATGGGAATGCAATAGGCAGAAGTTCCTTGTTAGATTTCAATATGAAAAATGTCATTTTTTTAGTAGTTATGTTTTTAGTAGTTATGGGATTTCTGTTTTGCTTTTGGATTATGCTCACTTTTGTCTTTCAGAAAGATGGCATGACAATCAGGTATAACAGGAAGGGAACCTGGTCAGGTTGTCCATTTCTCCTATGTGACAACTAGAGCAGAAACTTTTAATTTTGACATTATCAACAATGATGAAAACACCACATACTGACAACACAACCTATCTTCTTTTAATATTAGGACATTCAGGACATGGTATACTAAATAGATATTACTCCTTAATAGCTATTAGGTCAATGAATGGATAGTTAAATAAATGAAAAAAAATTTTACAACTCGGATAAGGTATAATTATTAAGATTAGTGGCTGGAGTTAAAGCATTCTTATAGTTCTCCTCGAGTTCAAGTGTTCTCCAACATGTAAAACAAGACCAAATCGCTAACTTTATGAATAAGCATATCTTCTTGGATTGAAATAGAGCACCAGATTTTATAGATACTCAAAAACTGCCCCAATTTCTTGGCCATTGAATTACTACAGATTTGAAATTTGAACTATCTGGCAATATACTACCATATAGTGACAATTTCTTTCCTAAAGTATAACATTAAGGTTTTTTTCCCCCAATTTTAATTATGAAAATATTGGCTTTATAGTAAGGAATTTTTAAAATAATGAATAAATACTATTCCTTGCAAGACTGCTATATCCTTCCATAAGCTGAAGCACAATAGATAGAATATTCCAATGGGCAGATGTTAACTTAAAGTGCGCATTGTTTGGAAAAGGAGTTAATTAACAACTTATTAATTGGATAGAAAATCTGAAACTGTTGTACTTCTAGCAAATACATAATTTTCTTCAAGTATTATTAAAGCGTTTTTGTTGTACCTATTAAAGATTCTTGTCTCTAAGTTAATTTCATTATGCTAATAAGCTATCATCGTTACAGAACCTAAGCTTTGATCCATGTTAATTGTCGTGATCTTCAAAGACAAAGTCACCACTTACTTTAAATGAATTTTACATCTTTTTAAAGAATCACACGGAAATTAGGGGAAGTAATTAATTTTTTATTATGTGTCTCAATATTTTTAAGGGAGGAAGTCAATGGTATTGGCTAGAATTCATTTTAACATTTAACTAGGGAAAACAGCATGAGGCAAAAAAACCTTTCAGATGCAAAAGATTAAAGAAAATTTGAAACTGGGACCTAATTTGTCTTGATAAACTTTGGTGTTTAATATGCTTCTTTTGTTCTCAGTGTGAAACTGCAGGGTTTTGATTTGTAAAAACTTTTTGAAGAATTAATTCTTTCTAAATTTTATTCATTTCTTTGCCTTCTTTTACAATAAGACAGACAAGCTGACCTTCAAACCATAACACTTTTAAATATCTATAAACTCACAAGGTTAAATCTGTTAGTGATATGATATTAGTTATGTTATACTAACAGAGTATATTTCTTCTGAAGACCTAGTTCTTATGTAATAGCCAGTTATGTGACCCTTAAGGGGTATAAGCAAATAATTTAATTATTATTTCTCTTTGTACCAAAAAAAAGATTAAGTGTGGAAATATTAACTCCCTCTTATGAAAACTCTTTGCATGATGATAAAATATATTTTAAGAATGTATCTTATGTGGAAAAATCACTGTTCCTATCTTTGTTATCACCAGAGTGATAGATTAGGGATCTTTTATTTTATTTTTAATTTTAACTTCAATGTTTATTTCTCACTTCCATAAATATTAAAAAAAAACTTTTGAAATTTCTTTAAATAGGATGAGCAGATCACAGAAATCATATTTCATCTTATTCTGTCAATTCCACCTTTACCCTATGAAAGAGCCACAAAGCAGTTTTCCCCAAAGTTATGTTTGACTTCAGATGACCAAATACAGTCTACTCACTGTAGATATATTGATTCTATAGAGCCTTATTTTTTTCCTGAGGCCAAGTCTACTGTTACTTCCTATGAAATCCCTCTCTCCTTAAGACCGCATCAAACTTGGCCAAAAGATAGATCTAAAACCAAAAAGGCAAAAACATCATATATATTTTTCCTAAACATGGGCTATGAAAAATTATAATTTTATACTGTGTAAACCACTGACACTCTTACTTGAAAGATATGGGGTATGCAAGCGATATTACAATTAAACATGCCTCAACAAAAAAAAAACTAGTAGACATCATGATAGATGCAACTAAGTGCTTTACAGGAAAGGTAAATGTATGAGTTTTTTTAAAATAAATCTAGCAGGTCTAACAGAATTGTTAGTACTGGTCACCCAAAACATGTCTTTTTTTGGCAAGGGATTTATTTCATCAGAGGCTCTCTAAAGGCTCAATGGAGGTTGTATTTGATATTTGTGTGTAAACTGTTCTCTGAAAGGGCCTCTCCCAGGAAGACCTAATTTTAGAGAAGACAGAACAAAATCTGCATACCTATTGTTTGGTGTACCTTTCCCAGTAAAAACATCCTGAATTCCCCTTTATTTCCCAACCTCCAAGGTCAGCTAAGCTATTTAAGATGGTGTCTAAAGGTGCTAGTTTCTCTGTCATGCTGGTCTCTATTATGCATGCAAGAATTATACCAGTTAAACTTCTATAGAGATTTTCTCTTATAGATCTGTGTGATGTTTGTCTGATTGTGTGCCTTCCCTGAAGAATCCAAATAGGTATAGGATGATTTCTTTTGCCACCCTGAGATTATTGTAAAATCTGTGTTGGAGTTTCTGAAGTTATTTTACATGAGTTTTTGTGATATTTGAGGTTTGGTAATAATGTATAAACATATGTTCCATGTGCCGTCTTACAGACTTTAATAGACAAAACCACATATTTGCATGTGTACAAAGGTATAATTTCTCCCAGACCTGCCAGTGTGTATGTTGAGGACTGGGTGGGAAGGTGGTTTCTATATTATATTTTGAGATTGAATTCCTCATAAATGTAATTTAGGGTGGAAAGTCTTACAAAGGAAAACTAGCTATATTAGAAAATGCCTAAATTCTAAATCTCCACTATACAAATCTTTTATGCTTTGGCACTCCCACAAACACATCAAATCACACTTCAATTACATTTTAGAAATGATAATAGTGTATGAACTCTTTCTTTTAAGACACTGTCTTTGGGACATGGTAAGATTTGGGGACATAGTAACAAAGAGAAAGAACTCAAGATTTAACCTCATAAATTTGTCTTGTGCTGGAGTTGATGGGGAGAAGGCATGTGATCCACCTCATTTGATCAGTTTCTTCCTAAACTTCCAGAGCACCTGATGAAGGTTGAAGGGACAATTAAAACTTATAGAATGTTTTCTCCACATATGTGACTGTAAGGATAAAATGAGAGATGCATACTGCTGTTCTTGTCATATCTGAGTATAGAAACTCAGTGTCACATTATTTCATCATATCCAAACAAAACCACTTGAACTCTAATCCAAGCAATCACTGCTACATGTGATGGTTAAAGCATAACATGCATCATGCAAGTGCTAAGTCAGGAGAAATATAGAATGTATCAAGTGCTCTGTGCTTTAGTAAATTAGCTATGTTATTTCAGGCTTCCATACATGACAATCATTATGAATAAACACATTTCAGGCTAGGAGATGGGTAGACACAACTAGAACTGTTAAATAGTTCAATTAAAGATGGAGCTTTTTTCTAAAAGTTGTTTTTAGATTGTTTTTACCTTTCAAGACAACATTACAGTGAGTTCAAAGAAATGTATTATTAAAGGTGTAGCAAATTCTATGATTAAGGGAAATAACCTAGATGTTGTCAAATGATACAGGCATTAAAGAGCAAATATCACCAAATGCATTTTATTTATTTCCAAGTATCACATGACTTTCCATTCAGATATACTGTTTGCTCAAGGAAATAGTCACTTTCCAGTTGTTGCTTGAATTAGGAGATCATCAGCATTTTTTCTTTCTTTCTTTATTATACTTTGTAACACCGGTTGCAACTGGTACCATCCACTTTTTATTTTCCCTACATAATATTTACCCCATGCAATTTTAAATGCCAGATTTTAGCATTTAAAGACCATGTTATTTTCTTTAAATACCTGTATCTCTAACTTGAAAAAAAAATTAAAGGAATGGGGCAAGTAGACATTTCCTTTTTTCAAAGATGAATTCTGACTTCTGTCCTTGGAAACCATCAATGTGAAGATCTCTCAGATGTGTTGATATTCAAAAAGATACTAAGGATACTGTTATAAGAAATGAAGATATAGTAAAAATAAAATGAAAAGCATGAACTGTTGTGTAGTCCTTTGGACACAAATTAGATAAATAGTTCACCAGAAAATTTATGTTTCATTTCATTTTTTGAAAACCCTGTGTGAGACTGTACTTCACAAATCTCAAATTAAGAGGAAAAATATGTTAAAGTTTAATGCAAATAATGTTAATTTTTATATGTAGTAAGTAATATTCTAGCTTAAAAATGCTGAAATACCTTTGACTGAAGATTGTTATAAGATGTTTGAGGTTAACTGTGTTAGATGCTTTCCTCTTCTAAAGACCTTTGCTTTTAACTAAATGCTTGCTTATCTTTCTAATTTAACATAGCTCCACATTCTTCTTTGTAGTAATTTTGGGCTATCTGATAACATATAATGGAAAACATGTTTATGTCTTCCACTAGTTCTTGTTGCATATTTCAAATGCTTAGAACAACAATTTTCAGAAGCTTTCATTAAGGTTAATTTAAAAACTACATTAAATACAAACAGATTTTCTCACAAACAAAATGCAATGTGTACTTAACAGACTTCTGTATGTTATATTTGATAAACTACCTCATATAAATGCAAATTTTGACTTTCTGCCAGAACCAGGTGGTATGGAAAATATTTCTATTAAACAAATAATGCTGGAAGAGCAAACTTCAAGCATTGGTATGTTGCAGAGGAAAAGAGGATGTTTTCATTCAGGTTTGATGTATATTTTCAGGTTGACCTTTTCATATACAAAATGAAAGAAACAAACTGAAGAATAATATGTGGCAAGCAGTTGTCTTTGTTGAAATAGAAATTTCAGGGAAATATATTTGGGAAGGGAGTCTACAACTTCAGAGAAATAGGCTAAATATTTTCTTCTGTTTTGCATGGTTATTTGCTAGCATCATCTCATCTCCGCCGGCAGTTATCTGAATAGCTTTCATCTCAATCACTAAGTAAAATCTAACAAGGAGAGCTAAATAAAGCAGAATGATCCCAAGCATTGCCTCACATGGAAAAGCTTTTTTTGAACTCACAGCCAGACAAAATACAATCAGAACATAAAAGCGAAGAGAAGACCTCCCCTGAACTGATAACTCTATCTCTAGCATAACTATGAGAAAAATATTAGGAAAAAAAAAATTAAGGGACATCCTGAATATATTTGATCAGCACTTTGACTTGTCAAGATCATCAAAAAACAGGAAAGACTGAGACACCCATAGATCAAAGGAGACAAATAGAAGACTTGATGATTATATATGGTATACTATTCTATATGATGACTTGAAACAGGAAAATGGCATGGGAAAGCTAGTAAAATCTACAAAATATATAAAATACAGTTAATAATATGTACCAGCGCCACCCTGGTGGTACAGGGGTTAAGTCTCAGCATTAACATGCTATCACCAGCCACTGCAGCATGAGTTTGATCCCTGGCCAGGGAGCTGACCCACATGACACAGCAGACCTCTTCTGTCTCACCTGCTGCTCCCCTCAGCAGTATTTTTTCAGAATATCTGTCTGTTCTGCTCCCCACTCTATCTCTGGTGAATCCTCTCACCCCCACATCTATCATAACCCCAGTTCTTATATGCATAAATAAGTAAAATAAATCTATAAATAATAATAATGGACTAGTGCTGGCACATTATTTCTGATAAATGTACCTAGTAATACATGATGTTAACAGTGCAGGAAACTAGGTACAGTGTAGATTGTGAATATGCAATCTTTGCTTTATATCTTTTTCTGAATCTTAACTGTTCTGTAAATTTAAAACTTTCTAAAGTTTATGTAAATTAAAATATAGAAAAGAATGGGGAAAATGTTATTTGGACTAAATGTGCACATGGGCCTTTTTATGGGACTGTTTCTTGTTCACTCTTAATAAGGTAATTCTGAGAATCACAGGTGATGAATGTATGCAAAGTATATACACTTTCTTGCTCAAATGCCCCCCCCCCATGAGACACACAGTGCCTACCAGTGTTAGGTATGCTATCTCAATGAAAGCTGTAGCCTATGTGAATACAATGGAAAAATCTATGACCTTGAACTCACTGATTAAGTTATCTGTGATCTTGTTCCCATTGGTATTGGGTCCTAAATGTTATTTCTGCTAAACTTGCTCCTCTCTATAGCCATGGGTTGTATTTGTGAAATCCTATTGTAACATTTCTCTGAAGACCTAGAGAACTGTTTGATTTAGAACAAGGTAGAAATATTTAAGATTGTTGTAGGTCTGAAAAACACTATAGTGTTGGTTATATAAAATATGGGAGTAACATGAAAATCAGCAACAACAGACCAATAAGTTTTGCATTTAATATAATAGGTTGAATGTCTAAAAGTAAAATATTATATCTAAAACTGTATATGTGTGAATTATACATATAATTATATATGTGCAAATATAAATTATATAACATACCTAACAAGTACATATAAAATGCATATGTGGTGTGTATGTGTGTGTGTGTGTGTGTATGAAGAAGGAGGAAGAAAGGGGATGTTGGACGAGGGAGGGAGGAAAATGTAGCAGGAGGGGACAAGGAATGGAGAGAAGATGACCATTTTATCAGGGGCTTCTGTTATAAGCACTAGTAGCTGAGAAATTTATATACTTTGTAAACTTGCTATCATTCTTTCTACTTCATAGATTAGCAATAAGATCCTGTGGAAAAAGTAACTTGTCCAAATATACTTTGAAAGTAATAAAATAGCTCTCCTCTCATTAAGTATTCCAGGTAACACCTATTGTTCAACTTGTCAAACTCTTTCACTCATCAAGTCGTCCAGATCTTTATCTTCTTGGCATTGGTTCCTGACTCTCCCTTTAGATGGAGGACTTGTTTTCATAGTCTCAAAGATCATAAGTGATAAAGCTGGAATTTTAGCCCAAGTTCATATAGCTGTAAGTCTATGTATTATAATAGTGAATTAACAAACCTGTGGTAGACCATTATCTATACATACTCTTGATCTCAAATAGCACTACAATGGTGTATGGTTCAATTACACAACATATATGTTTGTGTGTGTGTGTGTGTGTGTGTGTGTGTATACTCAAATCCCATAATGTAAAATTTTCTGGGAATGTAAAGTGACACAGGTACAGAGGGAAAATGTAATGATGCTATGTTGAGATTCTTTGCAAAGTCTTAATGAAAATTTATCATGGAGGGAAAAGAATAATTTGTTGATGTTCTTTTTGTTTGTTTAACATGACATCTTAGGTTTTTGCCGCTCAAAATAGTTAATGTTTAGGTGAGAAATGTATATCTCCTGCTTAAGAAGATAGACTGGGCTAGTTGATCTCTGACCTACTATGTTATTTCTGCTAGTATGAGATTAATAAAATTGACTGATAAAATTTTCACTTTTGACAGTATTTCACTAAACAAATGATTTTTTGACTAAACAAATTATTCTTATGAGGCAATTGGTTCGAATAAAATAATTCCTGTTAATGGTGTAACCTACTGAGGTTTATTTCATTTTATTTTTTTAAAGATTTATTTATTTACACATACAAGAACTAGGGTACAGGCCAGAGGTGCGGGAAGGTGAGAGGTTCACTTAGAGACAAAGTAGGGAGCAGAACAGGCTGATTGACTGAAATACACTCTTGTGGGGAGCAATGGGCAGGTCAGGAGAGGCCTGCTGTGCCATATGGGTCACCATCCTGTTTGGGAATTGAACTTGGGCTGTAGTGTCTGTAGATAGCTTTATAGCACTGCACTTATTTCATTTGAGATTCAAAATGGAGCCAAAGCTTGTAAAGTCCCTAAACTCTCAGAAAAAGTTCTTTCCTCTCCACTGAAATGGGAAAAGTACATTTGTATGTGGAATGCAGGGAAACAAAAAAGAAATGAGCTAAACAGAAACTAACCAATAACAAACCTAGGAATTCTGATGGTAAGACTGGGGCTGGCAGAGGGAGTAAGGAGGATGGAAAGCAGGGTGTGAAGAGGCCCAATGGGCTGTGGTAGAGTGGCATGGTATGACTTACATTCATTTGAAAAGGTGTTATCCTGTGTCTCTGAATTATAATGTTATAGACCAGTGTTAAGTCAATAAACAGATAAAATTGTTCCTATAAAAAAAAAGATATCTAAACATTCCTAAGAACAGAACTTCTTATCTTTAAAGAGCTGATGTTAGTTATATAAGTTATCAGCAACATCAGTGTTCTATGAGGAAGTTAAATTTCAAATTAGAGATGTTTTTCTTCTTGATATTGAATACATTTTTTGAATTTTTTTTTAAAGATTTATTTATTTGTGCATACAGAACTGGGGTACAGGCCAGAGGCTCAGGGGCGGTGAGAGGCTTCACCAGAGACAGAGTGGGGAACAGAACAGGCAGATCGACGAAGTACACTGCTGAGGGGAGCAGCGGGTGGGTCAGGAGAGGTCTGCCACACCATGTGGTCACCTCCGGGGCAGGTGGGAATCGAACTCATGCGGAAGCGGCTTTAGATTCTCAGTGCTGTGCTTTAACCAGCTGCACCACCAGGGAGGGCCCACATTTTTTGAATTCTTATAAGAGAATTTAAAAGTCAGAAAAGTTATATTTCACACAACATGATTTTAGTGGTAGTTGAGAAAATCATGTATACTCTAACATTTAATGTGAGAGAGGCTGACAAAAGACATCAATTTTATAGCAAACTATTCTCCTTGCTGAGTTGGGTAAATTTATTTCTATACATTTTATTTAATATCAAAAGAAGAAAATTCAAAGAATATGCAAAACCAGAAACTTCTAAAATTGAATATGATGTGAAATATTATCAAAAATTGTATTAAGCTGGTCCAGATTAGTTATTATTTAAAGCAGATAGACAAAGCATTTAGCTTTTAAGGTAAAATTTTCATATATTTAAAAGTGAGTGACTTCAAATTTAATACTATTATTACTTCTTTATATTTGTTTCCATGAAAAAATTCAGATTTTGAGCCAAAAAAGGCATTATACGATTGAAGTTACATAATGCAGACCTACAGAGTGTTTTATATTATGTCTATGAGACAGAGCATTAGATTTCACAGAGAAAGTCACAGAGTTGCCACATTATTGAAATTTCTGATCTGGTTGCAATGCTCAGATTTGAGTGAAAAACCCAAGGGCCAAATTTACAAAACAATTACAATTGGTTTTTGCACCCTTGATGTCCAAAATACTAGAAGTTGCACTTTTAAACATGTGAAATAAATTCTCTCTTCCCTCCTTACAAAACTGGAAACTTACAAATGTTTCTTACCTAACTTTAAGTACTTTCCTTAGGGGCACCGTTAACCTGAAAAAACTGCAGGGCAGCCAAAATAGGTGTTCCCAGCTCAACAATACTGTTTTTCTATTTGTTTGGTTCTAGTTCATTTCAAAACACAGGCACATAAAGAATCCTACTAGGGTTATCTATAATGTATGTTGCATTCTTTAACAGTAATTTATTTCATTAGTTTTAACACATACTTGTTTCTGAAAAGATTCAATATCAACAATTAGATTCTGTTTGTCTTTCCTATTGAATTCCAAATTATGTCCATTAAAATCTTATTTTTATTCATCATTGTCAAAAATATATATGCAATTATTATATTTACTATACATAGTTATTACTTATTCAAATTCCTTCATTTCCCAAAGTTTTCCTTCATACCATTTCCAGAAAGAAATGGTATAGGGAATCTCATGGATTCTTGGGTATTGTGGGGCTGGATATGATAGGTTAGAACACACTTGAATAAGTTCACTGCATAGTATACAGTTTTGTAACCTAATAGTACTTAATATATACATATATATATATAAAGGGACTAGTAAATAGGAATAAAAGGGTTTATATGCAACATTTTTTTCCATTATGTGGAATGAATATACCTGTATAATTCAGTAACAAGATTATGATAACAACTGATGATAAAGATACCAACATTATATTTATAGTGCTATTATCATTCTGAGATAGTTTCTATAGCAGTCCAGATTAAAAAGGGGAAATAGCACATAAGGAAGGACAGTGATGTAGCGTGCATTATGATAGGTGGTATAATTATGCAATGGAACTATAAATACAGATACGTTAACTCAGAGCGATCAGAGAGCCTCATGGAGCATCATGGTAATGAGAAGTTAATCTCTTGGGATAAATTAAAAGCCAGGGTATAAGAGAAATGAGACAGATACTGATAGGAAACAATAATTTCTCGCTCTCGGTGGAAATGGAGAAGTTCACCAATGACTTAATGATTGCTATTGTGGTAAGCTCATAACAAATTTGAAGGTGGAAAAGAACTGTCTTCAAGCAGGAATCCTCACTGGCAGAGAAGACGTACCTGACAAGGAGTTTCTGAGCACTCTTAAGAAGTATCACATACTGGGGAATTTTTTTTTTTTTTTAAGATTTTATTTTTATTTGTGCATACAGAGCTGGGGTATAGGCCAGAGGCTCAGGGGTGGTGAGAGGCTTCACCAGAGACAGAGTGGGGAGTAGAACAGGCAGATCGATAAAGTACACTGCTGAGGGGAGCAGTGGGCATGTCAGGAGAGGTCTGCCACACCATGTGGTCACCTCCAGGACAGGCGGGAATTGAACTCATGAGGAAGCGGCTTTAGATTCTCAGTGCTGTGCTTTAACCCGCTGCACCACCAGGGAGGGCCCTACATACTGGGGAATTTTAAGGTTGCATTTAGTTATAAGTTTATGTGCAACTTTGAGAAAAGAATGAAAATGGTTTCACATATTAAGGATAGCCAGATATTTACTGAAGGAAGAAATACATTGTATTCACATGATACTAGGGTAAATTTTCTATTCTTCTTTTTTTTTTTTATGAAATCTTTGTGACAAGTGTTTTGTTGCTAAAAGCAAATAAATATATTTTTCAGGAGTATACAAGTCTTATTACTTCAGCAGTTCATAAGCATTACTTGAGTGGAAAGATGGGCATATCATACAAGTGATATTTATTCTATCCTTGAAACAACTCAGAAAAGTAGATATTACCCCTACATGGCAGCTGAGAAGACTGAGTATAGGCAGATTGAATATGTTATGCAATTTAAAGTTATTCAGTTAAAAGAGAGCATCTCTGACTCCAAAGTCCATTTTTTGGTTATGTTTATAACAAAAGCCATAGGCCAGAGGTACAGGCAGTGAGAGGATTCACCAGAGACAGAAGCTGAACAGGGGAGATCTACTGAAATACACTGCTGATGGGAGCCCAGGGTAGGACAGGAGAGGTCTGTTGCTCCATGTGGGTCAGCTGCCTGGCTGGGGATTGAACTCCATGCTAGAGTGAGTGCAGGTAGCTTCAATGTGCTGAGGCTCAATCCCTTGTGCCACCAGGGAGGCCTTTTTATTTTTCAATGCATAAACTGAAGCAGATGTTCTGGGTTGGGCCTAAGATACTGTGATGATAATGTTGTTGCTTAACAAACTACAGTTTGAGCAGCAGGGGTGAAATGTAGGAAGTGATCTTATGTTAAAGGAAAGGATGTCCTAAAGGAACTCTGCAGTCTTGTGGACTCCACCCTTTACTCTGGCTTTCTGGACTCTACCCCCTACTCCAGTGACTGAAAACTACAACTCCCAGCAGTACAAGGGAGAGAACTGAGAGGACTCAAGGGCAGAGCTAAGCAGGCATTCTGGGGCATTGGGGGATAAATGGGATGCCATTGCATCTCTCGTTCTTTCACTCAGAAACGGCTCTCCAGACTATGTGACTGGGGGCTTTCAGTTAGTTTGTTACCAGAGCTCCAAGTCAGCCCAGCCAGTAAGATATTCCAGTTGTTGTTTCCTTTTCTTTTCCCCTTTTGTAAATAAACCCATTTTGACCCTTTTTTTGTGCACCTGCACAAAATTTTAAGCATGCAGGTGAGGCCCCACCAACAGGCGTGCTTTCATAATCACTATCAATTTAACTGCTAGCACAATTTTTGTACTCTAAAGGAAGCATCTAATAAATTCAGTATGTAGAAATTAAATTTGTGTGAAGCTGTTTCATCTTTTTTATAAAGCACAATATTAAGATGGATTTGCCATATGACCCAACAATTCCACTCCTAGGTATCTACCCGAAGAGCACAAAAACATTAATTTAAAGGGAAATGTGCACTCCTATGTTTATTGCAGCATCATTTACAATAGCCAAGTTATGGAAACAACCCAACTGACCCAAAGCAGATAAATAGATCACAAAAATTTGATATATATATACAAAATGAAATATTATACAGAGATAAAAAATGGTAAACTCTTGCATTTGGGGCAACATGGATGGAGCTAGAACAAATTATACTAAGTAAAAAGAATCAGAAAAAGATAAATAGCAGATTCTGTCACCTACATATGGAATACAGAGAAATCAAACAAAAGGACAAAGATAAACCTTGACGCTGACTGTAGGACCAAGGCATCCAGGAGGGGAAAAGGGGAAAAGAGGAGAGGAAAATCACACTGGATTGTGACTAAGGCTACCAGAAGGGTAGCTCCCATGGGAGCAAAGGAAAATGTGAGTCTAATGGAGGAATGCTTGGGCTTTGGTTGTGGATGTGGTGAAGTAACGTATAATTGTGGAAATATAAACCTATACCCCTAAGACATATAGTGTGATATAAATCAATATCACCTCAATGAAATAAGTTTAGCCATGCAAAATAAATGTAAAACAATAAAATAAAATATCCTTATCCCTAGCTATCAGCATCACTGATATGGTTTTAGTGAGATTGTCTTTATGATATAGATATGGAATACTGAAAAAAAATGTCCTCCTCTGTGTACTTTATTTTTAATATAATTTTACTTACATTAGTTTTTCTAATTTGAAACTTACAGAGCATCATATTTAAGGAAAGACAAATGTTAACCACCAAGTATGTTTTGCCATGAATAGCAGACTGAGAGAAGTAGAAAATTTCATTCAACTGTTTTAAAAAATAGATGTATTCAATGTTGATTACTAAAAAAAAAAAAAAGGTAATTTAAGATGCTTTAATATTTATTACAAAGTTATTTCCTTTGTTTATAATATTTCATAGAACAGAGGCCAAATATTTTATTCCCCAAATGGTGAGGTTAGACAGATTATGATCATATGATCATAATCACTACTATTAAAGTTAATATTCATTAATGGTAAAGTTTTATTATGGAACAAAATCTTTCCAATAAATCATGTTATAGTTACCCTTTATCCTAAATAGTTATTAGCTTATTTACAATTTTTTTTAATGAGACGTGTAGGTTCTGTGTATATTAACATAGCTAACTTAAAAAGAGAATAGGATAAAAAAACAGTATTCAGCAATCAAAAAGGTAAACTTGTGTATGCCATTTGAAGCAACAAGGAATCAGAGACATTCTGCAGGGCAGTGAAAGTAGAGGTATCAAAATGGGAATTGAAGAGCACAGGAACACACGAGTGAATTAGTGGTGGGATTTTTTTTTTTTTTTGACGTTTTATTTAGTTGTCGCTCAGGGGCTGCGAGAGGCTTCACCAGTGACAGAGTGGGAAGCAGAACAGGCAGATTGACGAAGTACACTGCTGAGGGGAGCAGCGGGGGAGTCAGGAGAGGTCTGCAGCACCATGTGGTCACCTCCGGGGCAGGTGGGAACCCAACTCATGAGGAAGTGGCTTTAGCTTCTTAGTGCTGTGCTTTAACCCACTGCACCACCATGGAGGACCTAGTGGTGGGAATTTTATGGGGAATACACCTGAAAGGAAAAGCATGCAAGCATGCATTCTACAAAAATGAACAACTATGTTATGTGTGTGTTCAAGTGTGTGTGTGCACAAATGCAAAATATAAATGAGGAGAAAATCTAGATGATATTAGTATTTGACATAGACATTTCAGATTAAGCATCAATGGCATAATACAAGATGGAATTGATTTGTTGGAATTTATCTTTTTTTTTTTTTTGGGGGGGAAACACAATATTGAGAGAAAAAGACCAAACACAACCTGGAAGAAAAGAGAAAATGCTAGCTGAACTTATATCTGATGAAGTACTATTACATAAACATGCAAAATTCTTTTAAAGCTCAACAGTTGGAAAATGTACAACTCAAGAAATGACAAAAAAAGTCTTGCTTTACCAATGATGATACACAAACAGCAAATACATGGAATAGTGTTCAAATCATCCACAATTAAAACAATTCAAATTAAAAAGAATGAAATTCATTGCAAACCTCCCATACAATGGCTAAAATCCAAGAAACTGACAATATGGAATGCAGGTGAGAATGTGGAGATACAGGAACTCTAATCACTAGTAGTGGGAATGAAAAATATATACTACTGCCTCCTTGGAACATAATTTGGCAATGTGTTACAAAAGTAAATATATTTATACATATGAATCAAACACACTCAAAATGTGTTGTAAATTTATTTCCATATACAACCTTTGCATGGATGTTTATAACAGTTTTATTCATAATTACCAAAATTTCAATGTAACCTTGTCTTTCAGTAGGTGGATAGATTAATTGTGTGGATTATCACTCAGTGTTAAAAATAAATGAGTTAAAAAAAAAAAGACTGAGAAGATATGGAAAAAACTAGAATACATATTGCTAAATTGAGAAAAGCCAATCTGAAGTTCTAGGCAATGTGAAACTATGGAGATAGTCAAATGTTCATTGGTTGTCAGGAAATTTTAGGTGATCTTAAAAGAGATCTTTAGGGGCCCTCCCTGGTGGCGCAGCGGGTTAAAGCTCAGCACTTCCGCATGAGTTCGATTCCCGCCTGCCTCGGAGGTGACCTCATGGCGTGGGAGACCTCTCCTGACCTGCCCGCTGCACCCCTCAGCAGTGTGCTTCGTCAATCTGCTTGTTCTGCTCCCCACTCTGTCTATGGTGAAACCTCTCACCGCCCCTGAGCCTCTGGACTGTACCCCAGTTCTGTATGCACAAATAAATAAATCTTAAAAAAAAAAAAGATCTTCAGGATCTGTAGAATATACAATGTGGCTATATTTCAGTATTCCATTTGTAAATAGTCATTGTATGGATAACACAAATTCTGATCCCTAATGAAAACCATGAATATTGATTGATAATGATGTATTTAGGTTTACCAATTGAAAGAAATATACCAAACTGATTAGAGATTTTTATGGTAGGTGTATGTGTGCATGGGGGAGAAGTATATAGGAAATATCTGTATATTCTGCTTAGTTATGCTGTGAACCAAAAAATGGATCTGAAAAATGAATCTTACTAATTTTAAAAAGCATAAATGAAACAATGATTGTTTATTTTTATATTATACATTTACTCCCCAAACACACATTTTTCTTAAGTATATCAAAGATTTTTCTCATGAAAAGATTATTTTTCATGTCATATGAAAGAACAATGTCTTATAATTGTAAGTTTCAGTCTAAGTCATTGATTTTGTCTAATTCAAGCCAGTGGAATGAAGTAGCAAAATCAAGTAGTACGGAGAACCACTCCATACCTGCCTTACAAGAGTTTCCTGAATGAATCTACCTTGCCGCCTGCCTCACAGTTGCAAGTGGGGATTAGAGCAGCCTGGTCTGCTACTATCCAGAAGCCCACATCCTTGGCCAGGATAAAGACAAGCCCCATGGTCTGATTATTGAGCCCCATGGTCTGATTATTGATCTGCATCCTGTATCAGGAGAGGAATCGGAGTGACTGGACCAGGGGAGGGAGACTTGGGAGACAGGTGGTATGTGGGTGTTTTATTGGTGTGAGGGCTGTACCTAAGGAAAACAATAGCTATAGAAAGATCTCACAATATAGGAAAATAAATACATTATTTAATAAATAAATAAATTGGGCCAGAAGATACATGACATAAAGTAGACTTTGTCTATATAAATGACTATAGGAGGATTAAACTTATTTTAGATTCAACTTTGAACTCAACCTAGAAGGGATTTTGCAATTAAATTTCTTACTTTAATGTTAAAGACGAATATGATTATTGCTCAAATCAAATAATCAGAAATAATTAATAATTATTGAAAATAATTGACAAAATATTTTCAAACCAAAATAAGATAATGATGATTATGGTAGAGGAAACTTCTTTAGCTATTATAGTTCACAGGGAGGACACTCAGGAGGATAGGAATCAATTCCTGTCCCCAGAGTTTCAGATTTCCTTTGTGGTTTATTCATAAATAAAAATATTATCATTCCAATATAAAAAATAGAAGTCTGCCGTTAAGTATATGTACTAGACTTTTATAAAGAAGAGGTAACTATAAACATTGTATTTTTTATATTATTTAGCACAAATTTAAAATTTCTCTTTTATGGTGGATCGTCGATACAGGATTATATGCATGCGTTTCAGGCATTCAAACAAACAAACAAACAAATATGGAATATATGCAATATGTGCGGGATCATTTCTGGTGCTTTGCACTTTAACCAATTCATTCACCATTTAAAAACAATTAAAAAATTCATTAAGCTGGATTCTGCCCTTGGATACACACAACAAAACCCCCATTGAAGTCAATGGAAATTGTGCATGCATATCCAGGGGCAGAATTTGGCCCGCTGTGCTTAATTCACTCTGATCATTCCTATTAATTCAATATTAATATTTCCGTTCATTTATTCAATTAGTTCTGTGGTATTCAAAATTCATTGTATGTAATACATTGTGATCAGTCAATCATTACATTACCAAGTCCACTTTCTAACAATCAATATTTGAAGTTAGTCAAGGCAAAATGCACTTAAAAACCAAACAGAAATAAAACTAGAAGTCCCTCTTCAGAGGTAGTGCCTTCTTTGTTGCCTGGTTTCTTGGGCCCAATCTCTCCCTGTGGGTTTAGTCAATGTGAGAGACATTAACAAATTGTGGGGCCGAGTTGGCCCTTAGATCAAATGTTGCTTTGTGGAGTAGCCAAGTAGGGCTATCTAATAACAGCCAGATGTGAAAGACTAAGCTCATGAAATACCCACCACTTAATTAGGTCACACAATACCATTTGGCTCCCAATCAAATTTGGGTTATCTCTGTTCTGAGCAAAGGGATCTCTTCTGTCTTCAAGGAACATAGATCAAAATGAACACAGTATGTTAATATCATAGTATAAACATTGCATGCATGAATAATTGGGGCTTAACTCAAGAAGTGTAATGATCCCTCTACTTCAAATTCATTTAAGTAGAATTTCTTTAGGCTGGAGAAGTTAACCTTCTTGTATAATCTTTATATTCATTGATATATACAATATGCAACGTTGCCAGTTATCTGTAAACATCTATGAAAATTTGTGTTTAAGTACTACAATCATCCTAAAAAGAACTATGCTCACCATTTTTCTTTTATAAAAAATTTATGGGGGGATAATGACAAACTAAGACATATTTAAAATATGGAATTTGATAAGATTTGACCAATGTCCACACGGATGAAATGATCATCACAATAAAATTTTCCTCATGTCTCTTTGTAATTTCTATCTTCAGTTTCCAACCTCACATATCCCTCCAGGAGGAGAATGGATCTGTTTCCTGTTTTAAGAGATTATTTTATATTATCTAGAGTTTTAAATATAGAATATATTAAATTATATATAAATACAACTTTTTAAATATATGGCTTTTTTAACTCAGCAGAAATGTTTTGAGATTCAACCACTTAGTTGTAACTATCATAAGTTCCTTCCTCCTAATTACTGCATAGCATACCACTGTATGGATATATTCTAATTTGTTTATGGATTCTTCTATTTGTTTATGGATTCTTCTGTTTTTTTACTTGTTTTTTTTTGCTAATTCTAGTTTGGAGTATTACCTATAAAGTGATTATAACATTTGTGTGCCAATCTTTGTAAGGTCATATTCTGCACTAACTCAATTAATAGGACTGAGGTGGTTAGATCATATAGTTTGTATATACTTAGTTTTTTTTAAGAAATTGTCACATATAGTTTTCCAAAAAGGTTTACCATTTTACAATCCTACAGAGTGTAAGAGTTCCAGTTCCTCCAAATCTGTAATGATACTTGCTATAGTTTTAATTTTAGCCATTCTTCCAAGAATATTGAAATTTGTTGTATTATTTTACATTTCTTTAATGACTCATTATATTAAACATCTTTTAATGAGCCCATTTGTCATTTCTTTATCTTTTTTGATGAAGTGGCTGTTCAAATTTTTTGCCCATTTTCAATTGTGTTGTTTGTTTTCATCCTGCTGAGCTTATAGCATTATTTTATATTTTGAATAAAAATTCAATATATTTAGCACTATTTTTGCTGAGTCGTTAGCTTATATTTTAATGATATTAACAGCTATTTATTAGCAGAAATTTCTGTTTTTAATGGCAACTGGTCAGTTTCCTTTTCCTTTTGGGACATGCTATTAGTGTTATTTCTAGCAAGTATTTGCATAATCAAAGTCACAAATATATTTTTTCTGGAAGTTTATGATTTTATATTGTGTATTTAGGCATATGATCATTTTAATTTTTACATATACTCATATATAAAAATTAAATATATATTTACATATATATATGTAATTAGGAAAGCCATGAAATTTCCTTTTTTTTTGCATTTTAATGTTCAATTGTTCCAGCACCATTTGTTGAAAAATATTTTTCACTGAATTGCCTTTGTATCTTTGTCAAAAAATAGCTTGCTTATAATACATGAATTTATCTATACCTCTTTCATTCCTGATATTGTTGTGTGACTATTTTCTTGAGAAGTCTCCTAAATATTTACTACACTATTAATTTTTTCAAAAAGTAATCTTTATGCTTATTGATGTTTTAGTTTTGTGTTTATCATTTCCTTGTATTGGCTAAAAATGTGCTTATCTCACTCTTTAAAGATGCAACATTAAGTCATTGATTCAACACCATTTTTATTCTTCTAGATGGCCACTTAGTGCTATAAATTTTCCAGCTTATAGTACTTTGTACTATCAGCAGAATTCTGCATTTTTGATAGGTTTTATTTTAATTAGATTAATATCCACAGTCAATTTTGGTTCCCTTTGATATCTTTTATTGACCAATGGCTTACTTAGGAATGTGTATATAACTTGTAAGTGTTCATAGATTCCCTAGGGACTTTTCTGTAATTGATCCTAATTTAGTGTTAGTCATAGAACATGCTAATTTTGACTTTAAAATATATTGGTACTTGCTTATTGAAAGAAAATATAGAACATATTAGTAAATATTTTCTATGTACTGAGATGAATATATATTTTCCTTTTCAGTGTTCTATGAATGTTAGTTATAACTAATTGGTTGGTAGTAGTTTTTATTCTTACTTATTTTCTGTTTTATCAGTTATTAAGGAGCAATATTGAAATCTCTGATAATTATTATGGATTTATTTCTCTTTGTGGTTCTAGTAGTGTTTGTTTCTTTTATGTTGAAATTTTTTTATTAGATTCATCAATTTTTAATATTTTCCTCATATCCAGTAGTTGGATTGATGTGGTTTTATAACAAAATGATCTTCTCCTTGGTTATATTCTTTGCTTAGAAATCAACATACTCTGAAATTGAAATAATGATCACATATTACTTCTTTAGTATATGTTACTATGGTAAATCTTTCATCCTTTTATTCTTAAACAATTTGTTTGCTTAATCTGTTCTTCACCTTCTTTGATCAATATCTGGATTTTAGTTGGAATTTTTCAATATTTTATCTGTTTAGTGCAATTATTGATAGTAATATGTTTAAGTCTAAGTTATTTGTTTTCCTTATATATAATATATCTGTTCTTTTCCTGTTATTTTTCCTTTCCCTATTTTTTCTATTTTTTTTCTGTCTTTTATTGAGATAATATATTTTATAATTGCATAGAATATATTTTATTTTATAATTTCATAGAATATATTTTATAATTTCATGTTTGTCCTTTTATGCCTTTGTCTTATTATTGTTATAATATTGTCTGACTTTGTCCCTGACTTTGTCTTATTATTGCTATAATATTGTTTAATAGCTTATAACATTTATATTTTAACTTTTTAGTCTGACTTCCTGTGTAAAAACCTTACCATATTGTACCTCTGTCACTCTTCTCTCAGACATGAGCTAATATTACTTTAAATTTTACTTGTACTATATTCTGCCATGCTTTATTATATTTTTAATTTATTTTATTGTTCTTTTTAATAGTTGGTTAAATTTAAAGCTATTAAGTTCCAAGAAAACAGTTCATTCATACATGTAGCTGTCTTTCCCAGCATTCTTTATTTCTTTGTATAGGCTCATGTTTTCATTATTTTTAATTGAATTCCTTTTATATTTATTTTAAAGTGCAGGATTGCTGGTGCTTAGTTGTTCAGCTGTTGTATGCATGGAAATTAGTTTAGTTTTCATTTCAAAATATATATTTCACTAAATGTAGAATTCTAAGTTGACAGACTTATTCATTCATTTCATTGAAGATAACACTGTTGGTTTCATGCTTTCACTGGTTTTGATAAGAAATCTGTAGCTTCCTTATTAGTGATTCTCCATATGTATAACATATTTCTTTATCTCCTGAATGCTTTTGAGATTTGAGAAATATGATTCTAAGGTGACCTGATGTGTTTTTATTTATGTTTCTTATATCTTTAGTTTGTTGAACTTCTTGAGTCTCTTATTTTTTATCAAATTTAGAAATTTTTTGGTCCTTTTTTTTCCACAATATTTTTTTTCTGTTAACTTTGTTTCTATCAATCGATTCTGAGACTACAATAACATATATGAAGATAGTTGAAGTATCTACACAGATCGTTTTTAATCTTGTTAATTTATTTAAAAAAGAAAGTTTTATCTATATGTTTCATTTGGATTTTTCTTTCTTTCTTTCTTTCTTTTTTTTTTAGGTTTATTTACTTAAGAATGTAGAAGAGCAGTATAGGCCAGAGGTGCAGGGCAGTGAGAAGATTCACTACTAGACACAGAGTGGGGAACATAACAGTAGATTGATGAAGAACACTGCTGAAGGGAGCAGTGTACAAGACAGGATTGGTCTGCTGCACCATGTGGGTCACTCCTTTGGCAGGGATCAAATTCGAGCTGAAGCCAGGCTATGGCTACCTTCATATTGCTGTGTTTTAACTCATTGTGCCACCAAGGAGGGCCCACATTTGGATTTTTCAATCGCTGTCTTCAAGTTCACTTTTTTTTCCTTCAACATTGTCTGTTTGCTGTTAATGTCATCTAGTGTTTTCATCTCTCATAATGTAATGTTTATATGTAGCTGCTTGCTTTTAAAACTTTTTCTAAATCTATTTATTGTTACAATACATTATAAAATTAATCTTAACATCATTTTCTACTAATTCTAACACTGCAGATTTTAGAATGGTAATTTTTTCCTCATTAAGTTTTATATTATCCTCTTTATGTGCCTGTTAATAGTTGACTGTATGCTTGACATTATGAATTATTTTATTGCATGCCTGATATTTTTGTATTATTATAAAGATTACAAAACTTTGTTCTGGGAAACAAAGTTTTATTCTCTTAACTCTTCTTATTAAGGGCCATCCATTGGGAAAGATTAGTACTCATTCAAGGACTAATTACTCCTTACCACCCAGGCAAGCACTTTCTGAGGATTCTACTCTGTATTATATTAATCTTGTAGTGATAGGTACTATTCCCATCTCTGAGAGATAAAAGGAAGAAACTGTTATCTCTAATCCTTTAAGTATTATTCTTCTAATCTTTGGGTAGTTTCTTCAGTAATCAGCACTCAATTGAGTATTTAATTTTAAAAAATCTGTGGTTACCTGTAATTTTCTAATAGTGTGTACCTGAGATTCTTTTTGTATGTAACTCCTTCCCACTGACACTATATTGTGTGAATTCTAGCCCCACCCACCCACCCCCCGCCCCCTGGTCTCTAGCTCTAGATTTTTACCCTCATCATTTTCAACTCAAGGAATCTGTTGGGTTGACCAAGGTTTCTCTTTCCTGAATAACACCCTGGAAACATTTGCAATATAGTGATCTAGGATAGTTATAGGGCTTAACCCATTCTGTTTTTCTTGTTTTTTTTTTTCCTGAGATCAGTCTTCCATTATCTGATACCCAGTTTTTTGTTTGTTTGTTTGTTTTTCTTCATATACATGTTTATTTATTTTTTGTTTCTAAAACAAAAAATAAATTTGGTCACTACTATATATTCTTGTTCAGAAGTAGAAATCTCAGTTTCATCACTGTCTTTTTTGTACCAGTGTTTTCTCATCTGTGTCTTAAAGAGTACCTATAAAAGAACAGCTAATAGTCAGTCCTCTGTTATCATGATTTATGTGGCTTTTCACAACATGAAGAACTGGGACAATTATTAGGTTGGCAGTAGAGGAAATCCATAATTTGCAGTAAGAGTGATTTATGACTCAAAAATACTTAGTTTGGTTATAGCAATTCTAGTTTGAATTCAATGACAGATTTTCATGTGACTCTGATTTTGTTGTCACTGGATAAGTTTATATGATTTCTGAGCATCCCACAATAGCTAAGCAGAACCAAGTATGGTAATTAGCTTAGTCATTTTAGCCTTCTATTTGGGGATATGGCAGTGAAAATCTATAGATTTAGTGAATGATTTAGATGATTATAATGGCAGCTGATATCTTTACTGGTCATTTTGATATTTTTTTTTTAAAACAAAATAACTGTGGCTATACTTTCCTAACTGTAGGGACATCCAATTGTTGTTTACATTTTTTTTTTCTTTAAAGATATAGCAAAATATGACCATTATTACTCATTTAAAAATTCACTTCCCCTTTCCACATTCCAAAACTAGATAAAGTTTTCCATCTTTCTTAGTCCAAAGATTTAAACAACTGCTGATTTCGTAAGTAGAAGCATTTGACTACAGGTGGGGGTTAATTTGCAAAGGCAGGAAAACTGTTGAAAACAAAGAGCTAGTGTCCAAGTAACTATCTCTTGAGAAATTAGTAAGTACAAGCCACATTTCATGAGAAGAATTGTTACTGAATATTATGGCTTAAAGAATTCCAGGTGGTCTGCGTGGGTCACAAAGCTAGCATTTCACTTTGGAATAATCTGTTATTCTTTTTAATACTTTTTAAAATTATTATTATACTGTAAAAGCTAGAAACATTTTTTCTATAGGCTCATTAAATCTGTAGTTATATAACACAAATGAAAAATGAATCATTCCTTTGAACAAACTATAGAAACAAGAAAATTTGGGGGGCAAGTTAAAGCAAAATTTTGGTTAAAGCATGGTAGAATGGTCTGGGTCAATTCCTAATTCACAATTTCACTTTCCTTATGTGGATCTTGCTCTTTCCTTTCCAGGCTGAAATTTTCACTTAATTAAAGATTTTATAAATATCATAAGGGGAGGAGAAAGAGATTAAAGTGCTTTATTATATTTTAAGATTTATTTATTCATACAGAACTGGGGTACAGGACAGAGATGCAGAGGGTAAGAGGATTCACCAGAGACAGAGCAGGGTACAGAACAGGCAGATGGACAAAGTACACTCTGAGGGGAGCAGCGGGCGGGTCAGGAGAGGTCTGCCACGCCCTGTGGTCACCTTAGGGCCAGGCGGGGATGGAACTCATGGGGAAGTGGCTTAAGCTTCTTAGTGCTGTGCTTTAACATGCTGCACCACCAGGGAAGGCCTGATTAAAGTGCTTTTTAATTTGGTGGAGAAAGAAATTTATGTTGGTAAATCATGAACAGGAAAGGGGTGATGGCAGGTTTTTAGGATGGATAAGCAATTAAATTAGGTGAGGCTTCCATCACTACCATGCTTTTTCCCTCTGTCTAGGAGGAACTTAATGCTCAGTTTATAATAGAATATTGCAAATTCTACTAAAAACACAGGTACCTGTTCTCTTCAGCACTGATGAAAAGTATTATTTGCCTATTTATAATCAATTATGCCACCTTCTACTGAATATATAAATCTTCCATTCCTCCCGTTGCCTAGAGAATCAACTCCACGATAGAAAGCCGAGTCTTTGCAATCTAGTCCCAACTTACCGCTCCATTTATGTCTCATGTCATATCCACCATTGCACATTATTCATAACATTTACTGTAAACATTCAGCTCTTTCTGTCTTTCCTCTTAAGATATTTCTATATCCAGTTTTTCTTACCAAAAGTACTGTTGGTTCTCCTTCAAGACTCACATCAAATCTCCTACTCTGACTGAAGCCATTCTTTTCTCTGTTAAGTAGTCACCTCTTTCCCTACTTAAATCTTTACATTAAGATTTAACGCCTAACATGGACTGTCACATGCAGAAATAATATATTGTATCTTCCTTTTGATTTAACATAGTTTATACAAAGTAGCCTTAAGAATATGAATAAATGAAATAATTCATGTAAATGAATTGGCTCATGGATAGCCTATTTCACACTCACAAGTATCACTCAGAAGTGATAATGTGCTACCCTAGCGTCTTATGTCAAATGCATAAGTGACGTGCTCATCTCAATTTGGCAGGAATTTGTTGTTTTGTTTTCTCATTGCCAGAAATAGAAACCGTTAGGTATATGTATCTTTACATATTAGATAGACAGAGTAAAAAAAAAACATTTTCTAAAACAAGAACAAAAACTACAGGAGCAGAGATAACTGATATTTACCTAGCCATTAACTTTCTGTGAACAAAAAAAAAAAAAAAAAAGAAAGAAAGAAAGAAAGAAATAGGAAAAAATGACAAATGGAAACATCATATCAGGGAATGGAATTGTAAAGGCTTATTTATTGGCTTGATCCTAGGTCAAAAAATTCATCATTTTTTTTTCTAGTCATAATCTCCCAGTTATTAGCTCAATGACTATAAGTACCAAAAAAGGTCCATTTAACAGCAGTCAGATGTTATAACTGGAACCACTTGGAACCTTATACTTTCCCTCAATATTTTCACTATCACAACTCCTCAAGAACAATAACAATACAGTCTTTTATGTGAGGATTATTGAAATTTATCTATCAGGTAATATCCATAGTTAAGCAACAAATGAATATTAAAAAAATCATTTCTCTTCTCATCTTAATACTGTGGCATCTACTTTCCTGCTTGTAGCTATTAGTATATCAAAATTGTGTTTGTTCAGCTTAGTAAATAAATGATGATTGTATTTCATATTTTATTGTTTCCAAGGCTAAGAGACAAAAATGCCATAGGTCTGTACCATGCTAAAGCCTCATAGAAACTGCAGAGGGACTGAATGAATAAAGGTCTGCTTTTATTTATTTATTTTTCTGATCACTGAATATTAGCTTTAACAAAGGATGAAATGAAGGTAAATCAAATTATTGACTAAATCCTACATACTAGGATTTAAGGAGGAGAGTTTTTGGAGTTCAATCTTCTTAACAATTGCCATGGCCCTCTGAGACTATTGCCACCTCTCACGTGCCCCCTTCAAGTAGAGAAAAAAAAAAAAAAAAAAAAAAAAAAAAAAAAAAAAAGACAACTGTGAAATATTTTGCAAGATTTTAATATTACTAAAGCAAACTTTTGTTCCCTTTGTTTAGCGGCCAGCTGTAGCTGACACAAATATATAGTTGCTAACTGCTAGCCCGCCCCAAGAGTGAGATTTTATATGAAGATTTATTTATGGCTAAATTCTTTATCTTTATATTGAATATAATACTTGCTAGTATATTTCAGCTTGTAATTATTTTGCTTCACATCAAAGAACAACATTAGAAATTAAAGTCCATTCACTCTTGTGTATGATTCACAGCCTAAGTGGAGATCTTACAAAAAAGATGCTCATTTCCCTTTTTTCCCAGAACTCCTCCCCTCTTCTTTCTGTTCCCTAACCTCTTTTACCCTCATTTCGCATTGTTCAATCTTTCAGTATAAGTAATAGATACTATATATATATTAGAAAAAATCAAGTGTCAGAAGAAGAAGCTTTTTCCCACCCTGCAGCCTGTTCTATAATCCAAGGAAACCTCAGTTTCTTCTACCCCCACTGTTGTGTTTTGAAGTTCAGTTGTTTATGTTGACTCCCTGAAGCCTTCACTGAATAAGAACAACAGTCTTGGTACAGAGATGCCTTCACTTTCTTCTCCTCAGTGTGGAATCTATAGCATTGTGGAACTTAAAAATAATTGAGTTATTTTTAAACCACTGGATGTTTTCCAGTCACACTATTTCACACTGGATTAATTATGTAAGAAACGGAATTGTTCCTCACCAGTGTTACAACTTTTTAAAAACAACATGTTGTTTAAATTCAGGTTTGGCAACTCTGGCTTGAACCCCCTCAAATTTATGGCACCACACCCATCACATAATAAAACCTTTAGTGGTCCTTTGTCTTCTAGCTTGCCTTCTATTTTTTCTCAAGGGTGTTTTATGCTGGAAGATGCAAACAAAAGTTGTCCAGATGTTATTTGTATCAGAGCAGGATTTCCGTCCAGCTATCTGTGGTTGCAAATGTTTATTTTAATGGGTTATTGTGCAATCTTGGTGTGTAGACCTTCATGGTCTTATATGCATGTTTTCAGCAATGCCAGGACATTGTTTTTTAAAATATATCATTTTAGTTCAATTGAATACTTACTAGGCACTTGGAGAGCAAAAAATATAACACCTTCGAAATACGGAGGCTGTTTTGCCAGAGTCCCCCTGTTAACACTGTGCAAACTGCCTGATTACGAAATTAAGACTAGTGGGCTTTAGGTAAGCAGAAGGAAGGTGTGGTCCAAACCCTAGCAACAGTCCCAGCCCTGAGACAAAGTCACACTGCAGCAGTAAACACACCAAGGGTGTGGAAAAAAGGCCAGCTGCTGTCCTGTGCAGTTGGATGGAATGAAGAGAAGCTTAGCTAAATCGCCCTGGTGTGAGCTGCAGTTTATTTTTTGCTGTTATAGCAAGCGCAGGGCTGGGCTTATTATTCATTTTTAGAATTCTAATAAAAATCTTAACTGATGTTTCCTTGATACAAAAGTAAATTGTTTATCCTGTATCTAAAAACACATATTATGCCCATCTACCAATTAAGAGCAGGGAATTTCTTGTCCTGAAAATAAATTTTGAAACAAAATGACATCATATGGAAATGAATTTGATTTTTCAGAAAGTGCAAAATTTTAGAGGTACTAGTTTTCTCTGTGAATTTATTTAAAATCAAGGGATGCTTCTATTACACATGTGAAGGACATATTCTTTGCTATCAAAAGAAACTCTTAAAATTTAAACTTGGTGTTAGAAAGAACCTCCAAGAAAAAAATTATTTTAAGACACTTGAAGAGCTTTACTCTTCACACTAAAGGTTTTACTTGGCATTTTTGATTGACTTTGTAAATGAAAGATAAATATTATTTGGAAATATGAGTTGAAGACAGTCTTTTATAAATCAGTTTTGCAAATTAAATGTTGATGTAAATATATAGAGAAAATTTAATTGGTAATATTTGCTGGTTCAGAAATTAGAGTATATGATTGAGGGGATATATTTTCCTGAGCTTTAGATCAAAATAAAATTTAGGTCATTTCATGTGTATGTAGATCAGCTAATATTGTAACAATAACACTATCCTACATGTGTCTAACAGTTTATAGTTTAGAATGCATTTTGAACATTAACTCTTGACTATACAGCTTTGGATATCTTATCACATTCTTGGTCACCTCTCAGAGTCCGATATGTCCTTAAGTATCAACTTGTTCTTCACATTACTATTTCTGTGGGATTTTGTCCCAATTTTCTAGAGGGTCTTTATATGTGTCAAGGACAAGCATAGAGTCAAACCATAAAATAATCATGTGTTATATCATTGCTCTCAAATACAAAACTTATATAAAATAGCATCTAATACCCTCAATTTCTGTATTATTATTACATATAAAAACAGTTAAAAACAACCTATTGTTGGACTCTCCCTGATGGCACAAGGGGTTAAGTTGCAGCACTGTCAAGCTGTCCACAGCCACTGCATCAGGAGTTCAATCCCCGGCCAGGGAGCTGACCCACATGGTGCAGCAGACCTCTTCTCTCTCACCCACTGCTCTCCTCAGCTGTGTATTTCAGTAGATTTGCCTGTTCTGCTCCCCCACTCTGTCTCTGGTGAATTCTTTCACCCTCCTGTACCTCTGGTCTGTACCAAAATGCTTGCATACTTAAATAAATAAATCTTTTAAAAAATAGCACATAGTTGTTTAAAAATAAGAGCTCTGGGGGGAAGAGAAGTGCATGCCATTGATTTCCTCCTTTCTGTTCAGGAGTTTCTAACTCTACAGCAATTGCTCTGATAATCAGAAAACACTTGGTGTCTTCATCTGGGTTTCTCCAGAAGCAGACACCATTACAAAGATGTGAGGGTAAGCAGTTTACTGGAAAGGTGCAGTAAACCACAGTTGAGGGTGATGGAACCAGGGGCATGAAGTCATCCAATAAGAAGTGCTTTATTAACCATGTTATTGTAGTGCCTAATTCTACAGAGGACCTCAAGAATATAGTGAAACTACACTCAGACTGAACTCATCTGGATGGGGAGAGAGCTGAGATGTTTATTGCCCTTGCTGAAAGTCATTGGATAGAAGAGGTATTCGGTAACTTATGGGGCAGGAGAGGAGGCAGTGGTGGTGGTGTGTTAATTCCCAGTAGTTCTGGACTTTCCTGAGTGAACAGAATAGTCCTTCTAGGCCAGGAATACATTCCTCGAGCACACAGATGTAAATGGTGGCAGGTAAAAGTCAGCCAGATTTCACTGCCAAGTCTATAGAATGAGGATGGGGCATTGATGACACCTTGGTAGGCTTAGAAAAGAAGATACTCTGTGATTTTTGAGTTTCCAGTCAGCTAAAGATTTAACAAAATGGTGTTTGGATTCATGTTGCTAAAAATTATCCTAAAATGTTGTTTTAAAAAAATATTCTCAAGTGAATTATCTGGGAAAATTTCTCTGAAATTCCAGAGCATTTTATCCTCTGGTGTTAATTAGAATTTCTCAAGGAAAAATGTCACCCAAGGTATACAAGGCTTAGGAAATAAGATATTTTACTGACCTCAAAGAAAAGTCTCAGTATTTTCTTATGATTGAAATTGTAACTCAAAATATATTTCTTATGATTTGCCACATTCTATTTTAAGTAGACTCTAACAAGAAAAAAAAAATCCCAATTAATTGAAGGATGTTCAAAATTACTTTTTGAAAAGCAGGGCTTCATCGTGGCTGCTGAAAAGAAACAGAAACATTGCATTAAAACCTCATTAATCTATTTAACAACAACAAATTTTATGGAATATTTATTGTATACCAAGGAACTATGAAATGAATAACATAAAGGTAACCCTTCAGTAGCCAAGATCTCTAGATTCAAGATATTGATACTATATTCAACTCTGCTGCTAATTTAGGAGACTTCAAGCAGTTTACTTTAGGTCTCCAAATCTCTACGGAGAGATATTACAGGGATACATGAGATCGTGCTTGGAAGTCTTCAACATTGTGTCTGATATGTACAGTCGGTTCTGGAATAATTTCCTTATAGCGTTAATGAAGAACAAAATATTAACTCCTGACAGGGGCCTCCCACTGCCTTGTGGGATCTTCCCATGCTCCCCTTGACTATATCCCTTTTTCTGCATAGTCTGGACACTTCCCTTGGCCCAAAGATATGGATGCTAGGTTCTTTGGCCTTTCTAGATATCCTCAGTGTAAGAGAATGTAGAGGTTTTTGTGAGTGCACCCTGTGATATAAAGTCACCTTGTTCCTACCATGCATACCGAACTGGTAAAATAATCCAGCTAACCTGAATTGTAATAAGTGGGTTGGAAAATGAATGATTGAATACAAATGGTTAATATTAAAGAAAAAATAAACCTTGGGTTTTTGTTTTGATGTTTCATTATATGTTGATTTCATTTTAATTCACCATTTCCCAAACCTATTGAAAACTCATTGTATAAAAACTCATTGCTTGTTTTTATTATGGATACTATGAGAATGCTAGGCCCAGAAATCCTCTAAAGGAACAGCTAGGTTACCCCTGAATTGCAGGACAAAAGACAAATGTTCTATGATCAGGGAACGTGAACATAGTTAAAGAAGTATATTTTGAGAAGGTGGGAGCAACAAATAGTTCTTGGAAGACAAAAACATTTCTTACAGGTGATGTTAGGGATCCGACCAAATGGGTGAATGTAAATCAAAACATAGAGTTCTAAATGGACCTGGAGTCCCTGGAATCCTTAAAAGTAATAAGTCCGGCCCTCTTTGGTAGCACAGTGGGTTAAAGCACAGCACTAAGAAGCTAAAGCCACTTCAGCATTAGTTTGATCCCCAGTCCCAGAAGTGATCCACATGGTGCCACAGACCTCTCCTGACCTGCCTGCTGCTCCCCTCAACAGTGTATTTCATTACTAGGCCTGTTTTCCTCCTCCCTCTGTCCTTTCACCGCCCCTGCACCTCTGGCCTGTACCCCAGTTTTGTCTGCATAAATAAATGAATCTTTCTAAAAAAAAAAAAGTACTCAGTCCCCAGATTAAAGAACTCATGCATCTATTGATAAATATTGAGGTCTCCTACCTCAGCCATGAAATTCTTCCCTTCCTTACTATGCCTCATCCTTTAAGATAACCTTATAGGATACTTATATTATTAATATTATCAGTTTATTGATGAACCCCAGATTTAAGCTGAAGAACCCAAAATTGGTTTCCAGAAACCTCTCTTCCTAGAGCTTTTCTGCAAATTTAGCCATATGCTATTGGCTAGCTAATATATATAAATAGCTAATATATATCTCATACTAACATGTACAAATTCAATTCTTTATGTATACTACTGAGATTTATTTTCCAGTGATTCTATTCTATTAATCATGTAGGCACCAACTATAATGTCCTTTTGCATTAATTTCTATCCCTCAAACTTCACATCATCATACATGCTCTCTACTTTGAAAATGAAACCATCAGTTGAACTCTTCATACCTTATCTACAGATGCCATGATCGTATCCCTCCTAGATCATTGCAATATCTTTTAAATAAATATCACTGCTTCTGCTTGAGGACACAGAAAGCTTCTTTTTCAAAATTCAGCAAATATAATAACATATTACTCCTCTTCTGGACAATACAAGTGCCTGATTGCTGTTTCATTCCCACATGTCCTAAAATGTCTTTCATGATCTTACCTCTGTTATCTTTACTTCATTTATTTCCTTCTTGATTACGCCTCTTATATTGGGTTCGTTTTTCAACAGATCTGGCTTCATATTCCCAAATTGGGCATCCTCTTTTACCTATTCCCTTTGCTGGGAATGTTAATATCTCTAGACTTTGCCCTGGATGAAACCTTATCGTCTTTAAATCTTTGCTTGAAATTCATCTTTCTCTGTGAAATCTGTATTGATCCTACTATTTAGTACTTTGAACTAAATTTCTTCACAACTTCCATATACTTGTCAAAATGATGCTCTCAATTTCCTTATTTCATACTCTTTAGTGCCTTTTTAATTCGATATATTTATTTTCTTAGAAATTTCACTTAATAACTATCTTTTCCCATCCTCACAAACTGTCACTGTGTTCTGTTCAGATGTTTGCTTGAAGAATACTCAACATATGCAGATTTTCAATAAAGAACAAGTGAATTAATATTCTTTCTTTTGAAGTGTGTTCTTAGTATGTTAAGTTTTCATCAATCCACAGGGTATAATATCCCTTATTATTTAAAAGATCTCAGAAATAATTTTCATATTTTTAAATGTCCTTTCCATTGAAAGTGGAGTATGATATAAATAAAGAACTGTTACTTGGTTTTTATTTTGAAGGATTTAAAAAAATTTTACTGCTACATCTATACATACTAGAAAAAAATTAATAAGTAATAACAAAGGTTTTCAACAATGGATAATAACAAAGGTTTTCAACTCCATAGCCTTATTAATTGTTCTGATTTGATAAATTAGTTTTTATTATATAGGATAGGAAAAATTAAAAATTTACAAATGTCTCTGAATCTAACAAGTGAAAAATGAATGTCTTTTAATAAGTATATATGTTTAACCCAGGAACTTTATCTTAATAATTACCTATGTCCAGACCACTCCATATGGATCAGTTGTATAGATGTTCAGAAGACTAAATTGCAGATAAACAGGATGACAAAAATTCGGTACCCTTAAAAATAAAGTCAATGTGTAAATTATATTTGCAATTTTATAACTGTAAGACTGCAGTGCCCAGCTATATCAAATTCTATTTTTCAAAAATCAAATTAAAATAACAACTCATGAAGTTGATTAATTAAATTTTATCTTTAAAACATTTTATTTTTGGTTTATAAGTTTGTACAAAACTTTATTTTCACAAAACTGTTTTATTCTTGTATCCCATCTTTAAACGTGTTATTGAAAATTTTGTGGTGATCTTTTTCATTATTTTGAAATGAAAATTAATTTTAGGAGTTTTTTTCTTTCCTTTCTTTATGTATCTGTATTTTATATAACTGTACTACAAGGCAGAAGCATCTGCTTAAATTCCTCTGCACTGATTTTATTTTCATCTTCTAAATTCTCGTTACTAATTTGTGTCACTTTCTTCACTCTCTTGTAAAGAAGTCTTATTTTCCTTTCCAATGCAATAATAATTCTTGAGAAAAGGAAAATTCAAATTCACTTAAGAAAATAGATATTTTATGTTTCTTTTTCTTTCTTTTTCCTCTTAATCTATCAGTTGACAACAAGGAGCTCCAGCTCCACGGTTATTTTATGCTTAAATATAGAAGAATAAAATACTACAAATGAAAGGAAATTTGTTGACAGAAACATCATCCTGTTTATGTCTCTTATTGATTGGTGGGAGAAATGAGCCCCAAAGAGATTAAAGGGCTCAGTTAAGGACATGTCGTAGAAGTGACTCAGCCAGGACCAGTGTGTAGAACGATGGTTCATAATATTCATGACTTCTATCTCATGAATTAGGCTTTGTTATTTTTTGAATTTAAGGGATTTATATTTTAGAGATAATTTTTTTCATCATATGCACAGGAGATATCAGTATTTTTACAAAGGGAAGCTGCTACTGCTTCTCTTTCTCATCCTTCTCCTTCACCTTTTCATTCTCTATTGAGGCAATATTAATTTGCACCACTTTATGACAAAGATGTATAGTCTTCTAGCCTTTAACTAAAAGTCACCACATCACACTACCACAATAAGGGCTTATTCTAATCTGTGCTTTCCCACCTGCACATGTTAGCACATTTCAGTTTGGGTCAGCAAAATCAATTATCTATAAAAATTTAAAAGTATTTGAGCAAGTTAAAATCTGAAAGAAAATAAAAATTATTTTATCAATTCTCAAATAAGATTCAGTCTAATGAATGAGATGGATTTTCTTCTTGTTGATCTGTGTTGGTGATAAATAAAAACCATGGTAAATGTTGTGTGTTCACCTTTTAAACCAGACTGCAGAAATGAGAGTAAGAAAAAATCAAATTAGATAGCAAGATTTCCAGTGAGATGTTTTCTCATCCTTAGTTTATCTTCTTCAAATGAGCATATATAAAACAGTCCACCTACTGTTCTAGTTGTCATGGTTTAATGCAGTTCCACTGAATGATCTTGTTAACCTAACCTTCAATTTGCTGGGGTCTGAACTCTGAATTACAGCTTACGAACACAGTTTAACAGCTGCTACAAGGGCTTCTTCTGAATATTTAAACGTATGAATTAAAGATTGCTAGAGATTCCTTCTTAGACTTCTAGGAGTCATTGAATATATAGATAGTTGGCTAGCAATCAGCCCAAGAGAATAAAAACACAAAGGTTGGAGACAGGAGGCTGCACACTCTACTCACCAGATTAAAATAGTAACTGCCAAGTGTTCTTTAAAACTTGTATCTAAAGTAACCACTTAATATTATACTTTCTTCAAATATATGCCATATATTTTGTGTCTACCTCTAGGTAGGAATTAGTCAAAAAGAGATGACCATAGATTCAAAAGTTCATTTACATCTAAGCTTTAAACTAATGCAGAGACAAAGCAGAAGGATGATAATCGACATTTTCAAGGATAACTTGATCATGGCCATAGGCTTCATAAAAATAGCAAATTCCCTTAATGCAGGATTTTTCACAGGATGAAGTTTTTGTGAAATTTGGAAGATAATGAATTTAATTTAGTGGGAATAGGCCAAGGATTTTTACAAAAGCAAAATAAAGTAGAACAGAGTATGTCAGAATTTATTTCATTTAGCACAGTTAAATTGTTGTGTGAAATATTATGTTTTCAGTGTGACTATGTATGTTTGCACGCTGGGTAATGCTATTAAAATGTGATTTTTATTCTGTTTAAGAACAGCTTTAAAAACATTGGCTCAGGATATTTAATTAAATTTGCATTTCCAAGATCGGCATTATTCTATCATACCTTCTTAAGAATATATCTAGCACATGTGATCAGATATATAGAGTAGTAATATTGACACACAGAAAAGTTTAAATTTTTTTAGTAACTTATAGAAAAATGTGAAGGATATAAAAATATCTTTAAGGTAAAGTGATATGAGGGGAGTAAATATGTTTAACATTAGTGTTTGCTTTTTTATTGACTAGAAGCATCTGTGTATATATTTTACTAAACCCATTTCTCTATTACTTATTCCAGCCTGGGTTTCTTTACATGCTTAGAGTCTCAGTAAATAAACTCAGTAAACTGTTTAGATTTTTGTATACCATATCAGCAGCTTGTTGTTTGGATCACAGGACAATGCTCTGTTAGTTATTACTTCAACTAACTTTACACACTTCATAAATTATATAGATGGCTGTTAAACTATTGGGATCATTTGATCAACAAGTAGGGGAAAGAGAAATTAAACTAGAAAAAAAACTAAAAAAAAAAATAGGGTGTTTATTATATATCAGAGTTTTTTTTTTTTTTTTTAGTTAAAGTTCTCTAGACTGTATATTTATTTCACATCATTATACCATGTCTCCTTAAGAATGAATATGTCTGTGAGAAGCTTGGGTCATATATTAATGATTGCAAAGATTGAAGGAAAAAGTTTGTATTCTTTATGCACACAAAATCTCTTCCTCTTTCGTGACTGTGATCTATCCATGACCCAGTTAATTCCCTTTCTGAAATGATGTTTTCAGCAAGATTGGGAAGAGAAATTGTCCCATCTTTGTGACTAAGTATTGACTTTTTTTTTTAAATAATTTGATACAAACAGGACAAAACTTCCTTAGTTTAAAGAAAGAAATGAAAGCAATTCAATTGACAGAAAGGCCTTAGGACTGACCTTAGAGCAAGGAAATGCACTGAGGCAATGGGCTCAATAATTGATATGGCTCATTGTGGGAAAGCAATAAGGCAAGAAGTAACAGAGGAGAACAGATTTTGGAGAGCTCTTGAATACTTTTTTTTTTTTTTTTTTTTTTTTTACCATGTGATGAAATGGTTGCTTAAAGCAGCTGGCTGAATTTAATTATTTTTATTTCAATTTTATTTTTTTAAATGTGGTTACTTCATAGACACATTTATTTTCCAACATCAGCTCCTTAGTAGTATAATATAGAATGCCTCATTAGCAATGGAAAATGGGCTTAAGTTCGTCGCAGGAATGTTCTGAATAATGTTTTTAGATGTGGAAGAAGTTAGCAAGAGAGATTATAGAACCTCTTTCTTCCCTCTGGAGAACTTTAAAATAAGTAAAAACTTTTTATTTAATCCACAAATTTCCTATAAGATCTATCCCCACTTATGGATGTTGCTTTTACTTAAGGAAGGCCTCTTCTCTCTACCCTAGTTCTTCCTTCCGCTGCCTTTGCTTGGAGAGACTCTATGAGAAAAGAGAACTGCCTCAGCTGGAAGCATATATGGGTGCTGCTCTAGAAACTGCAGAGCTGGGTTACTAGTTTTCCGGTTTGCTGTTCAGGGACCAGAGAAGTGGTTTTAAACGATGATGTCTGACAACATCAGCGCCACTGGGAACTTGTAACTGTAGCAACTTCGGGGTCCCGTTTTAAATCAACTAAAAAAGGGTAGATTTAAGGGTAGGTTCACTTTCTGTATACTCAGGTATGAATGTTCTATCATGATCGAATATGGCTGAACAATTCAGTCAAATGCCTGGAAAATGAATTTACCACCAACACAACCAATCTGTCCATTGCCAATGGGACATAAAAATCAGCACATTGAGTGTCTGCTCACTTACTTGTGCCACAGGAGCCAATTCAGTTAATGACTCCAATAAAAGACTGCTCATTCGGGCTCTCCCTGGGCTCTCCCTGGTGGCACAACCGGTTAGGACGCAGTACAGCAAGCTGGCCGCAGCCGCTTCAGTGAGAGCTTGATCCCCTTCCCAGGAGGTGACCCACATGGTGCGGCAGACCTTACCTGACCCGCCCACTTTTCCCCTCAGCAGTGTACTTCATTGATCTTCCTGTTTTGCTCCCCACTCTGTCTCTGGTGAATCCTCTCACTGCTCCTTTACCTCTGGCCTGTACCCCAATTCTGTAAGAATAAATAAATCTTAAAAAAAAAAAAAAAGACTGTAGATTCAGTCTAAGTATGTGAAGTATGTGTTGAATACTGACTGTGATCCTTACTCTGTGCTAGGGCCACAGGACTCACTATGAAGATTACTGCTGTGGGCCTACTATGTCAAATCCTCTGCAGGGATGATCAGAAGTATTCAGAGAGCTGAATCAGACTTTATTTTTTCCTTTTGGCTGCTGATATGCTACCATAAAATTTTTTTGTATTTCCAATAGTTTACTGCATAGGTGGAAAGCCTTTTCTATCAGAGAGCATGGTTACGTTCCTCATCCCTCTCCTGCCCCCTGTGAAATTGCCTCAGCCTGACAGGGTGTTTACTAAGAATGCTATCTTTAGGGCATTCTAAAGAAAGGCAAGCTACAGAACCAGAAAGCGCAGCAGCTGAGATGCCTGCATGTGCCTTGAACGCAGATCTAAAGGGTAAATCTGAAGCAGCGGCCGCAGCTGGAAGAATGGGGAGAAGAACACTGGCAATGGGCAAAATGGTTATTCATTTCCTCTCTTGTGATCTTTCATCTTTCATTTTTGTGAATCTCAATACATAGTTGAGACTTTTCCCAGATTCACAATCAACCCTGATTATCTTCCTCCTCTCTCCACTTTTCCCTTTTTAGTTTCTTGGAAGCTGTTAGAGGAAGAAGATTAAAAACTATCTGGCATGGAATATTCTTGCCATTTTTAGGTCGCTCAGCATTTGTCAAAGAGTTGAGAAAAAGAGACAAAGGAGAGAATAAGGCCAATGAGTAAGAAAAGACAGAAAGTTTTGTTCCTCTTCAAATATGTTTTTCATCTCTGACCTCACATAAAATCTTGGCCTCCAGTCATAATATTTATATAATTTAAACAGGTAATGATTCTTTGGGTGACAAAATTATTATACAGTGTTTAACCTCTCGTGCACCCATGATTTGGAAGCCTTTAATATTTCTTGGAATTGTGTGTGTGTGTGTGTGTGTGTATAGGGTGGGGGTGCAGTTTAGTTTGACTGAACAACCTAGCAACAGAGTGACTGCTTTAAGTTGCTCTTTGCTACCTGACTGAGCTCACCTGAATATTGAATCTGTTTTCTACTGTTATTCTGAATCTGTGCAGGAAGCTAAGTTCCGCATGATACTTAAGGACAAACTGAATGCAGACAATGAGAGGCACAACTCCAGCTACAGCCTGAAAGCTCCATCTGCCTTGAAGCGTGAGTCTTCATCATAAACACACTTTTTTATGATCTGTAGCAAGTCTTAATTCAATTAGATTTAAAAAAAAAAAATTAAGTCATGGGAGAGAGTGACTATATCAAGTGATAGATTCACCATCTTCCCCCACTAGTCTTCCCTTCCCTTTCACCAGATGCTGAGGGATATTGAAAATTTCAAAAAAAAAAAAAAAAAAAGGAAAGATGGGATGAATCTGGTATGATTTCAAATCTGTACACCTGGATTCAAACACTAGCTGCACAAGAATAAGACTGGAGTGATGTGATTCAGCAACAGTATGTATGAAAGAGACTTAGACAATGAGTTGACGATCAGTCTGGCAGCTGCCAAAAAGGCTGATCGGTCCTGAGACTGTATTAATAGAAGCATTAGCCTAGAATAAGGGAATAAAGGGTGGAACACCACTAGCAGCATACAGGCACTTTGAAGGAACACTCAGCCGTGTGGCCTCTGAGGGACCCTTTTGCAAGGAAGGGGAGAAGAGGAAAGGTAGAAGGAATTGCCATAGCTATGGAACAGTTGAAGCAAATTAGGTTTACCTTTGGACATGTTTTAAGAAATAGTGTTATGAATAATAGACTAGTCAAAAAAGGATAAGCATTATTTGTCAAGATCAAGAGAAAACAGATTCACATTGTGGAAGCCTTGGAGAGCTAATCTAGAAAAATAACTAAGCATTGTAGAAACATGAACTTTTGGCTTATGGTGCTACTCTACAAACTTAAACAAGCTGTTCACCTTTGTTATAAGATAAGGACAATGCCAACTTTGTATATTTGAGGGTTAAACATAATGCATTCAAATTCATAGTGCACATCTTAAAGTCAGATCTGTATCAACAGTAAGAGTCAAATCTATCTAGAGAATAATGGGAAAAGATAGGAAGAAATAAATGAAATTATGCTTTTTAGGAATAGTGGTGAGACTAATGGACCAAAGAAAATATAATGTAGGGAGGAAGTAGGTGATTATTCAGTTGACCTATCAGGTTTCTTTGGATCCTGGGTGCTATAGGAAACAACTTACAATTATATACATAGAAAAAGACCACAGTGACAATAGTATTTAAAGGAAGGGCAGATAATCTTTGAAGAAATCTTAAGAGCTTTTTTGGTGTTCTTTTTATGTATTAGAATAATTAGGTGTCTTATAAATATTTAGAAAAAATATATTTTCCTTTAAAACTTAGAAACTTTTTGAAAAGACCACTTCTAAAAATGGTAAAACTAGCCATTTAATAGGAAACAGTGTTGAAATGGGTTAAAAATTATGTTGAACTTTATAGAAGTTCTTCCTCTAATTTTTTGGAACAAACCCATATTTAAACTTAAACTATTCCATAATTTGAAATCAGTCTTTCTCACTCAGCTGAAATTCAGGGATTTTTTTTTAATACTCTGAGTTTAGAATTATTTAATTCTACTGAAAATTGTGGGTACCCTCGCCCCTTCCCCTCC
>NW_004567103.1:65305628-65363111 GCF_000260355.1 Condylura cristata | reverse complement strand
CCGAGCCATGAAACCTTAAATCTGTCCACTAGTTTTAGCACTTGTATCTTTGGCATCTTACTTCCTTTCTTTATAATGAAAGAAAACCAGAAAGTGTCTCCAAGTATAGATAAAGCAAGTTTAAGTATAGTCTTTTAAATTTTGTGTGTATTACAAAATTCTAAATCCATTTGTTGCAAAATTCTAAATCCATTTGTTGCAATTTTGATGTTACTTTAAAACAGACTTGCCCAACAAAACCCACAACTACTTAAAAGAGCATAATCCAGAGTCTGCAAATTACTTTGCTTTACATGGAAGGCAATTTATTTAGTAGGTATGGAGGTCCTCAAACTCACCTCTGTTCATTTTTGACTTTATGGCTCCTTAAAATATAAATGAATAATATACTCATTAGGATATATTTCTTTTTTGGTCATGAGTTTATTCCAATACATGCATCTAGTAGCGTGCTCTAAATATTTGTGAAATAAATAAGTGACACTTTGATGGTGATTTGAAATCATAGTTACAATTTAGAATCACTTATGAGGCTTTGGTAATTAGTGACACGTAAGTCCACCCCATAGCAAGGAAAAACAGGGACTCTGGGGGTGACAGCCAGCAGTAACTTTTCAAAAGCTTCTTAGGTGACTTTTGTGAGCGTGAGATTGATAATAACTTTACTAAAGGCCGTGTTTACATTCACAAAATCTTACAGATCACTTTTATCTGCATTCCTCAAATCATAGACTTTCATTTATTTATAACTTGGAGTTTTTGAACAAACTTTTTTCCCAATCATTAGATGAATGAAACAATCTAAGTATTTGATTCAGATATTAAATTTAAACTTCTTTTGGTCTATGCAGTGGCAAAATTTTTAGGAATTTTAACCAATATGTGAGAGACACTAAAAGATTATACTTTAATTTTCAATTAACTGAAAATACAGACTAATGTTGTTTCTATAGAAAAATCACTAGGATAAGGTTGCTTTTATTATTTTCTATTTTGCTCACTGACAGTATCCCGTATACCAAGAAACTATCTGGTACATAATAGTCACTCCATAAATATTTGTTAAATAAATTAATGATTTAGTGACTGAGGAATGAATGAATGGTATTCCATCATTCAGAAAAAGTCATAATTAATGTGAACTTATAGTTAGAAATAGCGTATTTTAGGACACAGCAGACTTTTTCCTCAGAAAATTTCAATTAGCAATAGTGTATTATAAAAGAAATGTCATGAATACATTTAAGTCAGACACACTTGCTCTAATTCATGCAGAACCCTCATTTTTTTAATAGTTACTAGTCTGATTAATACACATATATTTTTTATTTAGGTTCTGGAGGTATTTTTGTATATAACCTTCTATAAAAATATGTTTCGATTTATGATCCTGGACCAGAAATACTAGTATCAACTGGAACTTGTTTCAAATGTAAATTTTTAGGTATTTTGTGAGTTAACAAGTCCTTCCATAAGATTCTAATACTTTCTCACATTTAAGAAAAACCACCAGTCTAGCAAGCAATTACCTGGTATCAATTCTCTGTTCAGGTGTGCCTTGCCTCAACAACCACAACAAAACAAAAATAAAACAAAAAGCAAACTCCTAAGTCACATCCAAGCTATACATATAGAGTCAGAATATGTTGGACCAGAAATGTTTTTTTTTAATTAGTTCTGTTCCCCTTACCTCCCAGAACAACTCAGACTAACAAGGCTCAAAAATTGGTGTTCTGGGACCCTCAGTGTAGGTGACCTCACCACTGCAAAGCTGGCCTGTCACCTTTCATGCTGTGTCTCTGAAGGAAGTATTAGATATAAAGAGTTAAACTAGAACAACAAATGCTGCCTTGCTTTCTTGATTCTGAGTACTGATCCCTCCTCCTTTCTTGATTTTCTGTCACCTCAGATTCTCTTTCTGTATTTTCTAACTTTCCACCTTGGTGATAAGCTTCTCACTAGTGAGCTTTTTTTGTGAGTTTGTCCACATGGAAACCAGTTAGCCTGTCATTATGCAGAGTTTTCCATCCCTTTCGTCAGGTCATCATTTTCACTCTATACTTGTGCACCAAGTCTCTTTAACATTATAGTTGCTACTTTAATTTTTTTTTTACTAAAATATTACTCATTGAATCAATTAATGAGTTTGGCAACAGAGTTCTTTTATCATCCAGCCAAGTGGCATTTCATAACTAAAGAATTTCACAAGGATGTGAATCTTCTGTGGCACATGGAATTACTAAAAGTAAGCTCTTTGACCTCCTTCCCATATAGCTGCATGCTACTCATGTAGAACGAACTAAACATCATCACTTGTAGAGAGCCTGTATTGTCCAGTGAGGGTTGTGAAGGTATTCCTAGTACCAGAGTATATGTTCCTATAAAAATCCAACTGGCAGTCTTTTTAAGGAGTATAAAGCAAAGAAATAAAAAAAAAAAAACCTATGCAAGAAATGTTGTGAAGATTATCATAAAGCCATTCATGAATATAGAATCAATGAATATTTTTCCTCAAAGAATAAAGATGAAAATACTGCTGGCACCCAGATAAATAGCCATATCATAGTTTTTATACTCAAACGAAACTGGTGTTCCTAATAAAAATCCCTTCTTTGACTTAATACTGCAACAGAGATAACATAATCACTCTATAAACTTACTGCAAAAAGGAGATCCTTCTGCCCTCTTCTTCCATCTTTCATCTTTTGGGAAAAATTCCTTTGATGCAGTAACTATAACAAAAAACAAAGCTCTTTCTGGTGAAAGCAGAGACATAATTCAAACAAGATAATTTAGATATTTGCATCACTTAAGTAACACAATGTTTCATTTTATTAGGTCATGGTTTTGCTTATGTAAAATGCTCAATATGATAAATATAATTATTAAATATGATGCATATGTGTCTGTACTATATGATAAGCTTTAGGAACTATGGAAGTTTAAAAGCATGCTTAGACTAAAGTAACATACAATGTATTTACTCTAACTTTTAAAATTTTTAATGAAGCTGGATATTTAAAGTCATGTTTTATGCTTAAATGGTTAACAGTTCTAAAAATTAAAGTCTTTAAAAATTTTTAATAGACCTTCACAAACTGCATATTCATGAAGTTTCACTGATTAGAAATTAGGCCCTTGACTGAAAAAAGAATGAGAATTTTCTTTCTCTTTTATTCATGTCTTATGCAGATACTTGATAATTATATTTTACTGTTTTGCAGTAAGATAAAACAAAACTCTAGCCTGGTAATAATTCATACATTATTTTGATATGATGTGTCCTGATTTCATTCAAAGTACACAAGCATATTGTTACTCTTTCCTTGAATCCCATTCTTAGGATTTATATGCTAAACAGCATATTCTAGGTCGTATACACCAACAAAGACACTTATTAACTTATTAATAGGCAGAGAGTAGAATGAAGATATCATATATATATATATGATATCTTGATATATACATGTGTGTATATATATGTGTGTGTGTATAGACATGTGTATATATATATATATATATATATAGAGAGAGAGAGAGAGAGAGAGAGAGATGAGAATTTCCTATAAACTTGATTTTGAGGAAAGATAAGACAGAAGAAGAACAACAAAATGAACTCTATCGGTTCATTTGGTTCTTCTCATTGCACTTGCCATTTTTTTTTGTAGTTTTTTCTTGTGCTTTTGTCTCAGTTGATGAGTTTGATCCATTCATCCATCTCTTCAATATTGCAACAAATATGATATATATTTGGGAAATTTAGGAAATGCTGGATAACTATATGAAAGAATTACAAGATGGCATAGATGGTGCAGTGTGTCAAGTATTTTGACATTCCATGAAGAAATCTGACCCAGATCATTCATTACCTTTCAAATCAACACATTGGACAATGACTGCTACTCACCAAGGAGCAAGAGTGTTAACAAGTTTGCTCAAATGTAACTGTAGCAGTGTGGGTAGAAGTTAAGCCTGGTAGAATTTAGGATTTATGGAATAGTGCTTTTACAGGTTTTAGAATATTACCTGGGATATAAAAGGAGTTATTCTATGTCCTGCATTGTAAATAGCTAGGGATAAAAGCTTTATTACTGGAGTCTTTTTCTTATGTGAATTCCTTAAAACAAATCAAAAGAAAAACTCTTTAAACGAGTGTATGCAATTGTCTTATCAACCAAAGGAGGAGCATAACTATAGTTAGAAAAATCTGAGACATATTTTATTCCCACAGTTCAATTTCCTAGGCAGGAAAAAGAAACAAACAAACAAACAAAAAAGAAATAATATATTTAGAAACATGTGCCTAAATGTATCAAAAATCAGATGGATTGTGTAATATAGGCAGTAAGTAGCAGTACGTGTTATTAAACTTCAGCAGACTGAGGTTCATATCTAACTCCTTTTATTGAGGAGGTAGGACTATAGACAATTCTGTAAGAGAAGTAGTATTTGCACAAGAGGAAGAGGTATATTAGAAAAATGAGAAAATAGAGTGCAAAGCAGAGCTGTGTATTTGTTTTGTTTTGTTTTAAGATTTATTTGTGCATACAGAACTGGAGTACAAGCCAGAGGTGCAGGGGCGGTGAGAGGATTCACTAGAAACAGAACGGGGAGCAGAACAGGCAGATCAGCGAAGTACACTGCTGAGGGGAGCAGCAGGCAGGTCAGGAGAGGTCTGCTGCGCCATGTGGATCTGGGGTGGGGATCGAACTTGCACTGAAGCATCTGTGGTTAGCTTGCAGTACTGTGTCCTAACTCATTGTGCCACCAAGGAGGGCCCTGTGTATTATTTTTAAGAACAGTTGGAGCACAGCCCTGGTTCTTATTTCCTTTGGAATTCTATTGTGTTAGAATGATGGAGGGGAAGATTCATGTTGAAGGAAGTAGGAGGTATGAAGTAGGAAATCCAAGGGCTACTTAACTTATTTTTTACTTTACATCTGGACTAATGAGGAGATTTCTTTCTGTTTTCTCTCTCTGTAGAACAGGAAAACAAAGCAATATTTTTCTAAGAATCTCAAGCATGTTTAAAAGTGCTTCCTGTTTTGGGTATCGCATTACCTTTATGAGATTTCATATCATTATGATAAATTTTGTATAATGAATTTATAATAAGAAATGTAATTTTAAAGTACAATAGAGATCTTAAGTCAGAACTGCAAATACTGTATTATTGCAGATATATCTCACTAGCAACTAAACTAATACAGGTTGCTATTCATACATTCATCTACTTCATTTCACTGGCTCTTCACTTTTTCCAAGTGTTTATATGAGTGTGGGAAGAGGGGCAGAAGAGTATTGTATAAAAACATGTAGGAAACAGGGCCCTCCCTGGTAGCTCAGCGGGTTAAAGCACAGAACTAAGAAGCTAAAGCCACTTTCATATGTGTTCGATCCCCGCCTGCACCAGAGGTGACCCATATGACGTGGCAGACCTCTCCGACCCACCCGCTGCTCCCCTCAGCAGTGTACTTCATAGATCTGCCTGTTTTGCTCCCTACTCTGTCTCTGGTGAATTCTCTCACTGCCCCTGAACCTCTGGCCTGTACCCCACTTCTGTATGCATAAAATAGATAAATAAATAAATAAATAAATAAATAAATAAATAAATAAATAAATAAATAAAACTAATTAATAAACTAATTAATCAATAAAATATATATCCTTAAAAAATAGGAAACAAATTCCTGAGAGCAAAATTATATGCCAGAAGAGGACAGTAAGGTCAGTGATATAAGTATAGAAATATAGGCTATAGGCATGCACTTTAAAGAAAGGTACTTAGAAGGAACACTGTGTAGTGCTTACCAACACAGCTTCACAGCTTTGGAGTCAAAATGCCTGGAAGTGGGTCCGCTGCATTTATTTGTTTCTTATGCAACCCAGGAATTATTTCATTTTTCTAGGTAGTTAGGTTTGTTCATTTGTGTGTTTATTTGACATCAGAAGATGCTTCATGAAGCTTCTGTGAATGTTAATATATATATTTTTTAAATTTGTGAACATCTTAGACTGTTAGGTAACAAAGAAATCATGTAAACATGCACTATGTTGTAAATGTAGGGCATTATAGGAAGGAAAATTCTGCTGAAATCATTAAAGTCTACAGGCTGGGGGCTTCCCTAGTGGTGCAGGAGTTAAAGCCTCAGCTCTAATAAGCTAGCACCAGCCACTTAGCACTAGCTCAATCCCTGGTCAGGGAGGTGACACACATGGTAAGGCAGCCCTCTCCTGTCTTGCCTGTTGCTCCCCTAAGCAGTGTATTTCAGTCTACCTGACTGTTCTGTTCCCCACTCTGTCTCTGGTGTCTCTCACTCTCAACTCTGATCTATACCAAAGTTCTGGTATGCATAAATAAATGAAAACAAATCTTTGAAAGTTTATACATTATTTAGAAATGTTTATTTATTGATTAAAACCCCTATTTCCTGTAGACCGATATTAGTTTATTCAAAAACAATTTTCAATAATATGCATTTCTTAAAAATGAATTATCATCTAACATGTAAATTAAAACAAAACAAAATTTATATTGTTTATTGAATATGATGAAGGAACATATTCGAATTATTTTAATCTGTTCTATTATCGTGTTGCTGGTTTTGTTCCTTGGAACATATTTTGCTTTACAACATGTCTTTTCCCTCTTATTTTTTTAACAGACTTATTATTAAAATAGATATTACAGGGCCCTCCCTGGTGGCACAGCGGGTTAAAGCACAGCACTGAGAATCTAAAAGCCGCTTCCGCATGAGTTCTATTCCCGCCTGCCCCGGAGGTGACCACATGGTGTGGCAGACCTCTCCTGACCCGCCCGCTGCTCCCCTCAGCAGTGTACTTCGTTGATCTGCCTGTTCTGTTCCCCACTCTGTCTCTGGTGAAGCCTCTCATCGCCCCTGAGCCTCTGGCCTTTACCCTAGTTCTGTGTTCACAAATAAATAAATCTTAAAAAAAAAAAAAAAAAATAGATATTACATATCATAAGATCTACTCATTTGAAATGTACTATTCAATGATAGTTTGTGAAGAAGATAAAAATAGAAAACTTGATTATATTTTCATAACTATTCAAATTACCTAATATGATTGAATTTATCGTTATTTATAGCTATGCAAATATAGTCAAACTTTCTATTTTTACCTTCACAAACTTACCTGCAATGTTTTTCATCATTCCTGTTTTAATAATTTGAAGTTGATGACCTCAATTGACTCTGCTGTGGGTATAATAGTTATTTATTTATTTATTTATTCATACAGAACTGGGGTACAGGCCAGAGATGCAGAGGGTGAGAGGATTCACCAGAGACAGAGTGGGAAGCAGAGCAGGCAGATCTACGAAGTACACTGCTGAGGGGAGCAGTGGGCGGGTCAGGAGAGGTCTGCCTCGCCATGTGGGTCTCCTCCGGGGCAGGCGGGGATGGAACTCATGCGGAGGTGGCTTTAGCTTAGTGCAGTGCTTTAACCTGCTGCGCCACCAGGGAGGACCCAGGTATAATAGTTTTAAGCCACAAAATAATCTGTTAACAGATACTGAAGTATCTAATAAACTCCTGATAAATTCCATTACAGAGAGAAAATATAATTCTTTTAATTCTTTTCTCTCATTCCATTATTTTGTGAATTTTTTTTTTTTCCCTGTATGGGCCATTTCAGTCTTGTCTAATCCTACTGGTTTTGCTTTTGCTGTCTTTATTTTGGAGTGAAATCCAAAAAAATATTGATAAGTTCAATGCCAAGGATCTTACTTCTTACATTTTCTTCTAGTATTTTTATAGGCTTAGGTCTTATTTCACGACATTAATCAAATTTGAGTTGATTTTTTTATGAATGGTGTAAAACAAGTTCCCATTCCTTTGTTTTGCATATGGCTGTCTGGTTTTGCCAGCATCACTTATGGAAGAAAGCATCCTTCCACATGAATATTCTGTGTTCTTTTGTTATGAATTAATTGATCATATATACATATGGATTTATTATTGAGTACTCTATTATTTCCATTGACCTGCATTACTATCGTTATGCCAGTACAAGCTGTATTCATGATTATAGAGTTGTAATACAGTTTAAAATCAAGAAATGTTATACCTCTAGCTTTGTCTTTTCTTAAGATAGCTCTGATGATTTGTGGATTTTTATGGTTTCATACACATATTAGGATTATTCTTTACATTTCTGTTTTCATTTTTAGCCTAGTGGTATAAAAATTATAAATGTTTTAATGTCATTTTAGAATATTTATGTTTACTTATGAGTAGGTATTCCAGTGAATAACAGTTTCTAAAATTTGTTTGCTAATGGACAATAAATGAGAAGTGTGTATTACCATGCTATTTTTTTTAAAGTTAATCATTCTTAATTTTATCACAAAATTTCTGTATTTATTCAATCTTACTTTCAGCAAAAATTATAAATTCTGCCTATGATTAGTTCTGTTTTAATTAGCTCACAGTTTGTTTAGAAATAAATCTGTAAACTATGTGTTCAATACAGTCAATGCCAAATATATTTCAATTCCACAAGTTCCCTAGCTTATATGAATAGTATTTTAACATGACACATTTCTTTTTTACTTTCTTTAGGGAGGTAACATTTGTTTACAACACTATACATGATTTAGGAGACTGGGTTCATGCCATCTCAGGTGTATGTTACCACCCCAAGCCGACCAGCCAAGCACCCAAATTCCTTTCCCATAGACCTTTGTGACCCCTTCCAACTTTGATCTCTACCCCCACCCCAAACTCTAGTAACATCAGTTCTACAGTCATATTTCTAGGGTTTACTTTGTTTTGTATCTTCAAGAGTTTTTGGTGTTGTGGATTGTTTTCTCTTTGTGGGGTTTTGTTGTTCTTGATTTTTTCCTCTATATTTCCACATCTGGGTGAAATCATTTGGTATTTGTCTACTTTCTGTTGTACTTCATTTAGTATAATTTGATCCAGTTCCATCCATGTTGTCACAAATGTCAAGAGTTTATCTTTTTAATGCCTAAGTAGTATTTCATTATGTATCTATACTATATCTTTTTAATCCAGTGCTAGTTGGTGGACTCTTAGGTTGTTTCTGTAACTTGAGGAATGTAACTAGTGCTGCAGTTTGCATGAGCGTGCATATATCCCTTCACATCAGAGATTGTATAATCACATAGGTACCCAAGAGTGGCATTGTTGGATCATATCATAGATTTATTTTTATTATTTTGAGGAAACGCCATACTGTTTTTCATAGGCACTGGACCAGTTTACATTCCCATGGAGAATATACAATTGTTTCTTTTTTTTCCCTGTAGCTTCACCAACATTTGTTATGTCTAGGTTTTATTTTAAATAATTCACTCTCACAAGAGTAAGGAGGTATTACATTGTGATTTTCATTTGAATTTCACCAGTAATAAGTGAGGTTGAACATATTTTCATGTGGCTATTGGCCTCTGTATTTCTTCTGTATCAAAACAAACATGACACGTTTCTTCTCCAATGTTTACATTTGTGTTATCTGTAAAAAACCAAATAATGGGCCCTTCCTGGTGGCACAATGGGTTAGGATGCAGCACTACAAGTGAGCCGCAGCCACCTTAGTGCGAGTTCAATGCCCAGCCTCAGAGGTGACCCACATGGCAAAGAAAATTCTCCTGACCCTGCTCCCCTCAGCAGTGTACTCTGTCAATCTGTCTGTTCTGTACCTTATTGTTTCTGGTGAATCCTCTCACCACTCCTGCATGTCTTGCCCATACTCTAGTTCTGTGTACATAATAAATAAATCTTTAAAAAAAGTAATTTCATTCACATTTATTTAATTTTGTAAGCTAAATTTATAGTGCCAGATATTTCATGCCAACAAAATTAATTACCCTAATTACCTGGGATACAACAAATTGAAATGCTATTAAAATTTAACTTGTCATTTTGAAATACCTGTAAACAGAAATATAACATTGACATTGTCTAACTATTTATAAAGTTCTTCTGCTAATACAGCTAATACATTAGCTTCTGTCACTTTCCTTTTGGTAATTGCAAATGAAAATTTGGGGCCCTCTCTGGTGGTGCAACAGGTTAAAGCACAGCACCAAGAAGCTATCTGCATTCACTGAAGTTTGATTTCAATCCCTGACCAGGGAGGTGACCCACCTGATGTGGCAGACCTCTCCTGTCCCACCTGCTGCTCCTCTCAGCAATGAATTTCTTTGAATCTAACAGTTCTGTTCCTCACTGTCTCTGATGAATCCTCTCACCCCCCACACCTCTGACCTGTACTCTTGTAAGCATAAATAAATCTTTAAAAACAAGAAAATTTGATTTAAACATGAGAAAAATTAGTGAGTAACATTAATTTGATCTAAATAAAAAGGCTTGCTTTCTGAGTAATGTGAAGACCTATCATATTTAGGCACACTTGTTATATATACATATATATATATATATAACACTTTTTGAGTACATGCTGATGGTTCTTCAAGAGTCTTCAGAGTTTTTTTTCCATGTACTTAGTGATGCCATTCTATGGTACCTAATTTGAATAATAAATATCATCTGTATTGTATACAAGTTAAAAGTTCACCCTCTTTCTTGGTCAGCAGAAATTCAACAATTAAATACTCATTAAAACATTTTAAAGTAATTTTTATTTATTGCAAAAGACAGGGGAAAAGACATTAAAGGGAATATATACTTTTATATTTTCAAAAGGCAATAAATAACAAAGCCTCTATTGGAAGCACATTTATACTCCTCTACAACTTCAGTGATTGAATAACTAAAAGATGGTGTTCTACCAAACCATCCTGATTTATTTGAATGCAATTATTAAAATGCATTGTTCAAAAATGAGAAAGCTAGGACAATGCTAACAGGAAATAGGGGCAACAACTGTGAGTTTGGACTAACAAAGCAAACCTGGAAATTTGAATTTGATATCCCAAAGATAAGTATCAATGCTATTAATATCTGTATTGATCATATGAACTATGAATGAGACAAAGGAAAGCATGACTGTCAATATGCATTTTTTAAAGATTTATTTATTTGTGCATACAAACTGAGGTACAGGCCAGAGGTGGAGGGGCAGTGAGAGGATTCACCAGAGACAGAGTGGGGAGCAGAATAGGCAGACTAACGAAGTACACTGCTAAGGGAAGAAGGGGGAGGTCAGGAGAGGTCTGCTGTGCCCTGTGTGTCACCTCCAGGGTGGGAATCGAACTCATGAAGAAGTGGCTTTAGCTTCTTATTGCTGTGCTTTAACCCACTGCACCACAGAGGAGGGTTCATCAATATGCATTTTTATATATATAACTGACATTTTGATATTGGATAGCCTGTAGAGGGGAAGGGCAAGGGAAGTGCCAAATTTAAAAGTAAATCAGGGCTGGCTTGACTTTTTCCACATGTACTAGTTTATCTCCTGCCCCACTGGCTTATTGCTCAGCATTCTAGTAGCTGAGGAGACTATTATGAATGCTTAATTTTACGATTTTAAACCTATGAAGAGGAGACTTAAAATCTTCACCTTTTTTGTACTTTGATGCAAGATATAGGGAAAGGACATATAGATAAGTTGATATAGATGAAAAAGTCAGTAAACAACGTCTATCTGAGCCTAATCTGGGTTAAACATCATAGGATCATATTAATATTTGTCGGATACTTCTATAAACGTGGCAATAGTGAATATTTCTGCTACTGTAGAGACCTTGAGACAGTCTTGTCATATCTTCAACTACATTTCCTTTTAAGTCAAAAGGCATGATTCCTCAGGGCTTCAGTAATATGTATGTTTATCAGAAAAGCTTAGATGGATTTGAGTCTATTAGGAGTATCAGTGACTTTAGGAAAAAGTTGATTGCTAAGAAAAACATGATCTTGTCCCAGAAATTGTTAGCATGCTTGACCATTAATGTCATTAACATTTAAACATTTCATTTTATTCCCAGCTACATTGGTAAGGGAATTCAAAGACAGAAAATCCAGAGTTTATTCCACTCGCCCACACAGCAAGGTCTGATAGAGCCAGGAGAGACTTTATGAAATCCAGACTCTTAGACTTATGTTCTATCAGCTAGACCTCCATGTGTGCCTCACAAATGTAGGTAGGAATAGCTTTTCCTAAAATGCTCATAAAGCAAATCAGAGCAATACTTCATTCCATGTGATTTCTAATTTGAAATGCAAACAATTGCCAATTTGTTTGACTTGTATTTATAATTATTTCCTTGTGAATTACTCATTACTAAATGCTTTATAAATATTTTCTCTCTTTCCCAATGTCTATGAAATGATCATAGCACAGAAAATGTTGACTTTCAAGGATTTATTAATATCTACTTTTGAAATAACATGTATTTGTAAGATGGAATAAAAGCACTTTAAAGAAACAAATCTTGAATTTGAATTCATTCTGAAACAATGACTCACTTGATGTGCTTAATAAGATGAGCTACACAGTGACTTTTATCTAAAGGTATCCATTATATCACAGCAGAAAGTAAATATACATATTTGAATGCAGTTGAGGACTGCCATACCATTAACTGCTGATAAATTTTTAGACTTCACTAAGTTTCTGTAAACTGAAAGGCATCACACTGCATGCATTACTGAATCTGGTTTCACTTTTGCCAATAATGAAAAAAAACAAGCTACTGGCCAATATATGGCAACAGGCATCATATGATGTTGCTAACATAACTTGAAAATTTAACTTTATGTGAAGATTGGAGCCTTTTATTTCTGTCTTTTTTGAACATGAGATGTAATTTAAAGCATGTTCTAGATGGTAAAGTAAATATATCCCTTTATGCAGACATTTAGCAAATTCAGAGTAGACTATAGAACTCAGTAATGATTCAGAATATTGTTCGTGTGTTGTGAATATAATCATTTCAATACTAAGTAATTTTTTAAAAAGATTTATTTATTTATTCATAGTGAACTGGGGTAACAGGCCAGAGATGCGGAGGGTGAAAGGATTCACCAGGGACAGAGTGGGGAGCAGAACAGGCAGATCGACAAAGTACACTGCTGAGGGGAAGCGGGCTGGTCAGGACAGGTCTGCCACGCCATGTGGTCACCTCCGGGGCAGGCGGGAATCGAACTCATGTGGAAGTGGCTTTAGCTTCTTAGTGCTGTGCTTTAGCCTGCTGCACCACCAGGGAGGGCCACAATACTAAGTAATTTTTAAAAAGAAATAGCCCTTCTCCTTCATTTTGCTACTAGTTGCTATCAAATGGCAATTGTATATGTTTTCTTTTTTTACTATGAAAAAAGTTGATATGAATGCAAACTAGCCTACATACTACAACTCCAATATACCCTATTAAGAAAAGAAATTCAAAAAATTTAAATATTAACTGAAATTCCCTTAAGCCAGAGAGGAAGAAGAGCCATTAGAAGAAGTTCACAGAAGAGTTGCATGCTTATTAGAGGGCCGAACTGACATAGAAGGGAAGATTTAAAGGAAAAAAAAGAAGCCTAGATCTGTAGCAGGAAAACACCATGGTAGCCAAAATTTGTAGTAGTAATATCAAAATTTGTAGTAGTAATATAAACAGCCTGGGAGGAACAACTTTACATTTTGGTGAAATTGGGGGAAGAGAATGACCTAACTCTGTTAGCTAATGATAAGCATTAAGGTGCAGGATATAATTATCCAAAGTCCTCAGCTTGAAATATTATTTAAAATATCTTCAAGGAAGACCTTTGAAAGTGAAACAGTGTGGTAATAACCAAATGGCTATAGATTTTGAAATACATTTATTCAACCCAATACCCACTTTCTTACCAAATCTTAAGATGGTAAAATGAGAGTTTGATACCAAAGTCCCAACTCCATATGCAAACAGGGACAGATTTTTTATGGCCAGCAAAGCATACACACACACACACACACACACACACACACACACACACAGACAAGACAACATGAGAGAATGGAGGGAAAGGAAAACGCTTACTTTGAAAGGAACAAAAAAGGTCCAGTGAAACCTGACAAGCCACCCCATATCTGAGGAAGATTAAAAAGTCCAGAATGCCATGCAGTTTCCCATTCCCTTTACCTGATTCTTCTTGCCACTTCATTGGTTACGTTTTATAGGTTGCAATAACTGGCATGAGAGAGGTATGGCTGTCAGCTGTTCTCGATGCAGAATCTTGAAAAGGTCAGCCTAGTAGCAATATGACAGGCCATGTAAGTCATTATGTGACTTATATCTCATTTGTAAGTAGAATGAGAACTAGAACAAATTAATGTAAACTCTGCCATAAGACCTCTGAAAACATGTTAGTTATATTTAAAGTTAGGTTTCTCTCTCCATCTAGAAAGACAAATAGCTATTTCCTCACAAATGTGTCACCTTGTTTGGGAGCAGCAGCAATGGAAAACTAGTTTTATTTGCTATGAACAGGCTTAAAGAAAAGATATTAGCAGTGAATGGTAGGCATTTTTGGGAAAAATAGGTAATAATATATATATAAAGCCATGTGTGTTGAGCTTCTAGTTAACACTTTATTTGCTGATCAGTACAAGTAATCATGGATTTTTTTTAAATGTTTATATTATCAGGTAAGACTAGATATCTATGTCCTACCATAGGTTTATTGTGATGAAACTGCTAATTGTTGGACCTTATCTTGCATTAAAGTAAACATGACCTTATACAATTAACCAAATGTTTTTAAATGAAAACTAGTAAAGTACACACACACACAATTACGTATTCTTTAGTGCCAACATGCTCAAGCAAGTTGCTGAGCATGCTACAGGTGATTGATACCAAATAATGAAAGAGTTAATTGCCCATAATATGTTCTCCCCTCCAGACATCCCATTGTGTCTCTGCTATTCACTTAGGCAGAGTTCCTAATGGCCAGATCTATTAGACTACACAATATTCTCCCAAGGGAGGTGGTGAAGTCCTGTCACTTGAGACATTTAAAACTAGACTTTATGAAGCACTAGAGAGCCATGAGTGCATGTGCTCCAACCCTCAGGATAGAATATATGACCTAATGGGTGCTTTCCTACCCCTTAATGTCTCTGATTTGCTGGGTGTTTTAATAGCTACTTCATATTTAAGTAGATGAACTACAGTCTATTTTTTCAGTGGGAATTTAGCTTGGTCTATAAGCGTCAAGACAGAGGTGACAAGACAAACCACCAGGGAATGAAGGAAGCCTCGCGGAAATTTAATTGATTTGGAGGAGGGTTGAGCAAACACAACAGTGTATTAGGGTTTAGCAAATGCCTCTACTTTTTTCAAATGTTTTCAGTTCAAGGAAACCCAAAACACATTTGGCTAAACACTTTTTCCTTAATTTTCAAACCCATGTGTATTTCAAGGGAAATTTAATCCATGTGTTTCTGATTCATTTACACTTAGCTCATCAAAATGTGGTTTTGTAAGACCCATTTGATGTCTAAGAAGGCTTGTGAGCTTTTTTGCAAGCCTTTTTTCTTTGAACCAGGAAGTTGTTTTTGCCAAGAGCCAGTGGACTTCAACCCCAAAATAGTCACTTTTGTTTGGGCTCTCAGTATCCTGGAAGTTGGTGGAGACAGTGAAAATGGAAGGGAGGGCGAAACAAATTCAGAGAGAATGAACATTCCCATTTTTAGTAAGTTTTCTATTGGAATGACTTGAAAAGATTTCTTACCTTCAATTGAAAGTAGAAAAACCTTGTGGAAGGATTTTCATAGAGATGAAATGTATTACAGGGTGCAATATTGTCATATGTCCTGACAATTGTCTCTTAAGATGTCTCTTGGTGATGAGTGTTCAGCACTGTAAAGCCATATTTATCTCAGGGAAATTTACAAAGAAAGGCTCAAAAAAGGTGTTTAGATTGGCCATCTCTCTTACTAAAGGCAAAAGCCCTCTGCCTACTTTTTGTTGCTCTGTGCACAGCATTATTGGTGCTTTAAACAAGAAATATGACAAATAAGACTCAGTGAATGTGCTGATTCAGGTGCACACAATACTCTATCTCATTGCTGTTGTTCTTAAAGAGCATCTGGGGTAAGGAAACATACATCCGGTTCATCCGTCAAGAGTCCATGAGAAAGCCAACAGTGTTTGCACCTGCAGGATGAATTACTTCTTTGGTGAGTGTGGGAAGCTACATAATGAGACAGCTGAATGGCTGACACATTTCTTTCCCCCTCGCTCCTACTGTAGCTTTATTTTCCATGACTTTTACTTTTCCAACTTCTTCCTCTACCCTTTCCCCACCTTTATACAATCACCACTAGATAATGGAGCAAATCTGGCACATTCATCCAAGGATGGGTTGACATGGTTTACACATTGCTTTCATTTGGTTGTTCTTTGGATGAATTCTTCCTTGAGAACGAGATAATGAAAACCATACGGTCACTGAACACAAAATTTGCCGTCACTTTGGCTGTTCCCTTGCAGCCCATTTCATTTCATAAGGGCTGGTCCCTGAGTTTACTTTAGCAGAAGATCACAACCAGGTGGTATCCTGCCCCAATGGACTTGGATAATTCGGCAAATTCTGCCAATTACTCCTTGCCTGTCACCCATACATTAGAGTTCATTTGCATTAGTGTCTCTTGCTAGCCTGAGATAACTTTCGAAACTTGGCCTTTTAAGTATTCATGCGAGTTGAGTTCAGGGACCTTGATTGTGGGAACTGAAGACAGAACCAGGGTAGGTGACAATTGAGAATTCAAGGAACATTGAAAATACTTTTTAACTCATGCTGACCTCAAATTTTGAAACACTGCCTAAAGGAAATGAATATTTTGAATGTTATGGTGAATGAAGGTGAATGTGTACTTAGTTCCTGGGCTGAGTTATGACAGAATATAGCAAAATTATAATTTTTTTTAACTATGGCAGCAAATTCAGACTACAGGTGTGAGGATAAAAAAGTACTGAATGATTCAAACTCTCATATCAGTGAAAAAAAATGATAACAGTGAAAATACATATGAGGTCCCTGGCATTTGAACAAAAGAAGTATATTTCTAATTTGTCACTTGTTATCACCAAAGAGACATCACACATAAATTCATCTCTGAAAACATAAGGATAAAACTATTATTTGTGGTTTCAGATGCAAAAATATTTTCCCAAAAACTTGTCTGGAGACCACCACTGACAACTTATGAAAATACCTAATCTATTATGTCTAATTTAATTTGCTTTCTCAAAGATATGTAATTGGGAATAGAAACTGAAGTCAGTGCTCAAAATGTAACTCTCATACATCTTTTATTATGCTAGGGAAAGACTATGAAATTCCTTTTCTGTAAAAATATTTGTTTGCTTTAAATTATCAGAAATTTTTGTCATCATCAATAGAGTGAACTTCATTTAATATAGAATTATATTATCTTTAATATAGAATTAAATTATTTTATGATCTCTCATAAATGTAAAGCTATAAACAAAGTGGTTAACAACAAATTATAAAAACTACTATTATTTATGTTACTGAAAGCTGGGAAGGAACCTGAATCATTTTGTTCAAGCTTCTGATTTTATGGACAAAAAGATGAAACTAAAAGGTCAGAAAACTGAGAAGACTTATACAAAGTTTCCTAACTGATTTATATTAAAGAGGATGTGGTTTTAGTTCTCTCTAAATACTAGTCCAGTTCTGTTAAAGCAATTGATAAGTCTTCCATAAGAGGTATACATTCCTGTGATACAATGATTCATAGGTTATACCAATTCTTTAAATTTGGAAAGCTCTATCAAGCTAGGTAGACTCTTAATCTATAAAACACACTAAAAAGAAACTTCTTCTCTGAAGTGGCTTTGGGAGCCCTATCTTTGCTCTTCTGAGCTCCATCTCCTGTGAGGACTCCTCAGAGGAAGGGCTCCTTAAGACAATGTCTTGGGCCCTCCTGGGTGGCTCAGAGGTTTGGTAAAACTAGGCCAAGCTGTGTCGGCTTCAGTGTGAGTTTGATACCCACCCTGGACAGCATAGCAGCTGTCTCCTGACCCACCCACTATTCCCCTCAGCAGTGTACTTTGTCAATCTGCCTGTTCTGTTCCCCACTCTGTTTCTTGTAAGTCCTCTCATCACCCCTGCACATCTGTATGAATAAATAAAATCTTAAAAAAAATAAAAATAGGGCCCTCCCTGGTGGCACAGTGGGTTAAAGCAAAGCACAAAGAAGCTTAAACCACTTCCACATGAGTTCGGGTTCCGGCTTGCCCGGGAGGTGATTCACATGGCGAGAAAGACCCGCCCGCTGCTCCCCTCAGCAGTGTACTTCGTTGATCTGCCTGTTCTGTACCCCGCTCTGTCTCTGGTGAATCCTCTCACCCTCCACATCTCTGGCCTGTACCCCAGTTCTGTATGAATAAATAAATAAATCTTAAAAAAATAAAAAATAAAAATAAAGACAATGCCTCAACAGTATTGTCCTGAATTTTGGAGGATGGATACTAAGGAGATGCCCAAAGTCCTCACTGAGTTAGATGGCAGAGTTTGTTATAATGCAGTACTGATAGCCTGTATGACTGAGCACTGGAAACGTGTTTTGTCACAATTCTGGAGTTTAGAAGTCTTAGGTAAAGGTGTCAGCAGGGTTAATTTCTTTTAAGACTATATTCCATAGCTTCTAGCTGGCTGTCCTCTCTCTGTGTTTTTTCATGATCATGCCTCTGTCTGTGTCCATCCTTTAATCTCCTTTCTGATAAAGACACCAGCCATTTGGATTAGAGCTCACTCTAATAACCTTATTTTAGCTTAGTTGTCTTTTCTAAAAAAGAAAGAAAATATTTATGCATTCAAGAACTGAGGTGTAGACCAGAAGTATGGGGGGGGGGTGAAAGGATTCACCAGAGACAGCGTAGGAAACAGAGTAGGAAACAAGCAGATGAGAGGAGCAGTGGGGTTGGGGGTGGGGTGGGGCGGTGGGGTGGGTCAGCTTCCTGGCCCGAGATTGAACTCAAGTTGCAATGGCTGTGATAGCTTGATAGTGCTGAGACATTAACATCTATACCACCAGGGAGACCCTCTAGCTTAGTTGTCTTTTTTACGGTTCTGTCTCAAATTTCATCCACTTGCTGGGTTTCTGGGGATCAGGAATTCAACATGTGAATTTTGGGGAACACAAGCACATACTACTCTATAGTGACAGTTTTGTTATTAACTTCTTGTTTGAGAATAGGTAAAAATTGACTTGATCTTAAGCAATGGAATTTGGCAATGTTTACTCCCACAATTATATAGCTTCTATAACAATCTGTCTTGCTAGCAGTATTCTGGAGACTTAATTTCCCATTGGCTTTGAAATAATAAATGATCCTATTAGGACACCCCCATGCAAGCAACTAAGACCAGAAAGTAGCTCTGATCATTTTAAGTCATGAAAAGATGAATTCTGTCATCTATCCAAGTGAACTTGGAAGTAAAATCTTCAACTGACTCTTCAGATAAATATCAAAGTCATGGTCAACACCTTGATTGAATCTTTAAGAAGATTTGGTCAGGTCATAGCTGGATTGCTGATTCTCACCAACTGGGACATGTTACTATAAGACAGTAAAGTGTGGTTACTTAACACATAATATAAAAATGAATACCTAACAATTCATGAGTGACTTGGAAATGGACTGGGGTGAGTGAAGGAGGAATTTTGCTAAAACTTTACAGAGAATGGCTAGATAGCCTGGAACAGACACTAACAGATATCTGTCCATTAAATATACTATCAATAAGGGCTCAATAAGGGCTAAATACAAGCATCATGTTATTAGGAATCCAGAGAAAAGGGATCCTTGGTATATAGTGGCAAAAAAGCTTAGCAAAATTGTGTTCTGTGTTTATATGGAAAGTTGAACTTGTAAGGGATGAACCTGACTATATATTTGATTTCTAAGCAGGGTGGTGAAGGTGTTGCCTTGTTTATTCTTGTTGATTATAGTAAACTGAGAAGAGACAAGATACACTGAGAAAAAAAAATGACTGAAAAAATATTTTTAAAAATGATCTGGCTGTTTGGATGGGGAAAATTCATTAAGAGATTTATTGTGAGGAAACCATCATTCTGGAGAAAAAAGATGAGGGTATGATCAAAACTTGCTACAGTCCCAAAAAGATTAAAAGTTTAGGGTATTGTTACAAAGAGAAACCTTTCCAGAGATCAATTGTGTGCTTTACAAATTTCACCAACCAAACCATGCATTGCTACTAAGTTTAGTGTGATATCCCCTAGCCACTTAGCAGGCATCAAGGTAGAAAGGGGACTCTCTCAAAAACATCTGTGGGCCTGTTTTTTGTCTAATGAGGTGAACTCCATTAAAAATCCACAGGAGACCTAGAAAGTACTTGAGGCAATTGTTTCCATGAAGTCTCTAGCAGATTAGACTAAAAAGGACAGGGTAAACTACACTATGAAAGGAAGCTGTCAGAGCCCCAAAATTCTAGTGGCAGGAAATGCTGATAAAGTTACTCAGCAGCAATTCTGTGCTATCTTTTGTGAAAAAGGAAGAGTAAATCAAAATCAGAACACAGAAGGTGGAGCCTAGAGGTATGGATAATTATTTCCAATAATAGAAATCTAATCAAAAGTCTTCCAATATTTGTCTGGCTACATTTCAGAACTACCATAGAGGTGCGATCTTTTTTATCTCCTATTACCTGTCCTCCCCCCCCCCCGAACTGGAATATACAAAAATGTTATTTTCAGTCTGTTCCACCACTTTATGTTGAGCTTATTTTGGCTTATGGAGAGGAATGTGTTAAAAGTAAACTAGAGAAGGAGAGGAATATGCCAAGAGCAAGTTATTCTTAACACATTACATCCAGAAACTTAATTCTTACTTTAAGCTGATTTCAAGTATGAGAGTTTGAATTCTGAGCTGGTACTATAAAGAAATAAGTATCTTGAGAACTTGGAAGACGTTGAATTTATTTTGTATGTTGGCTGGACATTAATCATGGCTAGCCAGATGGTAGACTGTTGACAGAAGCTACGATGAGTCTAACTAGTCTCACGTTCTAGTCCCTGTATGATCCCCTCCCCTAGACTGTGGATGGGTCCCATACCTTTCTTAACCAGTAGAATATACCCAAAGTGATAGGGTATCACTCCCAACATTCTGTTACATTATATAAAAATCATCTTGTTAGAAATCTGTCAGCAGCCTGAATCAACTTTTAAGTGTCCCCAGGCAACCTTCCAGGAAAGAAACATTGTTTTAAAACCTTTTATGAATCCTCTCACCTGTATGTGGGTATGGTATGTTCCAGATCAGGAGATCATATATGTTTGAAATTAGGCACAAGGAGGTTATCACTCCCTTTCTTGGTACTTTGCAGAGTGGTTGTGAACACAGTTGAATGAGCTGATAAAAGTCAGGGTTCAGTAACCCAAATCTCTCTTCTCTAATATCATGTATATAAGATAGGTATAGTTCCAGATATGAAATGGATATAAAGTGATGAAAAGAACATATAAGGTACTTGTTCTCCCCCAAGTTTCTTTTCATTAGCAAGGATACATTTTTCAGAATCCCCTAAATAATCTTACCAATAGCTCATGGGAAAATCCCAAGTGACAAATGCAACACAAAATATTTCCCTACCAAGACAAATGCTAAGACCATATAATCTGCTAACCAATCTTGATTCTCTTGAGTTGCTACAATGGAGATGATGGAAACACTTGAATAAAATTGGCATCTGCCCACACAGGAAAAGAGGTGAATTGGCTGTTGTTCAAACAATTGTGTCTTCAAATAAATAAACAAACAAATACCACAATTTACAAATATCTGTATTATAAAATGACCAAAAATATTCATTAATGTTAATTGAGCGATTTCTGTGGGTACTACTTTAGGAACTAGTGTACAGCAGTGAAGAAACAAAGTTCTTCATATAAATAATGCCACATATTAATGGTGCAAAAAGATAACTTTTATAAAGACAAGATTTATAAGTAGTGGGAGGAAGGTGCAGGAGGATGTTTTATGCAGGCTGTCCATAGGTGCCTTGTGGAAGATCTGCAAATAATATCTGTTGACTTGAATTCACTCTTGTCTAAATAAAATGAGGTATTTTTGCTGCTGTAGTCAATCCCTGACTGCACTTGCTTTGAATATCTTTTTCCCTAACCTCTTTCCTGTCCTTCACTATTGGCCATTTTCCATAGAAAACATCAGCATACTAAAGTTTCTGTCATTTAAAAAATGAATGAACAGTACCAGTACCACTCTGCAAGGCCGTGCCATGTGCTGCATGACACCAGGGAGAGCCAGGGGCAGACAGATTGAATCACTGTAGTGTGTGGCCCTGACATCATCCTTCCAGTTCAGAGCCCTGCTCTAGCCAAGTATTGTCTCTCTTCTTACTGAAGAAGACGTTACAATATATATATTTTTTTCTGCACTAGTTGTTTCTTCATTTTATTCTCTTGTTTATTTCTAAGACCATTGCAATCTGGCTTCCTCTCCACTACTCCTGCAAGATCAACACTAACATCTTACTAAACCAAAAGACCCTTTTCAGTCCTTATGCTGTTTGACATTTTGACAGCATTGGATTCTGTTTCTCCAAATAGTCTCTCCCATTTCACATTCTCCCCAGTTCCTTTAGTCACTTCACTCTTGCATCTCAGCCTTTATGTGGATATCTTATAATTCTGTGTTGTTTTCTGTTCTGCCCTGGGCTGCTTCTCTTCTCACCTATGTGAGAAATATACACTTGGATAACCAAAATTTTGTTGGCCATTTCTTATTAGTACTAGAAAATTAATTGACATGTTTTTGTTATGGGAATGCATTAAAACCATGGTCTGATTAGTGTAATCTTGGGCTTAGAGATAGGTATTTAGAAAACTATATAGATGTATAGATAGATAACTATAGATTGATCTGTCTATGCTAAAATTAAGGACTATCTTGTGTAAGACACATCTGGCATCAGACTGATATGTATTTGGTGCTTAGTAGGTAACTATTAAATCAATTAATGAATAAAAAATTAGGGGATGTTATACAAAGTAGAAACTCATCATCACAGACTATAAAATAAAGATGAATCTTGGTGGAGTAGCTGCAAAATGTGACTCAATTTATTTTACACGCAGAAATATTCACTTCTATGTCTATTTGTACAAATAGTCTAACACCTGGGAATACTAAAATTTTATATCCAACATGATATGGATTATTTATTCTGTTCAATTTGAGATCAAATGCCAAATATTCCTTCTGTTTTGTGACATGTCTTTTATCAAAGTTATAAAAGAAAAAAAGGTAAAAAGCAAATAGAACTGAAAGATTCAGTTATCTATATATTTGGATATAGGATGCTAAGCAAATATAAGATACCAAATTATTTTAGGATAAATATGAATTATGTAGTTTATGATTATAAGCAAGAAAGATAATTCAAATTTACTGAAATATCAAAAGAAATATGAAGCCAAATAAATTACTTTTTTTTTTAGCATAAAGAGGAAGAAAAATGATTTAGACATCTAAACTTCAAGCCAAGCTTCCCAAGGGTCAGTTAGACATTTTTATTAAAAGGGAAAAAAAAAAACACAATATAATACATCCATTATTCTTTCATTTTGCAAAATGTCAAACTCCATGTGATCCTTTTAATTTCTATGGGTGTTCTAAACAGATTCTATCTAGAGATGGAGCTAATACACAGCGTGGTAAATATAGATCAGACTGTGCATAAAAAGCCATCATGACTTAAAACACACAATTCAGCATCAAAACCCCTCAAATTTGACAGAATGAACATTTTCTTTTGAATTTCCCATATTAAACATATCTCATTTTGCCTAATTGTGTCTCGTCAAAATGATTTTTGTGTCTAAGGCGATGAGCTCCACGATGCATCTGCAGAACTCTTTCCCTTTCTCAAGCTGAAACAAGGTCAAGAACAGTTCACTACTTATTCCTCGAGTAGCCAAATTGGTATTATTTTCTGAGGTTGTTCATCGGACAAAGACAACACTCGGGCAAGATTGGAAATTTCATCTGAAGTGTGTAACATCCTTTCATCTTTTCTCTGCCTGCTGGAGGCTAGAAGTCACTTATGTATGCTCATCTTAATATTTGAGATGAGCAGACGCTGTGAGTAAAATGATCGAACATAAGTGTTTTAAAGCGTATTAACTTTATTCCACCTCCACAAAAGAGGAAGTTAATGACTTAAATACGGAAAAGTGTTCTTTTTTTCTTCATTCTTCATAGCCACGTGGACTTCCTATTTCATCTCTCTACGTCTACCTAGAGTGGTCTAAAGGTGAAATGCCTGAATATTAAGCCATAATCAATCATTGTACACACTCTAATTACTTTCTGTCCTCCCCTTTCCTTGTCATCATAGTCCAAAGCAGCTTTTTGAGACTGAGTACATTCATCTGAGCTGTTAGCTGCTATGCTCCACTGCATCCTCGTATGATCTGCCTGGTCCAGACCCCTGGAGAAAATTTGTGCATGCATACTGTATGTGAACTTTAGATAAATAAATAAACACGCGACACAGCTTCTAGATAATTGAAAGCGAATGAAGGAGGGAGCAAAAAGAAAACAATTTCTCTGGGGATAAGCAGCTAAGGTGGCAGGTATGATTAAAATCCACATGATTTATGGGTAGGTGGATTACGAACATGACAACCCTGTTAGTGTTTGTTTGTTTTGGGTGCATTTGACAATAAAGTTTTGTTGTTGTTGTGCTTGCTGTGGGTTTTGCTCAGGAGTTAGCCACTCAGGAATTCCTAGTGCCTGACTGAGCAGTAATTTAGCAAGCTCTCTTGTGCTCTTTTCCTGTCAGCATTAACATGTCAATTCATTTTAATAGTCTGAGCATGCTCAGTGGGCATGCATTTCCTCAGTGGGTATCCCTGGAGCCCACCCTGTGGTGCAGAAATGTGTTATAGCTTGTCTCAGACCTCAGAGACTTCAGCAGGTTTATTTTCATTATGGCCAAGTATATTTGTTAAAACAAAGTCAAAATAATATATAAAACTAAGACCCTAACAGATGAAAAAGGTTATGTATATTTGATTGGTAATTTAAGTTCTTTCAAAGATTAGGTTGCACAATCTTTCCTTATACAAAATTATTACCTAGTGGAGCTTTGAAAAAATGTGTGCTGTCACTGCCTCTAGTTTTTGGAAGTTAAATGACATTCTGTCACAATGGGAATTTTCTGTAATCATGATTAATAGTTGAAGTGGTTTTTATATTAAATGAGAGTTTGCCTACCATCTTTCTCATTAAAGGGCTATCAAATGGATTTTTATCTCATGTCCTGTTTATAAGTAAGAGGATGAATGAAGAAATGAGTAAACAAACAAACAAACAAACACAAACACTCAAATCAAACTACCAATTAAGACTCTTGGTGCTTCATCAATCAGTCAAACTAGGTCTCATTCAAATCAAAATTTCAAAAATATTAGAATACCTTGTCAGACAAAAAGTTAAAGAAGATAAATACAGTTCAACAACCATAACAAAATTCAGTTGCCAGTTAAAGGGCTGGCAACTTAAGTCATTTTGCATAAAGCAAAACTTTGGCGGTATTTGAAAGCACCCAAAAAAATCAAAGTGTGCTGGTACTGCTGATGCATTTGGGCCTCAGAATTTCTAAAACTGCTGAACAACTCTGTATAGGAAAAAAATGAGGGAAAAATATCAGGGTAGAGAATTATATCAGCTTTTTCTCTGAAGGCTCCATATGATTTTTTTTTTTTTCATTTTGACCCCCTTTTTCTTAACCTCTAGTGGCAAGCTTTGTTTGATTATGTAAGGACAGCGAGTTAACTGTGTATAGCTTCAAAACACATTTCTGTAGTATGGTTGATGGAAATGATCAAACATTTGTGCATCATTCCGTGATAGAATTCTGGCTCGAATTTAGAGTTCAACAGAAGCATGTCCATTATTATTTTACCTCAATTATAGCCCATTCCCACTGAAATCATTGAAAATAACTGTAGATGATATTTTTGTAAATTATTTTATATTTAGAATATTTTAGAAATTTTGAACATAAACTTTGAGAATTCTCCATTAGTTTTCACATTCACCTCCTTTCAGTTTTTTTTTATTATTTTTATTTACTTTTAATTTTTTTATTTATTTTTTAAGATTTATTTATTTATTCATACAGAACTGGGGTACAGGCCAGAGGTGCAGGGGCAGTGAGAGGATTCACCAGAGACAGAGTGGGGGGCAGAACAGGCAGATCAACAAAGTACACTGCTGAGGGGAGCAGCGGGCGGGTCAGGAGAGGTCTGCCGCGCCCTGTGGTCACCTCCGGGGCAGACAGGGATAGAACTCATGGGGAAGTGGCTTTCGATTCTTAGTGCTGCGCTAACCCGCTGCGCCACCAGGGAGAGCCTCCTTTCAGTTTCAACATTGGGTATTTACTAATTATTAGTTACCATGAATTCTTTAAATGCTTTATATCTTTACTGATTAGAACTATAGACCTAGAGTGGTTAAGCAATGATGACTTAATCCTAAATAACTGTGAAAATATTTTAACTGATATCATCACTCATTATCAGAAATTTATAACAGCAGACCTAAAACTATCACTGAACACAGGATGTAGCTGCTTATTTAGGTCATGGAAAATGTTTTCCATATTTGGTATCTAAAGAGCAAAGTGGAAATTTAGAGGATAATAGGAAGGGTTGTAGAGCACATTTGATGGGTGTGAAGGCAGAGGTCAGAAAAGATGGGGTAACTTTCCTTCCCAACCCAGTATCTCATGGCTCTCTCACCATTCACTCTAGTGCAGACACCTCTGAGTTTTGTAGTTACTGCTGCTGTTCTCACCTTCTGCACAAATATGTCTCCTCACATATCTATCCACATACATACAGACATTAGCGAAAAGAAATTTAAATGAGTAAAAGACTTCTGTGGATCTGAATCTTAAATTACACCTATTCTATCAATCAAAGTTTGCATATTCCTAAAAACTTGAATAACATTTTTTTTGCTAAAATGATAAATACATGTGTCCTAAAGAGTGAATATACTTTCATTCACTAAAACTTTGTGCGTGTAAAACACATGAAAGAAAAAAAAAAAACAAACTTCATTTTTAAAGTACTTTCAGATCCTCAAGGAGAAGAACCATGTTTTTATGATTCAGGCATTTCACATTTACTTATAATATGAAAAAAATGTAATTTTAGTGAAACAGGTCAACAAATATATTCTATTTTCAATATATACTAAAGACATCTTTCTTTGTACAATAGACAATAAATTACCTGGCAGCAGTAAGTTCCCTGGCTTATATTTTTACTAAAATGTGGCACTACTATTTTTTTTCAAATAAAATTTTCACAAATAAATTATGAATTACATAAATGATGACAAATAATATTTATTAAAACATATATTTACTAGTACACACACATATATATGTAGAGAATACCATATTTTAATACATTCAGAATTATTTTGAATAGAATTTCACCTTTATAACTAATAAAAATTTACCACATAAATGTCCAATAGCCAAAGCATACTACCTAATTATTTGCTTTTTATTGAAGTAGGGGTGGAATAGTAAAACATATTTTATCCTTTAAATATCTTTGTCAATTTCTTTTAATCTAAGGATTAATATCTTCCTTTTTATACAGAATCTACTTTTCAAAGAATTACTTATTCTTTGAAAACTTTACAAAGGCACCCTACATGATTCATCTTCACATTATTTATCCCAAATACGTAAATCATATATTAGTGACAGTACCATCTTTGTACTTCTTTTTAAATATAGATGAAATATGAGTTTTCTTCCAAGGTACAAAATGTCATTAAGGGCTCAGGTGGTTAAAATCAACATGAAAAATACATGCTGCATTTCCCCCCTTAAATGCAATAATGTAATCAGATTTCCAGTCATCTTACCTACCTCACTTACAGCTTTATGGAGATTAATTAGTTTTAAGACCCCAGTCACATGATATTTTCTGACTGTCACTTAGCTGACTGACTAGAACCTGTAAGCTGTCTCCTGCCCCAAAGGACAGATTAAATTTTAGTATTGTTTGTCTTCTTTCTTTGATATAAATGCAGAATTTTAAAGTTGTGGTTTAATTTTATGTTGTTAATTGGAAATTTATTGCAATCTTTTTTTAGGGAGAGGGTAAACATTTAAATAATTATAAGTAGGTAAAGAAGAACCTACTTACTTACTTTAAGGACATGTAAAGCCTCATTTTTTAAAAAAGTATTATTCATGACAAAGATCTTACCAAGTAGTAAAAAGAGGTGCCACAATATACCTCTAGTCACATAGAAAGAATCTCAGGCTCCCCAAGCTAGAAACCCCCATAAACTTGTGACTCAGAGACAGTTTTCTAAAATCAAAATGAATAAATTTTAAAAATTTAAAATGTTAGCAACAAACGCAAAAGGTATGATTTGTATCAGTTGTACAATTTCTGTTAAAACACACACACACACTCAAACCCCCAAACATAGGAAATGTAATTCAAAAACATAAACAATAATCACAAATTTGTTCCTCCTTAATAATAAATCTCCTATAAATTCTGTTGTCATCTATTACTCTGTTGCTGACTGAGCTGAGAATTAAAACCAAAAATCTGCAGCCTTCGTCTACTTAGCTGTGAATTCTTGATCGAAAAAAAAAAGAAGAAGAAAACATTGATAAACTACTTCAATCTTCTTTACAATGTGTGATTAAAGAAAGAAAAGAAAGCTTGTCTGCTACAGTTGTTAAAACATTGATATTTCTAGCGAGGGTCCTAATTAAGGTGTAATGAGAGATTTGAAGTGCAGTGAATGCCCATCATTCACGTCACTAAACCAGTGAACCACAACTGCATGTAGCATTTTAGGAGACACAGGACCAAGTGAATTAGTTACCCTGCAACTCCTGAACAGTTGGTTCAGAACTGCAGCCACTGGGGCCTCGACACATACTGAGTGTGTGACTAACTGGTTGCTTGCTATTTGCTATTTTCTTCCATGGCTACTTAATAAACAGTCACTTCTCTCAGTAGAGAACTTGATTCCATACACACGTGGAATTTCCTGGCTCTTGAATGAAGACACAACAGGATTTTCACTGCTCAGGTGTTACTGGATGCAATGCTGATTCAGGAACCAAAATCATCTATTTCTCTGGCATGTGGAGTTGGAGCATTGCCTTTGGCAGTAACCCCAGACTCCTGTAAATGATAAAGACATCCCTCCATGCTTAGGTAGAAAATAACACCAACATGGATGCCATTAGAAAGAGTCAACTGGGTGTATGCTGAGAAAAGTATGCCATCCATACCTTGCAGTGAAGAGGGAAGATAGAGAACACCAGGATAGGCTGAAGCTTGTTGCTGTGAAAGAGAATCACTGGGTTGTTCAAATCTCTGAGGCTGCTGTTGTAATACCTTCCAGCTCTTTTTTCTCCCAATGAAGTTTTCAGGCTCTTGTATTTCCTGCTTGATTTTGGCAATGAGAAAGTAATTACTACACACAATATTTACCTTTAAATATTCTTTAAATAATTGGGACAGAGATTAAGTTATATGTGAAAGAAACAATACTCCTGGACTATTTGTATAAATTATAGACTTGAAAAAATGTACATTTCCTCATACTGTCCTTTGGAGAATAAATGGCATTTTAAATTCCCAATTTATAAATAACAAAACCGAAGGCAAATGATGAGAAATGAGTTAAAATTCACTGGTCCTATCAGATTCTCTATTATTCTTAGGAAACGTGTCTATTTATTTGGCATAATTGCCAGGAAGCATTGTTTCTATGCACCATGATATTCTTTTGGCCCTGTACAAAGATGGAATAGTGCATACAACTATTCCATGTTTAATTAAACATAACAACAGTGCCAGGTAAACTTCACATATCTAACTGGTTCTCGTCAGTTGTCTTATAACTTTAGAGTTATAATTGTGGAGTTATATACTTTATTGGCACCTGCCAGCTGCCCGTAGGTGGTAAGGACTCCCTACCCCCTACAGAAATGATCACAAATAAACAAATGCCTGAATATATCCATTTCTATTAGCAGTAGGCAGTATTCCAAGTCAGGCATGTTGATCCTGGGTTTCTGTTCCATTGATAAAAGGGGATATGCCATTTTTGTTCCAGCCTAGAGCTGTCCAACATGCTCTTGTAAGGCAAGTTTCCATGTTGACTGAATAAGGATCATTGTTTCGTACATAATGAGCCTCCCCCTCCTTTGGCTCTTAGTGAAAGCCTGCCACCACACTGGCTAAGAAATAGTCCTGTTTAACCGCCAAGTGTCTACTGAACACAGGGTGGTAATGGGAATGATTTTCTTATCCATCATTACATGACTGGCATGTGAATAATTTTGCCCACCAGGTCATCATGTCACATCATCCATGGTAACTAGGCTGGATCAAGTGTAAAACTATATTGCTACCATGAAATGATCATTTTTATAAGAAAAAAAAAAATTCTCCCCTCCAAATACTGAAGATACTGGTTTTGGAAATAACTGGTTAAGATAAGCCAATAAATTATATAACTAAATTCATATTATAATTTAAAATATATATGTTTTCTAGTGGTGCATCTGCTTTATACCATTTTCTGACTGACATTACCACACTAATGTTCTCAGTATTAATACTAGATCCAGTTCACTAATATTTATTGCTCTAAATCCAATCTATATTAGCATGTCAGCCCTGTATCAAAGCAGAATACAGCAGTATTTATGATTATTAGTACAATATTGAATCATCCTGAATCAATTACTGATCCAATTACTGTGTCATTATTATCTTCTGAATAGGGCTTGATTTGTCTGTGATAAATATGATGCAATTAAACCACCTTTTTACATAATAAAACACTGCAGGTGTTTATTCTTAAGTGTTCACAGTTACCAACAACCAATAGATTTAATTAAAAAAATCCTTGATATAAGTGTGAATTTCATTAAATTTTTCTAACTTTAATGTACATTTAAAATGTATCTTATTGTAAGAAACAATTGTATAATCTCTTGTCCAGCTATTATTTAGAAACTATACTAACTGTCAGGCCAAACAAAAATTAACATGATTATTTAATATTCTGATTTAAAAAAAATGTCATTTAATCAAGGCATATAAACATTACCTGAGTTACAAAAAATAGTTTAGAAGTAGATCTATTACAACAGTTGATAATAATAGCAATAGTACACACACAATTTTAAAATCAGGTTTCTTTCTACATATTTAAATACACTGTTATTTGAGTGACTCATACTTCAATTAGATCAGTAAGTCTTAAAAACTTCATATAAAAGACAAAATCCGGCCCTCCCTCGTGGCGCAGCGGGTTAAAGCACAGCACTGAGAATCTAAAGCCACTTCCGCATGAGTTCGATTCCCGTCTGCCCCGGGGGTGACCACATGGCGTGGCAGTTCTCTCCTGACCCGCCTGCTGCTCCCCTCAGCAGTGTACTTTGTTAGTCAGCCTGTTCTGCTCCCCACTCTGTCTCTGGTGAATCCTCTCATCCTCCGTATCTCTGGCCTGTACCCCAGTTCTATATGTACAAATAAATAATCTTTAAAAAAAAAAAAAAAAGACAAAATCCTAAATAGAAATGAAATAAGTATTAGTTTTAACATTCACAACAACCCGCAAAATTGTCTTATTCATGATGCATTCCTTCATTTGACTTTAGCTAACACCAAATTTAAAATCATTTAAATGAAAGAAGGTGGAGGGAATGATCAATATCAGGTTTATAATATTTGATTTTATAAAATTGCATGGGATATTATAATAATTAGTTTGATCATTTTTGTATTACAAAACACTAACACTGAAGTTAAGGAAGAGAGACCTTTCATAGAGATGAACATGATTTACTGGCAATATTTCAAGGTTTTAACATAAAAAGTAATTTTATAGCCATATTTTTAAATGTCATAGAAAAATATTGAATTTCAAATGAAACTGATCTTAATAGTTTTATTGATTGTCAAATGGGCCTATTATACTACTTTTATCCTGCATTTTTATTGATATTTTTGGGAAGAGAACATTTGGTATAAATCTTAAGATACTTCTCAGGCTAGTAGCTGTTTAACTTTTTTTGGTCAGCAATGAGCAGAAGAGAGGTTGACTACACCCCTTTCATAATTTTTTTTAAAGATTTATTTATTTATGCATACAAGACCTGGGGTACAGGTCAAAGGTGCAGAGGCTGGTGTGTGACAGGATTCACCAGAGACAGAGTGGGGAGCAGACTGGGCAAACTGATTGAATACACTGCAGGGGGAGCAGCGGAGGTCTGCCCCACCATGTAGGTCAGCTCTCTGGCCAGGGATCCAATTCGTGCTGCAGTGGCTGTGGATAGCTTCACGGTGCTAGGCTTTAACCCCCTGCACCATCAGGGAGGGCCCTTTCATAATGTTCTTTTAGATGTAGTTAAGGAATGTACATACTGACTGCATTATTGAAATTAGTCAATGATTTCAAACTGGTTGATAACCCATTGCTTTTATCACAGATCTTGCTGTAGCCTGTCTAGGGAATTATGAAAAGTTTACTTTTGACTTATGATTTGTAATTGCACAAATCATAAAATTAGAGTTTTTAGCTTTTTTCCATCTTCCTCCAGCCCTTCTTCCTTTCTCCCCCTTTCTCTCTGACTCTCTTTTCATGAACAGTTCTAAACCGAAGAGCACTCCCATTTTTTATTGCCAGCTTGTACAGGCAAAATTACAGATATGCTTTTGTAGAAATCAATTGATAATTCTGAACACCTACCATCAATATTTAATTTCCTCCATATTTTTAAAAGGCAAAAATAAACTCAAATTCATTCCAAGTAGATTAACAAAAATACACTTTTATATTTCACTATATGTAGGGGAGGGGGGAAGATTCCCTTGTGCCTCACATAAAGGAGTATTAAAGATTAAAATGAACATTTTCACTGGTGCAGACTCAATTTACTCCTGTAGCCACAGAAATTCAATATAAATTAAGAGTTTGTAAAAAATTGAAAATGGGTACTAGATTCCAGACAATATTTAATTTAACCTAAGTGTTAAAATAAAAGCAATAACACTGAGAATAAATTAATGAACTACAATTAATTATATTTACAATAAGTGGTTTGGGTTTGAAACACCTACTCTCTGCACTGATAAAATAAAACCTACATCCTGCAGAAACTAAAGTAAGTTAAATGAAGATGCTTTTAACAAGGTTATTACTTAAGCAATGACAGGTTTACAGATTTTAGCACCACTGGGTTTTCACAGGAGCTACAGCAAGTGCTAAAATAACACACACCTTCAGGTTCATTAAATTCACCAGTGTGATGAAATAACTGATATTTGCTATATTACTATAGTCCCTCAAAGAGCCATCTATAAATAAGATACACTAATAACAACTGTTTGTTCTGGTAAAACAATGAAATAATTCTTCCAAGGCTTATCTGCAAGGGAAAAATAGGCTTTGGCAATGCTGTTAGCATAGTTATATACAGTAATTTTGATTTCTTTGGAGTTCCATCTTTATTTATTTTCCCAAAATAGGCATGTTCCAGAAAAGGTTTTGCCATGGGCTGCACTCAGAAGGAAACTTGTAAAAAGGTGGCGAGTCTTAAGAGGAAATGAACTGAATCTCACCCCCAAATATTTACTTTATTGTCTGATGTTTACTAGGATATTTATGGAGGCTGTTTTATTTAAAGAACTTATAAAATTCCAATAACCGCCAGAAACAGCAGCATTTCTGATAAATTCTTTTGCTGTAGCTGTTGTGAGATGAGCAAAAGAATAAATAGTGGGTTTCTAATAAATCAATGGAGCCCGGCCTTTGGAGACCCAGAAGACATATGGACAGTAATAGAGTATCTCAGGTTGTCTCATGAGTGATTCCATCTGGATGAAGTCTTGGTGTTATTCACAGCCTACTTCTCCCCGAAAACACCTTCAATCTTATCCACAGCCTCCATCTCAAATGTCAGACCACCTGGGATATGCAGCTGTCAGGCTGAAAGGGGAGCTGCCTGGGACCAGCCCCAGCCTGCTCATCAAGGAGAGACTGTCACTAGCCAGCAGGCAATGTTAGGTGTGCAGGGCAACAGAACGGCCGAAAACAGGGAGAGAGTGCTGGCTCTGGATTTGAGATTTAAGGAAAAACAAAAACAAAAACAAAATCAAAAACAAAAAACGAAGAACTTACCAATAGCTGACACTCTAGGTATCTGTACAACAGAAACTGCTTGTGATGTGGTATTCTCTCCCACAAGATAATTTCTTCTTTCTCATCAATATTCATATAGCGGTCATTGTATTTTGACTCCGAATGAATGAAAAATGTGTAATGTCAATTACACAAATATGCTTCTTTATGTGTCATCTTATTCTCAATTTTGTTGTTGTTGTTGCATGCTCTTTTACATCGGTATTTGTATTTTTCATTAAAGAAATTTAGTTTGATCAGCACCTACCATCTGAGAGAAACTTTCCTACATCATAACTGGTTTGTTAGTTTTCTTTCTCTCCTCCCTGCCCTCTTAATCCCTTTCACTTCTTCTGTTCTTTATGATGTCTTAATAGTCTGAAACATACCAGCACCCTATTTCATGGAGTCATTTTAGTTTAAAAAGTGTCTAGCAAGTGTGAAATATACTTTATTTTTAGTGTTCTCTTCTTTCTTTTCACAAGTGCTCCATTTAAGAAATTAGCATACATAAAATTCCCATTGCAACTTAAATAAATTGCACTCTTTCTCCTAAGGAACTGAAATATGATTCTGTGCTTCTGAACTATTTTCACAAATGTACTGAGGATCTCCTTAATCCAGTGAAAACAGTCCTTGTTAATAAAAAAATGATGGTTTTTACAAGAGGGTAGAGGCCAGATCAAGTTTATTTATTTGTCTCTTAAAATTTAGCCATGGTATTGCCATTTCAAAATATTTATCTAAAAAAAAAAAGAATAGATTTGTATTTTCCTCTTTTCCTATGGAAGAGAACATGTCTTCAGGAATCATGTTTCAATGGGAAGTTTTATGTGCCTTAAACTTTTCTAGTCCTCACTTTCTTCCCCATGTTCACTGAAAGCCCTTTACTCCTTGTTTCTTCTCAATAAAATGTCTTCCAATTATTGTTTTTTACTTCATCTCTCTTATATATGACCGGGTATATCAGATTTTGATTCAGCCCCTGAGTATCACAAAGTTAAATTTTGTTCGGTTGTCTGGTATTAGAAAAAAGAATCGTATCTGTTTCTCCTAGGATTCTGGAAGTCAGTTGGGAAGAATTCCAGTACAGCCTCACAATAAAAGTTTGGCCAGAATGGTAAAGGGCAGCACTGGAGCATGAACGTAGGCTGGCACAGTGAGGACACGACTCAACCTGCCGTGTTGGGTCAGAGGGCAATTCATCATGGCCAATGTATGAAGCACATGTCTCACATTTAAGTGCTACCACTCAATACCCAACATTTGCTCTGCAGCTTTGACCTCCTCTGCAAATTAAATATTACCGTGCCCATTTTTAACTCTGAGGAAACTAGTCACTGCTTTCACATTAATGGTGAGGTGGGGATTGAATCAAAGATAATCTGACTGTAATGTTTTCAGTTTTTCTTTGACTTGCTTAGAAGACAACTTGGTGCCTTGTTTTTATTTTACACACTCCTTAGAAAATGGTCAGGATGTTTCCTAGATGTCCCTTCAAATCAGGTCCCAGATCTGACTTCTTCGTTCCACTGCCACCACCTTGACCTCAGCCTCCATCAAGTCTTGCCTGGAATTTTCTATTGATACTTTCTTCCCTCTATCCTGCCCTTTTATTCCTTTTCAATGCAGCAACACAAGTGATCTTTGCAATGTATAAGGCTGATTTTGTTGTTGTTCTGCTGAAAATCTCACATTGAAGTCCCATTCCACTGAGACTTAAAGCAATGTCCTTGCAACAGCCAAGCATGTACATCAAGGGCTGGCAAAGATGGCAAACCAAGGGTTTTTCATGCATGCCAAATGTACTCACTGCCATTTTTAATAGTCCTTAAGCTAAGATTGGTATTATACAAAATGTTAAACTATATTTATTTATGCATACAGAACTGTGGTATAGGCCAGAGGTGTATGGGTGTTGATTCACCAGAGACAGAGAGGGCAGCAGAACAGGTAGACTGACTGAAATACACTGCTGAGGGGAGCAGTGGGCGAGACAGGAGGATCACCTGTGCCATGTGGATCACCTGTGGGGCTGGATATTGAACTCAAACTGAGGCGGCTAAGGCTAGTTTGCAGTACTGTACTTTAACCCACTGCCCAGTATTAAATTTTTAAATGCTTGAAAATATTTTATTATTGTATAGTGTATGAGAAATATATGAAATTTAATATCCAGTACCCATGAATAAAGTTAATTGGAATATAACCAGTCACTTTCATTTATGATTTGCCCATGACAACTTTGATACCACATAGGCACTATTGAATAGTTGTAACAAAAGCCATGTGGGTTACAAAGCCTCAAATGCCTATCAGTGGGATTTTAACAAAAGTGTTTGTGACCTTGACCTAAAACAATCTGGTCCTGTTGTTTCTGCGCTCTCATCAACTTCTTCAGTCTGCTCATTATGCTTAGCTGCACGGTAACACCTCTCCTGCCTCTGGCCCTTTGCCCTGACTGTTCTTCCTGGAATGCATTTCTCTGTGATCTCTGCTTTGTTCATTCTTTGCCTCTCTCTTGTGTCACCTGCTAAATGGGTTACCCACACTAAGCACCATATTCAGTGTTGTGGTGTACAGCCTACCTTGTATACTCTCATTCCCTTTAACTTTACTTTTTTCTCTCTTTCTATACAGTCTTCTAATAGGCCACAGAATTTGCTCATTTGTTATGTCTTTTATTTCCTGTCTCTTCTTGCTAAGATGTAAGTCTGTAAGGACAGAGATATGTGTCTGTTTTGTTCAGTGATATAACCCAAGTGCCTAGAAAATTGTGTCAAGGAAATCTCAATAAGTATTGTATTGGGCCTTCCAGGAGGCACAGGGGTTAATGTCTCAGCACTATCAAACTGTCGTCAACCCCTGCAGCATAGTTCTATCCCTGGCCAGGGAGCTGACACACAAGGCACAGCAGACCTCTCCTGTCTCCCCTACTGCTCCCCTCAGCAGTGTATTTCAGCTGATCTGTCTGTTCTTCTAACTTTGTCTCTGATGAATCCTTTTATCCACCACACCTCTGGCCTGTACCTCAGTTCTTTTATAAAATAAAATAAATCTGAGAGTATTTTGTTAACTGTTGAATATGAGATTATAGTGTCTCTTACTAAGCAATGCATTTTAATATTTGGCCTCTGGTACTGCACTAAAGCTGCTATATTGATTTAATATTTTATATTTTCTCTCAGGTTCATTACACAAAGTAAAATGTACTTAATTATATTGTTAACTAAGAAAAGTTATTATTGTAGTATTAAACACACCATTCTCACTTTACAAAGAATAAATCCATCCTTCTACTGCCTTACTCCAAAAATTAGAAAAAAAAAAACACCACAATGGAACAATATTAAATTTTTAAATACCTTGATAAATAGTGTTTTTACAGTTTTGATTCACATAGGAAGTGAATTTAATGTATTTTATTAGTGGAATAAGATTGTCTGAAATGTTTAAATTTCTAAGTATTCCTTTATTAGGAATGACACTTACAACAAATTATGCAGTTATATTTTTGTCTACTAGTGTAGATAATCATATTAACAAAGATGAATATAAAACTATACCTAAGAGCTAAATAATGTGTGGTTAATTTTATGTTACATTTTAGAAAGTTCTTCAGGAAAAAGGATAGTTTCCCAAAATAACATTTCATAATTGCTTATATAAGGTCTTAAAATTAAATTTTGATCTGATTTTTAAAAAATTAACTCAATGTAATTGAGATAAAATTTAAGTGCAAATTGTAGCATTGTTCAATAAATTAATTCACTAGATTAATTTTCACTGAATGCTGCCATAATACTCCAGAAGAAAAAAGAAAACTACATATAGTAAAAATGACTTAAAAGGCATATAAAATATGTTTTTAATATGATATAGAGTAATTTGAACAAGAAATCCAAGGCAAAAGACACAACTTATTGATAATAATATATTGCTGTGGCATTCTAGCATGTGAAAAAATCACACAAATTTGCCCAAATATTTATTAAGTGATAATTTACATTAAATGGTTAACTGAGAAATTTTGAAATAATAGTAGACCATTTGAACCATCTCACTACACTTTATTTTTGCCTACAAAATAGCCTTTTATTGTACTTTTAATTGCCTGTATGTCCAGTGTTAGTGAAATGGACAATGCAGCATTTTAGCTAAAAGGTTTATGAGTGAACAGTCTGCTCTCACAGGATATTGCAGTGACATAGTTTACAATATTTGTCTAGCTTATTAACTTATTTTTTTAATTCCTAAGCCTATACCTTTAAACATTATAGTTTCACCTATTTTTTTGAAATTTATATTATATATTTTGCTAAAGCAATCTATCTTAGTAAATTTTATTTTATTCTCTTTATTTGAAAATAAGCCATCTACTTTGGAATAAATAACAGTTTTTAAGACATAATCCCTATCAATGTGAGTAACATAGAGCATATGTTCTAATTGCATGAATCCTACTAAATATTTACCACCTCTACAGGTTGAGAATAATCTATCATGGCTGCCATTTAAATAGTCTACCATGAATGATCAAAGAACTTGCAAAAAATGAATAGACACCCTTGTCTAGGTTTGATAGCAAAGGGAGAAAGACCAGGGGAGTGACTTAGCAAACTAAAGAGCAACTGGAATGTTGAAGGTAACTAAATACCATGGGCCAGAGTGTTCTTAAGAGTCTACAAACAGGCTAGTGGGAAAGGAACTATTGCATGCAGGCAGTTTTCTGCAAATCGTTGTTTTAAGCTTTGATAAAAGTAATCAGAGGACAATGACAATTGCCCTCTAGTCCTTGAAGCCTATCCTGTGAGGGATGCTGATCACAATATTAGCAATTTGTTTTTGCTGAAGTTCTAGTCTTCTGTTGTTCTAAATTTGAATTTTATTGAAATAACATATTCCATTGAGCTTTCTTGATATATTTTAGCTTTTCTACTTTTACCTGTTCTGATTTGCTTCTATTTTGACATTTTTCAAGTTAAAAATATCTTTCTTTGTCTGACACTTTCCTATTGTATAAAGTTTATTCAATTATGTTATAATTAATGCTTTCATTTAGTGTTTGCAGTTCCATTGTTACCTATTTATAAATGATATGAAATGTAATTTGCATTTGTATCAAATATACGAGTTAGAGAAAGCATGCTCTTTCACACTTGTATTAAACTAGTCAAATACTTAAGTACGCCTTTGTCCTTTGAGGAATAAAAATGTATTATGAATGGTTGGGATGTGAGAATATAAAATGTTATGAACTTTTTAACATATAAATATATAATAATGTATAATATATATAATAGTCATATACAGACTCAGAGTTAAGAAAAAAGAAATTCAATGTTAGGTTAACATTTACACTGAGAATACTTTTGAAAATGTTTAAAATATCTTCTTTAGAACTAATTGGTCTCTATTCAATCAGTGTTTATGTATCACTTATTGCATATGATGGAGCATATCCAATTTATAGCAAGATTTTCAACTCCTGAAGTTTCAGATATCTACCTGAAAAATCAAAATGGTTATACTGAGAAAGAATATGAAAGCAATATTTTATGACGATCTCATCTCACCTACCTTGGGTAGATCTGAATTTTTTAAACACTCTCAAATTATAAAAAAAAAAAGCTAAAATTAATAATAGTAATGTATGGATATATTTTGTATTATTATTACATAAAGTCAGTCCTTAATTCAGGCAGAACTAATAGTTACAAAAATTTACATTAATACAATAGCATTGGCTGATGTATAAGTAGAACAAAATAGTGTATAATATAAAATAATAATGACATAAATTGAATATAGACATGAAATAAATGTATATATTAGTATATACAGCAAAATATTATTTTCATTTCACTAAGTCAGAGTTCAACCTCAAGGCAAAGTTATATAAGTTATCAATAATACTTAGATGGAAAAATAAGGCATGTGCATTAAGTTTGTAATCTGACTTCAAAAATATATTGAATTCGTTTAAATGACTCTCCCCCTTTGGGTAGTCAACTACCCAATGTTTATTTGATCATATTTTCATTTGACATTAACTCATTGCCATAGCTATGCAGAACCAAACCATCTTGGGATGCACAGATTAGACATCCTTTTCCAGTAGTCTGGTGTGTATTAATAAATCATACACATTTGGGTACATAGAATACCTAATACTTGAATGGAAATGATACAATAAGTGGATGACCAAAAACACCATACTTATTATCTAGAGTTATTTGGTCATCCAAAATATTGCTGACACAATGTCTCATGTTAAAAGCATATTTTGTTCTGGGTATGATCTTTGTTCATGTGCCAGTTAAGTCAGTGATTTTAGCTGTGAGACATACATGTGTCAGATCTACATCTGTGTTAGCATGGTGGACTCTGGCAGCCTAACTCACTGTCAACCCATGGCTAAAACAGGCAGAAAGACTTGGAAAGGGTGGTACCATCAATCGGATGCCACAGAAATTCATGAGGCACCTGTTCTTACAAATAAAGTTTCCTGTATTTGTAGATTTCAATATAGCACCTTCCACTGATACTAAATTTGTTGGTTATTAAAAAAAAATAAAGAGTTATACAAACAGACAGGGAAATAAGATGCTTGCTACACCCCCTGTTGAAAGCAGCATTACTTATTCCACTTGAATGAATTTATATTGGATAAATCTAGTACGAAGTGAAAACCCTATTTCCAGCTGAGACTTAAAGATGTTTTACTAAAACATGCTTAAGCAAATGCATTTTGATGCCTCACAAGGAAGATACACACAGAGCTATCTTTGTAGAAGTTCAATAAACTGTGTATCGGCAGCTGAAGAAAGATGTTCTCTTTCTGATTTGCACTCAATAGATTCACATTGACTTAATTTAAAATTCATAGTGTGCGTGGTAGAAATGGTTAACTATGACTTTGGGATGATGCCTAACAAGGGAAAGTAACTTTTTCTTTCCTGTTCCTGTTAGCCATACTGCTGAAAACTCTGCATGTTGACTCAGAAAACTGTCCTTTTAACAGAGTCCCCTCACCATGAAAATCTAAGTGGGATGGCACCTTCAACTGGCATCTCTTACAGTATCCTGAATGCTTCCAAATTTACCTCAGTTCCAGGAAGTGGAAAGTGGGAGAGGAATTGAAGAAGCAAAAATAAATATTAAAGTACATAAGAATTAAATATTACCTATTTAAATAGCAATTATGCAGTTGAAAACAAGATCATCACACCTGTACAAGAAAAGGCATGCAAGCCCAAAACATCTGCTGGGATCCACCTGCCAGGCACCTGTTTTGCTGTTTCAATGCCATTTGATTGCTGGAGATGTAGAGGCTCTTGTGAGGTAATGAGTGATTTTACATTATGCATGATTGAAAACAGGTGTTCTAATGCTGTACAATTCTATGCATGAATAATTCAGTTTGTTTAGAGCAAGATCTTTAAAAGAAGTACTGCATGGGCTTTATTATTTCTATAAACATGAAGGTTATTTTTTTTTTAAACGTACAACGATTGTTCCTTTTCAGTCAGCTTGTTTATGGCAATTTTTGTGTAATTTTATGGATGAGGAATAATATCTTGAAAGGTAAAATTGATCATACTTAAAACATGTAAGAAGTAAAATTGAAAGGTCTGTTAGCAAGAGGAAAAACGGTATTAAAATTCAATGTTCTAAGTGAAAATGCCTGATTATTTCCTTCCTGCTTTGCCTGCTTTCTGATGGTAACAAAACATTCGTCTTAGAGCTATAATTAGGGAGGGGTGAACTATTTGGGAAAATAGAGAAATTGTTTTGTATCTCAGCCCAAACACCAAGCAGAGCCCAGACTTCCTTAAAGATGGAAGGGATGTTAGTCAGCAGCTTTTCTGTTCTACTTAGATATCAAAAGTTCACACCCTCTGGTGATCCACTGTAGGGTACCACTGGGAGAGACAATCTCTTTTGCTCCAATTCCCACTTCAAATTTTGTCTACTCTGATTTTCTGGAGTCAGACGTGTTATTACCAGAATGTTGTGTTTCAAATAGCAAAATGAAATCCCCTTACATCCAATGTTAAGATTTAGAGTCTCACCACGAGGACACAAATTTGGTTGCTCAGAGAAATTTTTCTTTAGTCCAGAGGCACTGCCTTGTGTTGTATCAAACACCTATCAATTAAATAGTTTAAACTTCTGAGCTGTGAGAGGTAGAAAACATGTTTGCTTCAATTAATACTTTTCCAGCCATGAAAAAGATAAAGGAAAAAGAATTATAGTCATAAGCACATTGCTGTTACTAATTTACATTTGTTGAGTGCTTCATAGAAATATAAAACAGTATAAGAGAGTTATTGACACATAATAATCCCTTCCTAAAATATACCACCTCAGCAAGTAGTCAGCTTTGAGCTTTGAGGTTTGGCTCCCTTCCCTCATTTTAAGAACTGTGGGAGCTTCACGAGGGAATCTACTATTGAAAAGCTTTTCAGTTAGAAGTAAATTGCAAGACAAGTCCTTCATGTGGGGAGTAACACTGGGAGAGACACAAGGAAAAATAGAAGATTTGGTCTGAAGAAGAACACTTACATTGCTATTGACACAGTGAATTGACCTTATCCCCTCCCATGGGGATAAGGTTAGAGAGCAGGCCTTTACAAGTATTCGCCAAATATAAACATTGGCCTCATAAACTTAGAGACTCAATCCCAAGAAGGGCTTCAGGGATCTGGTCTAAAGGATAAAATTAATCAGAAGATAGACATGTTGGTCTGGCAATTCTGACCTAGCATAAAATGACCACTTTCAATAAAATTTAAGATAGCAAAGCTTTCATTCTGTATCTGCTAAATATTCATATACAATCTTTTTTTTTTCTACAGATTTCAATTCTGATGGAAACTTAAACTATTAAGTTGAATTTTATGAAACTGCAATTTTTGTTGGACAAGACTGATTTAATATTATGTGTTTCATATGGTTAAATCTGTGTCCACTAAGTTGGAGGTATCAAATTATTCTTGAACAACAACAACAATAACAAAAACATACCTTTTATTGCATGAAATACAGAACTAACAAGAGAAAAGCACTGTTTTCTGATAGAAATGCAAAGCATGCAATGGACATTCACCAGTCAACTTAAGAGACATTGCAACTGTAGCAGTTGGAAACTATTCCAGCACTTACCAAAAGGTGGAGTATGCTTTCTCCTGAATCCAAACTGCTGGTAATGTGTTGTTTGATCAATACATTTGGGCATAGCTTTGTGCTTTCTGCATAGGTCTCTTGGATTCATTGCTTTTTACAAAACTAGCCACCGGTACCCTGTGTGTCTAGATTAAGCACAGAGGTCAACAGTAACTAAAGTTACTTACCAGTTTCACCCAGTAGCCAACGATACTGCACCTTTAAATGACCCACTCCCCAATCACCACCTGACTGCAAATTTTAGGACTGATTAAATATGGCTCCAAACATTTAAATGGTTAAATTCGCGAGTATTTTCACATTCTTTCTATTGAAAGTCAGGGCCTGTTTTCACTCTGCTAATATAAGCTGACTTTAAACTGATTTGACTATTTGAATACGGTAGCAGTGATGCTGTGCTAGTTCTGAGCCTTTTTTTTTTTTTTTTTTGTAAAACGAATGTCAACTTCTATCTTCTCTAGGAATATTTGCTTTGAATGTCAAGCTTCTGTGTAAGATGCGAGATTGTGCTGTGGGAAGCATAAACCACGTGGGAGACTGGATGATGGGACGCGATGTGGGTGGGGCCTGTTACAGAACCCAGAGGCAGCGTATATAAGTGAGTGAAGACGCCATCTTAACGTGGATTCTCCAGTCGGTGCTGCTCCAGATGATCCAGTGCAGGCCAGAGAGTAGACACCCGCCAGCTCTTCCCGACCCACCAAACTGTGAGTGAGATGCAACAGTTAATTGTTATTTTAAGTTGTGCGTACGTTTGCTAAGAAGCAGTAAATCAGAACTTTTTTTTTTTAAAAAACGTGTCCCTAGACACGTTTGTTAAGTTTGAGAAAATCGGCTAACCTTGAAGTGTCTGTTTTCACATCTCAGAAATGGAATATTGGTAGCACCTAGCTCAAGGGTTTGTTTTGAACATGAAAAAGTCAAGTTGCAGGGCTTGTTTTGAATATGGAGACGTGAAGTTTTCAGAAAATATTGTCTACATTTATAAGCCCTCATAAATTGTGCGCCATTATAATTCTTATCCAGGACTTTAGAGTGAAGTAAAATGCCTTAACCGAGAATATCCAGACCTATCTAGATAAAGATTCACAGCCTTTTGTGGTAGTCCTGTGTATTACTGTCTGGTTTTTAGCATGATAATTGTAGCAGGTATTTACCTTGGAAGTCAGAAAGCCTGTCTTGGATAATAGGCAAATGTTGTGCAAATGTAAATTACTGCTGTGGGGCAGCTTTTATTCATCAAAATGAGCTTAAGGAAATTCTTGTTTGTTTAAGGTATCTAAGAATGTGTTGCTGGGTTTGAGGGTTTGAACGATGGAGAAGTTGGTGGAGACAGATTTGTACCTTTTAGTTTTATTTATTCCCAGGCTGGATCTTAGAGACACTTGATATGTACCCAAATGGTGTGCGTGATTAATAGATTAGTGTTTGTATGGTTTAGTTATAATCGTGTATGAGGCTCAGTGTGCTTCACGTACTGACCATGGTTTGAATTCATAGCCCTGGACTGTGAGTTGAAGCCGGTGAGTATTGTTAGAGTATTACTGATCATTGATGGTGAGCATCTGTGCTGAGCTGTTAGTACCTTAATTGTTTGTTAGTACTTTTTAAGGAGTGACTAAAGTAACTACTATTAGAAGAATGTATATGTGTTTGAGCACATGAGACATTAAAGGTCATACATAAATGCTTAAAGTCATTGGAAAATATTATACTTTGATATATATTATCACATGAAAAAGTAAGTTGAAATTTAGTCTTGCACAAAATTTTTATTGAAATAATTATTCAATTTGGTTAAACCCTCAAAGTTGATAAACATGGTACTGTTTTGCATCAGCCCCTGATGTGTACAAGCCATGTCTGTTTAATTGGTGGATATGCAGATAAGTCTAACAGGAGTTGTATCACTTAAAGAGTGGGCCTACCGCCTGACTACTAACCACTAGCTGTGTCTTTGGGTAAATTGCATAAATTCTTTGTGCCTTAGAGGTTTTTTTTTTTTTTTTTTTTGGTTCTAGTATCTTGGAAATACTAAGGGTAAGTACTTATTTTGCTTGTTTGAGTATGAACTGAGCTAATATTTGTTAAGTACTTATAACAGACACAAGCATGTTCTGTATGCCATGTATATATGAGTTAACTAAACTATCCTTAATATTTATATTAAAGAGAGGAGAAAATTTGAATTTTGACAAGTTAAATAACATAAAGGCCCTTCATGGCAAGGTCTCAATAGGATACAATTTAGAACATATACCACAAAATGAAAGGAAATCACTCTGATACTGTTATGGGAAAACGATGTCCTGAAGGGACTCTACAGATAAAGGTTTTGTGGACTCCACTCCCACCCAGACCAAAGAGATTAAGACACCAGATTACAAATCCCATCATCACCAAATGAAAAGTTGCTGGGGCCTGAGGGTAGTTAAGCAGCCAGGTTTGAAATAAAAGCAGACAGGTGGGCTTTGGAGGGTATCTTAGCTTGATTCTTGGCATTTTACCAGCTCTCAGTGTGCTGTTGGGGTTCCAGGTCAGTGGACCTGGTAGGACTCATTAACTAATGTGTCTCCCTCTTTTTCCCCTGAGTTACTCACTTCCTCTCATTTTGTAAATCCTTTTTAAACTTCTTTTTGTGTGTGCCTGCAGTTGAGTCTTCTTATAAATCCCTTTATGTGCATGGGTGATGATCCACAATCAGCAACCCATTTCATATCAGGATTGCCCGATAACTACTATTAAAAGAATGTATATGTGTTTGAGCACGTGACATTAAAGGTCATACATAAATGTTTAAGGTCATTGGAAAATGTTATACTTTGATATATATTAAAGTAACTACTATTAGAAGAATGTATATGTGTTTGAGCACATGAGACATTAAAGGTCATATATAAATGCTTAAGGTCATTGGGAAATATTATACTTTGATATATATTATCACATGAAAATAAGTTGAAATTTAGTCTTGCACAAAATTTTTATTGAAATAATTATTCAATTTGGTTAAACCCTCAAAGTTGATAAACATGGTACTGTTTTTGCAAGTCAGTCAAATCAGCTACCTGCTTAGTATTGCCAGTATGGAGACTCTTAAACCTTTCAAATCGGCACATTTGAAAACTTTAGAGATGTTGTAAAATTGAGGTACAGCAACAGGTATTTAGAAGAAATTAAAAAGGTAAAATGTCTGCTCCTGAATTACTAGAGGTCATTTGAGGAGTGACAGTCTGAATCTTTTAATTACTCCACACAAGAGGCAGGACCAGTCCAAAAAACGTTGGAGTAATTGGAGCAAAAACAGTCTTAAAAGGAAGGAAAAAAAAAAAAAGCAAGTTTTATGTCACTTACCATTGATAGAAGGGTGACCAAGAAATACATGCCCCTATGCTTATTTGAGTTTAATTAAAAAGTTCATTTGTAAAATAACATATCATGAATGAAGGTGTATAAGGAATTTGATTTCATTTTTCTATAACAAAGTTTAATTTCTTTTTTATGAGTTTCCTTTAACTAGAACTGCCAATCCTCTCACTAGGAACTCCTTGAGAATGGAGTACCTAGAGTTAAGAGCACACGGGTAAGAGGTGGTGGTGCAAGAACAACCTAGTCCAGATGTCACATTGGATTTTTACCCTCACACTCAGTTAACTGAAAAAATTGTGTCCTGTCAACATTGTTAAAAAAATAAATAAATAAATAAATAAATAAAAATAGATGTAAGTTTGGAAACAAAAAAAATCCTAGTCTAATGTGAATGGCCACACTGACCTGGGTCGAGATTTAGATCACCCATAAAACTTATCTGCTCCTGAGCAATGTTGCAAATTATTTCTGTTTTCTCTTTATTGCAAAACAGCCTTAACCTGTTGTCACTCTAGGGTTCCTGCAAAAGTGCTGCAGGCAAGGTTGTCCCATTTAGAAGTTTCACAAAGCCATTTTCAGCCCCAACTCTGGATCTTTCTGACTCCCTAGATTTTACTCAGCTTTGCAAACTTAGTCACTTTTACTCTGATACCCCAACTGTATTCAGGGTTTGTATCATATCTACCTCTTTCTCTTCCTTCCTTATACTTGCAGGACTTTTTACTTTAACTCTTTTTAAGAATCCATGATTTTTCTGGTCAAACTTTTAAGCCACAAGTGCCTCTGTGTTTAGAAACAAAGCTTACTGGCTTTTCAAACTGAGGGTATATTCTGCTGCTTACGTATCTCCTCTCGTGGGAACTGATGCCTCAACACCAAGCAGGCAAGGGAGAGGTCATTGGATATGAGATACTATGGGAAGCACATCAGTTAATATTAAAAGTTTATCATAAATCAGTGAGTCACAACCTTTCTGAACCAGGGTATAGTCCTTAATAATGTCTCCTATCTGTGTCTCCAATTTTTTAGGGCTCTGAAGACATTGACCAGTTTATGCTTTGGAAGTTTTACTCTATTGTCTATTGATGTCCCAAGCTGTCTGCTCCCTCTTTGACAGGGTGATTCTACACATAAAAGTAAAAAAATGGGAGACAGTGGGATCCCTGTGCTCAGACCTTGTGGGTTCAGCTTTAATGCTTCATATGAGGTAATGGACAAGTACCTCTTTGCCCCAGTTTCAAGGATTAAATAAAACAATATACATGAAGTACATAAAGCGGCAAGCACTTAGTAAACCCTGGATATTTTCCACTCACCCTTCAGTGCTCACTCAATTGTTTTGTGACTGATTTGTCTTGAACATAGAACCTGTTTTCTGAGGTCCCATGGTTCCTCATGTCACACCCATAATATTCTCATTTAACTATCCTGGTGGTCTTTAGGTCAGTAGACTAGTTTGACCCCTGAGGGTGTACAAAGACCTGATTAAAAAGGGTAGGGTTAAAAGTGCATTTTCTCAGGAGATATACAACCTTTTTATTTTATAGAATAACCTCTTGCTAAAACATATTTTTAATGGTATTTTTTATTGAGGTCACATTGGCTTCAACCCTGTATAGGACTTGGCAATTAGGTTTATACATACTTAGATGTATGTCACTATACAATGAAAACACCTATAATCCTCCCATATAATCCATTGAAACCCCCCACCCCCATTGATTTCCTACTTTCTGAGAGTTTGTAGCTTTTTTATATAGTCTGTCCTTCTCCAACCCTACTTCTACTATATTAGCACACTAGGGAGAATTAATAGAGGAGGGAATGTAAAAGCAAAAAATAAAGACATATACCAGAATATCATTGGATAACTATTACTACCCATTTTTTTTTTAAAGTTAGACAATTAATGGAGACAGAATGACATATTCAAGGTCACAGTTTGCATGATAAGTAGTTAAATCATAACCCTTAAGACTTCTGTCATCTCAGTTTTTAGTAAATTTAATTCTACTTTTCATGGCTGTGTGTCTTCTCTGAGAATATATCATGTGTTATCTGTACACTGATGAAGATTTTGGTTCTAGAAATTGGACCTGGCTTCTCTCACAAGGATCTGCCTATCTTTTTTGAATTGTAATCCCAGTTTTTGAAAGCCTTGTTCTAAGCTTATTGACTTGAATCTTATTCTAATGCCTCAAGTTTTTTGCCTGAGATACCATTTTTATCTTTAAGCAAATCCTTCATTTTCTTTGTCTGCATGAAATTCCAAGGTCTGGATATCATCTCGTCTTTGAGTAACATCTTCCAGATTTGTTTTAAGCTGATTACATGTTGCTGAACAATCAGATTTTCTGCCCTAAGCAGCACAAAACCAAGTGATGACAGCATTGGCTCCTGGCCACCAGCGATGTGATGATACAGCATGGGGCTGTGATAGCCGTGATTTGATCTTGGGTGTTCTCAACTGGTGACTGGTTACATACCCTGGCAGAGTAGAGAAGGGAGTCGCCCTCATGTTGTGACACAAGGATATGAGTGCTCCTGTGACGTGGCTGTTGATGCCATCTCCACACTGGTCTCTTCCATTCCCAGGCTACCATTTTTCATTCTCTTTGTACCACCCTTCACATCTTCATACATATTTACAATTTTTAATCAAATTTTATTGATTTAATAAAATTTATATCAGTAAATAATTTGGGGAGTACAGCTTTACACCTCATACACATATACACATGCTTCACATTTACATTACCAGTTGAGGCCTGTCAAGTTTTAAAGGAACTACTTGCAGTGCCAGTGGACAGATGTAATCTGTTTGGAAAAGGAGGCAGAGCATGACATAGATATCAACTCCAAAATGTGGAAATCTTGAACTAGTGTTCCATCTTTATGATTTAAATGTCATACTTAAGTTTTACCCTGTCTTGTTTTGCTAGTTTCATCTTCCAAGCAATAGTTATTGATGCCCCAGGGTCCCTATGCCAATGCACAATAATTCTTATTTATTTATTACTTTTTAAATTTATATAGTTTATTTAATTATTTTTTACATCATTCTTCATTTTGTACATTTTTTCCATCCTAGTTGTAATCCCTATGGTCTTCCCACCACCATTTCACCCATGTCCATCACTATAGTCCTTGTGTTCTTCCCACCCCAGTAGTTTTGATTCCATTCCCCCCTCTACCCCATAGCATGTCTCTGGTTTACAGTTGTTCTTTTTTTTGTTGTTGTTTTTACTTTATTATATTTGCTTCTTTTTCTTCCCTGTCCCCCGACTCCCTCCCACTCACCCCCTTACACTTTTGCTATTAGTGCAGCCATCCAGTATTTTTCTTTTTCTTTCTGGCTTATTTCACTAAGTGTGATCCCTTCAGGACATGGAATACACCCAAATACATAATTATTATTTTTGATTTTCAAGCTTTCACAGTAGCAAATATAGGTGGAGAAAGAAATGTATACCTAGAATATCCAGCAAGACTTATTCAGCTTGTCTTTACCTGAATTTAGAATGTGGGAAGTCACAGCATTGTCCCTTATTCTAGAATGGTTTACTATTTTTATCAGGCAAAATACTCAGCTTTATTAAATAATTACCAGGAATCAGGTTCTGGGGTAAAAAGTGCAAAATTATTGTGTGTAAGACAAAGCCCACAGCTGTCAGAATTTCTGTAAGCTTAGGGAAACCCAGTATAATGAAAGTAGAGTGGAATTATTAAAGGTGGTATATAGAAAATACTCCATTTTCCCTACATACAGAGCTATAGAAAAACTAATTCTGTAAACGATAAGCAGTTAGGGATCATTGTGACTAGCTTTAATCAGAAAATACTTAAAAAGTCTGGAATCTATCAGAAACAAGGAAGAGGACATTCCAGGGGCCAGTGTGGAAAACTGAGGGTTTAAGTGTAGCTCAGCAACACTTGGTCAACGTTTGGATTCTTAAAACATAAAGGTTTGTAAAATTACTGGGAGAAATTTAAAAACTGGGTTAATGTTACATTTATATGTGACTCTTTTCTATTTAGTTGGTTAAAGGTGATTGCTGAAGTGATGAAAGCTCAACAAGGGTTATTAATTTAAACCTAAATATATGCTAAGCCTTAATCTTTGTCAGTCACCTGCAAAAATTGTGTTCTAGTTATCTAGAACTTTATGCTAATGTGGAACATGAAGTGTGTGAGTGCTCTAGAACACCTCTCTGTAAATGGACCCTGAAGACCACACTCTGAAAGGTGCATTCTTCCCTAGTTTTGCTAGTCAGCGTGACAAACTTGTCATAGTAAGAATCAGAGGAAGCCCCTTTGGAAACCTGTTGGATTTGCTGCTCCCTCAATCCCCCAATACAGGAACTGCCTTCTACATCTTAACAAACCCTGATAAAATACCTGTTGCACAGTCAGTGCTCAATAGATCTGATGTGTCTATTTCAGAATTGTGTGATCTATAAAAAGATGAGACCAAAGGCACAGGATGGAGATGGCTAGATTACCCTACATGTCAATTAGGTAACGATGATTGGCTGATTTAGCTGAAACAGCACTTCTTCCTCAGTTGTGATTAAGAGAACAGGATCAAGTTTGGGCTGTCTCAATTCCTCTACTTTGTATTTTAAAGATTGATTCCATTTCTGGCCCAAGAAGGGGTTATCCTTCAATGGTTACTTATTTTCCAGATTTTGTTATTGTTCAAAGTTTATTTTTAGAGCCATCCTGAAATTCCAGAGCATTCTGTTTTCTTCAGAGTTCTGCAATGTGGTTTTTATTAATCCCTATTGTCCTGGATGGAACTGACAGACTGTTTCTCCAGCCTTCACTTGGAATCAATCTGTGTGCTTATCAGAAGCTCCCTAGTACTGTTTTTATTGCATTTTTGAGAAGGGTAATTTATATTTATCCTTTTCTGACAACTGTCTCACTGGAGTTTTTTTTTTTTTTTTTAAGTATTATTTTTTAATTGTGGAAGAACTAGGGGCTAGGCAAGAGGTACAGGGGGTTAGAAGATTCACCAGAGACAAAGTGGAGAACAGAACAATTGGATTGACTAAAATTCATTGCTCAAGGGAGCAACAGTGCTGAATATGTGGGTTTACTCCCTGGCTAGAGATTAAAATGAAGGCGGTTTTGGTTATAGTGCTAAGAATTAATCAGAAGCCACTAGGGAGTCCCCTCTTTTGGAGTTTGAAGATGAAATTTAGTGTACTTTAATAATCATCAAAATGAGATGCAAAATGTAAATAATAAATAAGAGAAACAAAAAACCTGTCAAATATTTTTATATTTAAAATGCTTGTATTTAGTCATCTTCTGATAGGCATTTAAGTTGCTTTCATGTTTTGGCTTTTGTGAATAGCACAGCAATGAAGGTATAGTGACTATAGCTTTTCAAATTATTGCTTTTCATACTCTTTTGATAAATTACTAGAAGTGGAATTGATGGATCATACAATATTTCTACTTTTAGATTTATAAGAAATTTCCACGCTTTTGAACACTTTTACTAATTGAGCACTTCTTTAGAATATGTTCAGATACTTAATTTTGGTGGCACTGAATATTATGTTGTCTATATGCTCATCATTATGTTATTGTTATTAATTTCCTCAATATTTTCATCTTTTTCTGTAATTAGTAAGATTTTCATGAAGCTTCACTCACAATCAGTGATCTAGCTCTTCTGTCTAGCTCCTTTTTCATATTTATTTGTAGTGATGTTCTCTTAGCTAGGCAGAGTACATTTTCAGATCATTCTTTTTGTCAAGTTACTCACCTTTAAGCCCTAATATTGCTGCAATAGTGGAATCACGTATAAGAAATGTTATTTTGATCCTCGAGTGATATTTTCTTTTGAGCTATAGTCTTCATCTGCTGTTTGTATTTTATTTTTTTATTCTCTACTTTAAGTATATTTGCATACTTTTTATTGCATTTTTTTTTCAATCTTTAACATTCTTTATTCAAGTTTTTACTTTGTTCTAATATGAGTGAATTCACCTACATGCTTTTGATACTTACTTAGGAGAGTGAAGGGGAGTCTAGATGTTGTATGTGTGTACTCTGGTTAGAGGTTGCAGATTCAGCCCATTTTTAGGATTTTGATGGACTAATATTAAGGAATATGGGAACAAGAATCTAGAACTTTAAATCAATTTCCTCCTCTCTTCTCCGCCCCTCTTCCTTCCTCCTTCCTGTTTCTCACTCTCCTTTCATAAACCTAAAAGTTCTCTTACTATCACAAAACCAGCTCCATTTGTAAATTAATTTCTTTCTTCTTAAAGTAATCTTGGTCCAGCAACATAAACATCACTTGAAAACACGTTAGAAAGGCAGATTCTGAAGTCATACCCTAAATTATCTTCATCAGAACCTGCATGAAAATAAGAAATATGGGCCTCCCTGGTGACACAGTGGGTTAAAGCACAACACTAGGAAGCTAAAGCCACTTCAGCATGAGTTTGATCCCCGCCTACCCTGGAGGTGACCACAAGGCATGCCAGCCCTCTCCTGACCCGCCCGCTGCCCCCCTCTGCAGTGTACTTCCTCTGTCAGCCTGTTGTGCTCCCACTCTGTCTCTGGTGAATCCTCTCACTGCCCCTGTATCTCTGGTCTATACCTCAGTTATGTATGAATAAATAAATAAAATCTTTTAAAAAATAGGAAATGTATTATGCTGATGGGGAGAGAAAGGAAGACACACATCATCTGGACCTTTCTATGTGACCTCCCCCTATTCCAAAGACACTTACCTTTTTATTATTTATATTTAGTTTGGTAAGTTCCATTTTATTAACTAGGCCTTTTGCTTCATTTGATTTTTATTATCTTGGTCTCAACTCTCTGGAGTAAGGAAGAGTGAAACTGAGAGTCTAAATAATGAGAAGAGTTACAGAAGAGAAGAGTCTAGATAATGAGAAGAGTTACAGAAGAGAAGAGTCTAGATAATGAGAAGAGTTACAGGTGGGTCCCAGGTAGCTATTCACAATCTCGTTCTGTTTCTCTCAAAATTGGGTAGTTTTCTTAAAGTCCTGTCCTTTATGTAGTCTCTCCAAACTGTATCTAGGTAGTGATAGGGAAGCCATAACAGCCCCGCATAAAATACAATCATGCCAGAATTGTCAATTTCTGTCCCTAACTGTCAATTTCTGTCCCTAACTGCCATATTGTACTTACTTTGTTATCACTACTGAACCAGTTATGCTGTTTTCTCCTGAAGTGAATGGAGGTATTCTAAACTTATTTTAGCATTAATGTGGTTTTAAAGAAGTACGCTCTTGTAAAAGCAAATCAGTGTTTGTAAATATCATCGTCTTCCCTAGGAACTCTGAAATAAAAGCAACAAAAAACTGCATTCTGAATTTAAAATTTAAGTACTTTATCTGACAGTGATTTATCAGTTGGGTAATGTTACTGTTTTAAGGTCCTTGTGTTAATGATGCTCAATCACTGTGGGTTTGCTTTTGATATCTCCTGCTACTCAGGTCGGTCTACTCAAAAATGCCCGTGGAACTGCCTTTACTAAAGTTACCTTATATTCACAGCCTGCTAAGCTGTGAGCCGGATTGGTGTGAGCTTCCATACATCTCTTTCAACCTCTTCCAGGAAGGAAAAGCCACCCAGTGTGAGAGATAATTCTGTTTTTTTTTTTTTTTATGATCACTCCTGCTGAGTTGTGCTGAATTATGTGTGATCTAACTGGAGGGGTGCAAGTCAGTTTATGCACCAATGTACCTCAAAGGTGGAGTGACAGAAGGCAAAATGACAAACCAAAACTTTTGTTTTTTACAGAGAAAAAGACCCAGTATACAGGGACCATATACTGTGCATCTAGCATATAACTACAGTTGTGACAATTCAGGATAGCAATACTTATCTAATGAAGTTCACGTTTTTTGGCCAACGGGTTGGAAACATAACTAATTTCAAAATGTTAGAAAAAGGACAGTTATAAAAGGGAATGGAAGGACAGGAACAGGAAGGAGAGATAAGAAAGATCTGCATTTTGGAAGTTTTTTGATATAATGTTTAATTAATTGAATTATCTCAGTATTTAGGATTAAGAGTGTACAAAAAAATCAAATTCTGGAATCATAAGTTTTTCTCATACTATAACATCTGAATTATGCTCAATTTATCAAACCTGAATTTTAAAACTTATAACTAGGAAGGATATTTTGGTGAGATGGTTCCCTCTTAAGAATATTTCAGATTAAAGGTGTTTTAAATTTGGTCAGAATGTTTCTTTTAGATGTAAGATGACTTGGATTATTGTTCATGTGGTAAACTTCCTAATAAATTGTATGTTTTAAATAGGACAATCATAAATCTCCTTATGCAGCTAATAAAGCAAGCAAAGGGTAGAAGTAAACATAACAAATTATCAGTAGGTTTTATTTAAAGTCAGAGTATGTTTAGAATTACCCTGATTTTCCCATGAAACTCATCTTTTAAATTCTTGCCTATATGAGGGTCACTATCTATTTGCAGACTCACTACATAATTTAACTAAGCTACTGTTATCAAGCATATAAGTTAATCATTTATTGTGTGAAAGAGTTCACTGGCCAGTTTCCCCAGTTATTTCAACAGCAAACTTACAAGCATATAATTTCACTTGCTTATTAGGAACCTGTCCAGAATGAAGGGAAGGAACTTTGCTCATCTCCCAGTAAAAAAGAGCTTGCATCATCTAGGAAAAATCACCAAAGGTGACTCTCATAGTAATAGAGATGCTTTACAAGCATTTATTAAACACCTTTCAGTGTTTAGGCAATGTATCAGGAATCAATAAAATAACCTTTTGTATCGTGACCCAATGAAAATATAATAGTGAAATGTAAAAGTGAAATGTAGAACTATAATAGTGCCCATATCACTAACTCCATTGAGTTAGACAATACACTGGGTTCACAGTCCCCATAGTAATATACAAAAAAATTTCTAGAAGCATCTTTCAGATTTTTCATGTAGGTCATTTTGTATGATTTTTATTATCTTCCTCCCACACATACCACTTCTTGTATTTCTCTCTGTCAAATATTGTAAATACCTGAATCTTTGTATGTCATAGGAAAAAGGAGCCCAAATGGCCATCTGAGACACCTTGTTTCTCTAAAAGACCATCAATAGGAGAAAAGGCTGCATTGAACCCTGAAATGCTCCAGGAATAGGTCAGTCTGAGCGGGAAGCTTGAGAGGATGGGACTGACAAGAGACAGCCAGTGAAAATGTTGGAAGATAATCTAGGCTATTTAAACTGCATCTGTTAATCTACAAACTAAGATGAGTGTCTTTTCTTCCTCTTGTTGGCTTATTTATAGTCCTTATCTAATCAAGCCCTTAGGTAAGTGTTTCTCAATCGTGAAACTATTGCCATTTGGTGCCAAATCATGCTTTGTTGTGAGACACTGTCCTGTTTGCTATAGATAATGAGCAGCACCCCTAGTCTCTGCTCACTAGATGCTAGCAGCAACTCCAAGTTGTGACAAACAGAATTGTCTCCAGATATTGCTAAATAGTCCCAGAAAGCAAAGTTGCTTTGAGAATCATTGTTCTAAGCAAATTTAAATAGTCTGTAGTGAGGTGTTAATTTCTACTAGCTGACAGGATAAAAGAAATTTAAAAGAGATACCCAGGCTCATAGTATAATTATTTAATTATTTGGGAAATATTTTAGGGCTTGTTAATACTGCTTTTAGTCATTATTTGTAACTAATGTGTATTTCCTCTGCACATAGTATCTCCATTATTGAACACTTCCAAAAACTAATGCAAGCTGATGCATGGGTTTTGGAGCAAAATCAAAACCCAGTTTTATTTTTGATTGCCACATCTTTTTTTTTTTTTTTTTTTTTAAGATTTATTTGTGCATATAGAACTGTGGTACAGGCCAGAGATGCTGAGGGTGAGAGTATTCACCAGAGACAGAGTGGGGAGCAGAACAGGCAGATTGAGGGGAGCAGCTAAGGGGAGCAGCGGGCGGGTCAGGAGAGGTCTGCCACGCCATGTGGATCTCCTCCAGGGCAAGCGGGCATCGGGCATCGAACTCATGTGGAAGTGGGTTAAGCTTCTTAGTGCAGTGCTTTAACTGACTGCGCCACCAGGGAGGGCCCGCCACATCTTTTAAAGTTCATTCAGATAGAAAATTTTTCTCCCAGTCAGTAGTGAAGTTACAGCTGGCCCATTGCCCTTCAAGATACTCATTCACAATAAAAACCTTCTGGTCACTTTTAGTTAGAAACCCATTTCAGAAAACCGAACACTCATCCTTTGTAATCTGATTACTCACTTGATCTGGCATTAAATTGTCTCTCCCAGTTGGGCCTACTTGGGGGGAGTAGAGGCAATAGGGGAAATGTGGGCTTCTACTTGCCTACCCCTTGCCATCCACTTCTCTTCTTCTCCATTCTCCAGCATGCCATTACCTCTGACCTTGCAAAAGTCAAATGTGGGATAGTGGTAGTCACAGATTATGGGATTGTGTGTGTCGGGGAAAGGGGGGGGGGGAGGGAAATGCACGGGACTATGGTGATGGCACATGGGTGTTTTGGTGATGGGAAAACCACGGGGATTACAATCGAGATGGAAAAAAATGTGCAAAATGATGTAAAAATATACTTTTGTAATAATTTGAAAAAAAATAGACTCCAAAAAAAAATGTTTTGCACGCATCCAAACTAGTTTGAAAAATGAGAAAGATAAGCTCTTTTCAACCTCTCCAGAAAC
>NW_004567103.1:65304497-65305353 GCF_000260355.1 Condylura cristata | reverse complement strand
TGTCCCTGGTGAATCCTCTCACCCTCCACATCTCTGGCCTGTACCCCAGTTCTGTATGAATAAATAAATAAATCTTTAAAAAAAATCAATTACATAATAAATAATTATATGTGCAAGTATTAAGTTACAAAATCCAAAAGGCATGTCAAACACTAGGTGTCCATTGAATCTATTAGTAGAAACCCACCTTTTGTGCAAGATAGGTTGTGAGAGAAGGGTGAAAGTTCACACTCCCAACAAAATTGCTAATACACTTAAGATAAGCATGAATGTGATTATAAGAATTTCTGAAATGTTATGAAAATGGTTTCAAAAAGTATAAAAATATTAACTAAAGAACATATTCTACATTCTTTATTCAGGCCCTCCCTGTTAATTTACACCAAAAAGTCAAAACATTAAAGTTAACTATAATTTTTTTTGTTTTGATGGTAAAGTCATATACTTCTGTATAGTGTAGATGTTCAAAACAGAGGTTTTCCATATCACAAAATATCATATAAGACTAGGCTTAAAGAAAGGGTGCTGTGAAAATCTAATGTATATTGGGAATAATGTGTGATATGTAAACATATAATGAGCAGGCAAGTAACCAGATGGACCATACTTTCTATGTATTTAAAATATTGATGTGTACAGAACTGGGGTACAGGCCACAGGTGCAGGGTCAGTGAGAGGTTTCACCAGAGACAGAGTGGGGAGCAGAACAGGAAGATCACAAAGCACACTGCTGAGGGGAGCAGTAGGTGGGTCAGGAGAGGAGAGGTTTGCTGTACCTGTGAGTCACCTCTGGGGTAGGGAATCAAACTCACACTGAAGTGGCATTAGCTTCTTAGTGCTGTGCTTTACCCCACTG
>NW_004567103.1:65264607-65304372 GCF_000260355.1 Condylura cristata | reverse complement strand
TTTTTTTCATCTCAGTTGTAATCCCGTGGGTTTCCCATCACCAGGTCACCCATGTGCCATCACCATAGTCCAGCGCACTTCCCTCCCCCCACTGTTTTTGCTCCCATTCCCCACTCCACCTTCATAAAATGTTTCTGGTACAGACTGTTCATTAGTATTATTTTCTCGCCTGGTTCATTATACTCCTGCTATGAGTGAAACAATATGGTATTTTTCTTTCTCTTTTTGGCTTATCTCACTAAGTATGATCTTTTGAGCTCCATCCATGTTGCTGGAAAAAAAAAAACAAAACATGTTTCTTTTTTTTGGTTGCTGAGTAATATTTCATTGTGTATATGTACCACATCTTTTTAATCTCTTTTGGCATTTGGGCATTTGGGCTGCTTCTTTGTCTTTCCAATTGTAAATAAAGTAGCAATAAACATGCAGGATGAACAGGGGATGTTTTTCCTTTTCATGGTGTCTTGTATTTCTTATATAACAGTGTTTTTGTAATTTTCTTTGTAAAGGTCTTTTACCTCTTTTAAGCTGACTCCTAGGAATTTGATTCTTTTGTTTTAATTGAAAAGGAGATTTTTTTTTAAACTTCTGCTATTTCTGATTGATTGTGTATAGGAAGGCCTCTGACTTTTGTGTGTTGATTTTATATCCTGCTACCTTGCTAAACTGGTTGATGTTTTTGATTAGTTTCTCTGGAGTTTTTAGGGTTTTTCATGTAAATTAACATATTGTCTGCAAATAAGGATAGTTTTACATCTTTCCCTATTTGGATTCCTTGTATGTCTTTTTCCTGTCTTATTGCTGTAGCTAGAACTTCCAATATTATTTTGAAGAGCAGTGGTGATAGTGGACACACTTGTCTTGTTCCTGATATCAAGGAAAGATTTTCAGCTTTTCTCCATTGAGGATAATACTGGCTGTGGGTTTATCATATATGGCTTGTATCATGTTGAGGTATGTTCCTTCTATTCCAAGGATTTCGAGGGCCTTAAACATAAGTGGGTGTTGAACTTTGTCGAAAGCTTTCTCCACATCTATTAATATGATTATGTGGTTTTTTATTCTTTTGGCAGTTGATGTGATGGATTGCATTAATTAATTTTCTGAAGTTGAACTATCCTTGTGCTCCTGGGATAAAGCCCACTTGGTCATGATGTCTTATTCTTTTAATGCATTGTTGGATTCTGTTAGCTAAGATTTTGTTGAGGATTTCTGCATCGTTGTTCATTAGGGAGATTGGCCTGAAGTTTTCTTTTTGTGTGTTTTGTTAGGTTTTGGTATTAGTGTGATGTTGGCTTCATAGAAAGTTTGTGGTAGTTTTCCTCCATTTTTTTTTTGATGAGTCTGTGTAGAATAGGCACCTTTGGTAAAATTCATTTGTAAATCCATCTGGTCCTGGGCTTTTATTTTTGGGGAGGGTTTTGATTACTTCTCCAATTTCCTTGCTTGTAATTGGCCAGTTTAGTTGTTCTATTTATTCCTTATTTAGCTTTGGGTGGTTGTAGAGTTGTAGGAATTTGTCCATTTCTGCTAAACCGTCGAATTTGTTTGCACATAATTGCTCGTAGTATTCTCCTATTTTTCTTTCGATTTATGATGGATCTGTTGTTTATTTGTACTTTCTCTTGTTTTTTCTTTGTGAGCCTGGCTAGTGGCCTATCTTGTTTAGTTTTTCAAAGAACCAACTTTTGGTATCATTGATTTTTTTTTTTTTTACTGTTTTCCTAACTTCCATTTCATTTATTTCTAATTTGAATTTTATTTCTTGCCTTCTGCTGACTTTTGGGTTATTTTGTTCTTATTCCAGTTCTTTAAGGTGGGACATTAGGTTGTTTCTTTGAGTTACTATTTCTTTATGTGAGCTTGTTCTGCTATATATTTTCCTCTTATAACTGCTTTTAATGTGTCCCATACGTTTTGGAAACTTGTGTCATCACTGTCATTCAAGTATTTTTTAATTTCTTTTTTGATCTCCTCATTGGTCCAAAGGTCTTCCAGTAGTCTGTGTTTCAGCCTCCACATGGCAGGTGGGTTTCTTGCTTTCTTCATATGGTTTATTTCTAGTTTGATTCCTTCATAGTCAGAGAAAATACTATAATTTCAATCGTAGTGTGTCTATTGATATTTATCTTGTGATCCAGTATGTGGTCAATTCTAGAGAATGATCCATGTGAACTTAAGAAAAATGTGTACTCAGATTTTCCGGGGTGCAATATTCTATAGATGTCTGTTAGACACATGTTGTCCAGGTCCTTGCTCAGAGCTTTAGTGTCTTTGCTTATTTTTTTGTCTTGTTGATCTGTCCATTCTGAAGAGTGGCGTGTTGAAGTCTCCTACTATGTATGTATTCTCTCTGATAGACATTTTCATGGATGGCAGTAGTTTCCTGATAGATTTTGGTGCTCCTTCATTTGGTGCATATATGTTGGTGATTGTTATTTCTTCTTGTTTTTATTGTCCATTTAATCATAATGTAGTGGCCTTCTGTATCTTTTAACCTTTTTTAGTTTGAAGTCTATTTTTTAAAGATTTATTTATTTATTTGTACATACAGAACTGGTGTACAGGCCAGAGGCTCAGGGGTGGTGAGAGGCTTCAACAGGGACAGAGTGGGGAGCAGAACAGGCAGATCGACAAATTACACTGCTGAGGGGAGCAGCGGACGGGTCAGGAGAGGTCTGCCATGCCATGTGGTCAGAACTCATGTGGAAGTGGCTTTCGCTTCTCAGTGCAGTGCTTTAACCCGCTGCACCACCAGGGAGGGCCTGAAGTCTATTTTTAATCTGATGTAAGTATAGCTGTTTCTGCCTTCTTTTTTGATCCATTTGCTTGTAGGATTGCTTTCCATCCTTTTATTTTCAATCTGTTTTTATCTTTTGCAGTTAGATGTGTTTCCTGCAGACAGCAGAACATTGGGTTCTGTTTTTTAATCCATCCTGCAACTCTGTGTCTTTTTACTGGAGAGCTTCGCAGGATAGAGTATTCTTGGTTGGCATTTAATGCTTTGGAGTTTGTTGAGAATGTCCCTCCACTCTCTTGCCCGTAGTGTTTCTTCGGAGAAGTCTGATGTCATCCAGATCAGTTTCCCTTGATAGGTTATTTGTTTCTTCCCTCTTGTCATTCTCATTATCTTTTCCTTGTTTTGCATTCTTGGTAGCTTTAGTATAATGTGTCTTGCTGTATTTCTTCTGTCATCATGGTAATTTGGTGGTCCTTTTGCTTCTGGGATGTCTATTTTCATGTCCTTCATACTAGGGATGTTCTCTTCTATTGTCTTTGTGAAGATTTTCTCCATTCCTTGTCCTTTCTCTTCACCATCTGAGATACCTATAACTCTGATGTTTCCTTTCCTAATGATGTCAGATAGCTCTTGAAGTGTTTCTTCATTCTTTTTTCCTTTTTGTTACTCGTTCTTTTTCTTTTTTAAATCTGTTTCTGATTTGTTCTTCCATTTCATCTATTCTGTTTTCATTACTTTTCCCAGAATTCTTTATCTCCTCTAGTGGCTTTTTCATCACCTGTATTTCTTCTATTTCCTTTTTTAATATCTTATTTTCTTTCTTCCATTTGTTGATTGCTTGTTTCATATCTATTTTTTTTCTCTTTCATTCATTTCCTTGTTTGCATTCTTCAATTCCTTGATGGCTTGCCTTATATTATTTTTTCCCTTCTCATCTTCTTTTTGTTTGTTTATCATGATAATTCTGAAGTCTCTATCTGGTAGGCTAAGTAGTTCTTCTATTTCTTTGGTGCTTTGATGACTGGTATTTTTGTGGTGAGTTTTTCCCCTGTGGACTTGCTTGGGTATTTGTCTTTTTTTCCCTGTTGTGTTTTTCTAATACTTTCTATTCATTGAAAAATGATGTTGCTATTATTGACTGGCATTTTTTCTGGATGTTCTTTCTGGGATGGCTGAGGAACTTCTAGACACTTCCGTTGTGGAGGGTATTCTGAGTTGTGTTGTTTTTCCCAGCCCCCACTGTGTGTAATTGTGCCTGTTGTCTCAGCTGGTAACAGTCAGGAGTCTGGTGGTGTTCATTCTTTTCCAGTAACAAGTTGAGTCCTTGTTTCTGACAGGTGCCTGTTGATCTTTGTAGCCTTCAAATGTCCTGGGTTCCCTCATGTTTGGGTGTGCCCATGGGGGATATGATGTATTAGAAGTCTTGTAGGTCCACCTGGAGCTGGGCCTGTGGTTGAGTTGGTGCTGGCTTTGTTGACTTTCTAAGTACTGTGGGCTCACAAGTCTTCAAGCCTTTGCTATGGGGGTGGGATCTCCCGCCCCCCTCACCCCCACAGGAATGCAGGGGATTGCCAGAGGGCTGCAATCCTCCCATCTGAGCAGGCTGCCAGTCCTCCCTCTGAGCTTCCAGGGCTCTTTGTGTCTATTCCAAATAGTATCTCCCTGAGCAATGCCTCCCCACTGCCTGAGGAGTATAGCCCGGCTGTATCTCTTTTTAACTCCAGGGTTTTACCGCAGCTTTTGTGGGTATATGCACTAAGCAGGTAGACACTTTAGCAAGTCTCCCTGTTTGAATCACTTCCTAAGGCCTCTCTATGTCGAATGTGCCCATGGAAGATTGTTAAATTTTTGCATTTTCCTAGGTTTGGACCTGTGGTTGAGTCCTGTCTAACCATTTTATTTTTTTTTAATCCCCTCTTTAACTCAGGCGCTTTGTGATTCTTGCTGACCACGCCTTAAAAATGGCACCAAGACCTGACCATACCCTAATGTTACCTAGTCTCAGATCTCTGTTTTGGGGGCAGGAGATGCTGGTAGGCTAGGGGTGCCCCAATTGCCAGTTCTTCTTCTCCACTTCTGGGCCCTAAGTACCCACTGAGAACAGGTTGTGCGTTTTTTTTTTTTCCTTCATCCTCCCACGAGCTTGGGATCCACTCACCTAGCTGCATTGTCTCAATTTATATCCAGGGTCTGGTAGGGCAACACATCTCCTAGGTATCCTCTGGGCTCTGGGGCTCTCTAGGATCTGAACTGCAGTCTTTTCCTGCAATTTGGTTTCCTCTCCCTAGCTGAGTTGTCTCAGTTTATCTCCAAGGCTGTAGCAGGGCTGGTGCAAAAAGCTGCCACAGTAACTCTCCCTCTGCAGCACTTTCTGGCATCTGGGTGCCAGGGCGCTCTGTGATCACAGCTCCCCAATCAGGGCTCCCGAATTGTTGAGTTTCCCTCAGTTATCTTCCTTATAGTGAGTCCAGGGTGTTCTCGTTTGGTTTGAGACTTGTAGTATGTAAGTCTACTGTCTGTTTTTAATCTTAAAATCCTACGCACATTTGGAGGTAATGATTTCGGTGTCTTAAATCTATCGGCATCTTATGCACATCTCCCTTTCTGTGTATTTTAATGATGGTTTCTGTCATTGTGCAGAAGCATTTAAATTTGATATAGACCTGTTTATTTATATTTTCCTTTGATTCCCATGCTGTTGAATACCAATCCAGAAGCATTACTAAGTTAATGTGTGTTGCTTATGTATGTATGTTTTTTATTTTGTGATTTCAAATATTTAATCCATTTTCAGTTAATTCTTGTATATGGTATAAAATTCTATTTATATACATCGGTGACTGTTCAGTTTTTCCAGTAACATTTAGTGGGACATATTCCCTTCTCAAATGTAAATTCTTGGTGCCGTTATCAAATGTGAGAGGTGCATATATATGTGGATTTATTTTTGGGCCCTATTCCATAGATACATGTATCTCTTTTAATTTCAATAACATGCTGTTTTGATAACTTCAGCTTTGAATTATAATGTGAAATTAGCAATATACTTTTATTTTGTCCTATTTCTTTAGGGTTTTTTTTTTTTTTTTTGGACTTTTGGGGTCCTTTGTGATGCTTTGGAATATTTAGAAATTTTTGTTCTAAATTTCTGTGACAGACTGTAGGGTTCATGGTAAAGATAACATGGAAATCTGTATGTTGCTTTAGTTAAATGGTCATTTTAATAAACAATGTTTATCCAGATCATTGAGGACAGAATATTTTTTCCATTTATTTTATTGTCTTCAAATTTCTTTCAACAGTGACCTTAAAGTTTTCAATGTATACACACATACTTCCTCAGTTAAAATTATTCCTAGGTAACTTTATTATTTTTTGCTGTACTCACAGCAAAATCTACTAGCTCATTGTATATGAGAATGGTGGATTTTTATTTGTTGATCTTACTTCCTGCAAATTTACTGTATTTGTTTATTTCTAAAGTTCTCTGTAGAGTCATTCTATGTGCAGTATTATGTTTTCACAATATATTTTACTTCTTCCCAATATGAATACCTTTTACTTTCCTTTCCTTATTCTTCTGATCATGATATTGAGCACCAATACAGTGTTTGATACTAGTTCTGGACTGGATATCCTTGTCTTATTCCTGATCTCAGTGGAAAATTCACTATTGCTAGCTACAGATTTATCATCTGTAGATTTGATTATTTATGTATATGCCTTACATAATCATTTCATAGTTTTTATCATTAAGTAATATTCAAATGCTTTTCTGAATTTATTGAGGTAATATTTTTATACTTAATTTTGTTGTGATTATCATGTTTTTATACATGTTGAACTTGTATGAAGAAAAACAATCATGGCATATGAACTTTTTAATGTAATGTTGAAATCAGCTTGCTAATACTTTGATTTTGTGTGTGTGTGTGTGTGTGTGTGTGTGTGTGCCTTTATCAAAGGCATCAGCCTATAGTTTTCTTTCTGGTGTCTTTATCTGGTTTTAGTATAAGGTTAATGGTGACCTTGGGAAAGCTGTTAGGAAGCATTCATTGTACTTTCACTTTTTGGAAGTGTTTGAGAAAATGGAAATTAGACTTCTGAATGTTAGAATTCACCTGTAAATTCTGGACTTGTTTTATGGGACATTTTTAATTACCTTTGAATTTCATTACTTGTGATTAATCTCAGATTTTCTTGTTTCATCATAATTCAGTCTTAGGCTAGTGTATGATTCCAGGGATTTAACCATTTCTACTAAATTGTCTAATTTGTTGACATGCTCATAATAATCTCTTATGATTCCTTGTATTTCTGAGGTATTTGCTATTGCTGTTCTAATTAATAACTTCTCCACTTTCATATCTGGTTTTATTTTTCTTTTAATGACTCTAGTCAGGTATTTGTTGTTGTTCATTTCCTCCCAAAACCAGGTCTTCACTTTACTGATTTGCAATGCCTTCATTAGGTTTTCTAATTTGATTTCTATACTGATTTTTATTATGTGATTCCTTCTATTGACTTTTTGTTTTGCTCCCTGTTTTTCAGTTTTTCATGTGTAAGATTAAATTGAAAGTTGAGCTTTCTAGTTTCTTGAGATTAAACTTGTATCGATATAAACTTCACTTTTAGTGCTCTTTTGCTGCATACCAGAGATTACAGCTTGTTTATTTTTTATCAAGGTGTTCTTTTGATATCTCCTTTGATTTTCCTGTGTGTGTGTGTGTGGGGGGGTTTTGATCCAATAGTATTCAGTACACAAATCTCCAAGTATTACTGATTTTTTTTTTTTCCAGCTGTGTCATCTAGTAGTTCATTCTAACTTTATATCGTTGTTATAAGAAAAAGTTCTTTGGGAATTATTTGACGTTAAATGTTTCAGATTTTTTTTTTGTTCGTTTCCAGTCTATTAGAATGTTACATATACATTTGTAATGTTCTGTACACATATTTTTATCTGATATAAAATATCATTTAAAGCTCATATTTCCTTATCAACTTTACATCAATACATTCATCTTTAGATATAATCTAGAAATCCTTTACTACTTGTTGCTATCAGTTTCTCCTTTTAGCTCTGTTAACAAGTTGTATATATTTTAGTTGTATATATTTCCTATGTTGGATTCACATATGTTGATGTTTATTATATCTGCTTGATGACTTGAGCCCTTTATCTGTATGAGGCCTGTCTTTGTTTTCCATTGAAAGTGCATTTTGTCATGTAACTGCATATGTAAGTATACATTTAAAAGTATAACTGTACTATTAACTCCGTTTGTGTAAAATACATATATTTTTTTCTTCCTTTCCCTTTTGTCAAATAATGACCCTATCCCTGAATGGAGTCTGTGGTAAGAGATAGTTGAGTCTTGTGATTTTTTAACCATTTAGCCTTTGTAGGTCTTTTAATTGGGACACTAAACACCTATTTACATTTATGGTGATAATAGATATTTACATAGTTGTCACCATTTTACTTGTTGATATTTTATTTTGTAGTGCATTTTTATTTTTTCTTTGAGGATTAGTGGTATTTTTCAATATAGATTTTTATACTATGGTTAGCATGAGCTCAGATGTAGCTTATGTATGTATACTCTTGTTATTTATGTTCAAACATACTCTGCATTTCTCCTTGTTTTATAGTTTTAATGTCTTATTTTACATATTTTCTTATATAAATCCTCTGACTAGTTAATTTTAACACTTATTATTCACTTGATTTATAGATGACTGCCCTGTGACTTTCACTGTGAATTTATCTTTTCAAGTGAGATTGTTTTGTTTCTTTTGTGTATGTTCTAGCTTTTGTTTAGTGCCCTTTTATTCAGTTTGGAGATGTCCCCTTCTTTAACATTTATTATAATACACATGGAATGGTGAACTCCTTTTAGCTCTTGCTTGTCTAGAAAGCTTTGGATTTCCACACCTGACAGCTTTCCTGTAAATATAATTCTTAAACTTCTATTATGTCTTTTAATTATGTCTTCATGTGAGTTTCTTTGGGGTCCTGTCATTTGAACCTCTCATACTTTATCTGAATGTCTACTTCCTTCCCTAAATTAGGGATGTTTTCACTTTATTTCCTCAAGTTTTTTTTTTTTTTTTTTTTTTTTTTTACTTTGAGACCCCCACACTGAAAATATCCCTACTGATGTTGTCCTAGAAATCTTAGGGTATTTTCACTATTGTTAAATCCTTTTGTTGTTTATCTGTCTAGGTGAGCTATATTTTGTCTTCCTACTCCCTTACCACTCCTGTTCCACTCAGTACTGTAGCACCCCAAATATTTTTAATATCCTGTAACATTCAGATTTTTTTTTGAATTGTTTTAATTGCAAATTTTTCTAGTTTACCCATTGTTCCCCCCCACCCCCTTAGGATATTGAGCATCTTTTTAACTACTACTTTGGATTGTCTGTCAGATTGCTTACCTTCATTGCTTTAGAATCTTTTTAGCTGGAATTTTGTTTGTTTTCCCATTTTGCCTAATTATCTGTAGGTGGTGACATATAGGCCCAACCAGGATGTAGACTATTGGCCTGGTAGTATGGAGAGTGGGTTCCAAGATATTGTCAACCAACGCTGGTAATAGCAAGATTTTGAGAGTTTGCCAAGACAGTGGCTGCTAGTGATTCCTATCTGAGTTAATATGTTGAATGCTTATTGGCTTTTCCACAACTATTTAAAACCTTAGACTGAAAACCATCTTATTTTTACTAAGAAATGGCTTTATAAAGTTTATTTTCAAGGGTCTTGTAGCACCCAGGTCAGTAAGGATGGAGGAAGACATTATGTAGCTAAGAATAGAACTATCAATACATTGGTTGCTGTACATATAGATATATGCATAATGAAAAATCACATTTGCTAGATTTTCCTTTGATTTTCAAATTAATATCCTTGTTCTTAATCCTTGAGGGAACTGCATATTACAAAGAATAAGGTGAGTTAAATGAAGCCCAATACGTTTGTATTACTTTGTTGATTAGACTTTAACTGACTTTATAAGGACCTCCATGACAGAAACATGACTACATTAGAGGACTTGCAAGCATGGTTGCCAGTTATTGCTGCCCTTTGTTGTCTGTTGGGCATCACTAGGGACTATGCTGTCATGCCTTGTAGACAAGGCAAGAGTATCTACAGTTATGTCCATTTACTTCAATGAGGGAGATACTGCTTGGGGAAGAAAAAAATCTACATTCATGATCACTAGGTTTTTTCCATCCCTAACTTTCCTGTTTCATTTTCTTCCTAGTTTTCTCAACAATCATTTTATTATTAACCTCTTGCTTCTTCCTACTTTTCTTCTATAATAGATGGGATTCTTTCTGTTTCAGTGGTTACTGTTAAGCATGGGAAATAGTAGCTCTACTCTCTGGACAAGAACTAGAAACAAAATTTCTAGGAAAGTAGGCAGATTAAGTTAGCTCCTAAATAATGAGTGGCTTGAGGCCTTTATCTAAATGGAAGCCTTGGTTTACTCCAAAATGGAGGGTAGGGGACTTTTGCTCCCCACACTATGGAGACCATCCATTCAGGTAAGTTAGCAGTTAACAAAGACTCTCTGCTCTTTTGTTGCTGTTTCCTGTTGTGGAAGAGGCATTCTTTTTCCATCCTGGGCATGGTGGTGACAGAGTCCAGCACTTCAGTCTGCACTGCTGAAATGATAGACCACACACATGAGAAATGAGTTAGAGGGCACTCTGCAAAGCAACATGTCAACAAGTGGAAATCAGCTTGACAGTACAAATACAGAACAGCCCCTTACCTGCATTATTTACCACTAAATGCCTGTTTTGAATCCCACATTAGTTACCACTAAATTTGGCATCAAAGCATCATGTTTAAATCCTGTTTATTATTAAATTGAAATTTAATAACCTTTGAAAATAGGATAGTACAGATAAGTATAATTTTTGTGATATTTGCTAATGTAACCTGTGGAAAATAACTTGAAAATCAAGGAATGATAAGTAAATAAATGCAGGTAAACTATGTTCTTTATTATATATTTAGATATATTTACATATTACATATTTAGATATGTTGTTAAAGGCCATGAATATAACCACTTTTCTGTGTTTACCTAGAATGTGGGTAATTGCTACATTGCAAAAAGTAAATAGGTTACAGTACAGCATATTACCTTTTTGATATACAATAATACTATGGTAACGCTTTGTACAAAATATTTAGGTTTATGTATATTCACATGTGCATATATATTGTATGTAACTTATGGGTCAACTTTTTTCCAAGTCATCTCAAAGCTAATATCACTAGACCTTTAACTATTTTCACAAATAATTAACTACCAGTTTGTCATAGAATAAAGAAACATGTAATTTCAAATAGTACAAAATGTGCATGCATCATAATTCTTACCAAATCTGCATTATTTAGCCTGCTGTCCTTTTCAGAGAGTGTTCAGACATTGGGGGAAGGGGAGAAGATTGAACTTAAAAAGTATCTTTAGTCATTAAACATCTGATAAAAAGGTGGCACCCATCAGCTATATTATACAGCATTATACTGTAGTGACAAGTAACTTGATTTCTTTCTTAAACATCTCATTCAAAATAGTACCATATGGTGCATGGAGTCATGTACCTAATGTCTTTCTTGATGACACAGTGCTTGGGAAAACTGAAATGGAGCTCTGTAAGGAGACAGGAGATAAACTCCTGTGGTTACAAGACATGGGAGTATGCCCAAGTCTTTATAATCACACATAGTTTTTTATTCTGCTCTCTGAAGTATTTTGTAGCATTTTTTTCAAGAGCATGATTTCCTTAGAGACTTAGTTTGAAAGTCATAAAAAGGTTTATAGTGGAGTCTATAGTGTTGTCATTTGAAAATAAAATACTTCTTGCATGTAAGAAATAAAGGTGCCATCCCTTTTAAAGGTTACAGCCCAAAAAAAGGGACAATCTTTTCACATTCTTTTGTGCTAATTACTGTTTCCAGTAATGAAGTATGAAATGGACAAAAATTCATGTTTTTTTTTTTTTTGGTGAGTTTGATGGTGCTTTGTATAATACAGGTTCCACAGGGGACATTTTCATCTAGAATGTCTTCCATTTTCATTGTAACCCCCAGAGTGCTAAACGAGATCATTTTGATCTTTAACCTAGTTGCTGCAAACTCTCAGGACCTAAAGAATCATTGTAACAAGTACATAGCAAAAAGGTCATTTGTTGCCTCAATTTGAGAACATCTGTCCAGCTGTGTCTTTTGCACTGTCACTGAGATTCATCCCAAAGGGTCAGATGCTACGCTGTCAGACTGATGGCCCAAACCAGGTGTTAAAAACGGAGGTTGCCTGTCTAGTAGTTGAGCTCTTTTGCTTGATGGCTATTTCTGTCAGCTGCCATGATTGACTATGCTACTTGTTTAAGTTGTTCTTTCCCAGAAGGTACCTTGAGAAATACTTTGTGGTGCTTATTGACACCTTTAAACTTTCAATAGCCATTATACTTACACTTTTTTTATCCTGCCATAACATTTTCCATCAAAATTATATTGATTTTTTTTTGTGAAAATATAATCCTCATAGTGACTGAATTTTCTATTTCTGCCAGGAAAAAGCTATTAAAATGCTTGCACATCTCCCTTAAAACTGATAATGTGCATTTAAAAAATACTTTTGAAATAATAAATACCACATGAACATATGTATCCAGTAAAGGGTTTCCATTTTTATGACACATGATTCTCAAGAACAGACATATACTTTAAAGGGGGGGGAAAAGTTGCCAGCTCTGAATTGATTGACATTTGTTTACTTAACTCTCTCCTTTTGAAAGCCTGCACACCTATTTCAACCTTGAACAGTTTCCAACTGTGGTACACTGGAACATTTTTTCATTTATTAAGTTCAGTGTTGCCAACCCAAACAAAGTATAATCAGCGATGATCCGAGCAGACCAAGCTGTCTAGCACCATACAATGTATCTGCATACTAATTTCCAAATTCCCTCACATTTCCAGAGAACTAATGGGATCATTTTCATTCTGTTACAGCAACTCAACAGTTACTGAATCACCATCTGTGTTTTCGTTAACCTGAATCAGATATGAATTCTGTTATTGCAAGGTAGAGCAGCTTGTTTAATGATTCTTAATCTTTTCTTTAATTAAATCATGCAGCCAACCTGAAAAATCTATCTTAATGCAAATTAGGAGCTTTTTTGGCATTCGCTTACAGTAATGCACTAATAAGGTTAATTTATGAAGGTTCTCTTCCAGTCTGTACAGATGATATTTGTTCACTGCATATTTTTAGCATATTGTCCCTTTTTGTAATATTTTAAGTAATAAAAACATAGTTATTTTTCACTTACACAAATGAGAGATACTGTAAAGAGTACTCTGATAACCAAAACTAAGTATGAAAATTACAAAGTATTCTAGGTAAGGAGGAAATTCATGTTGTAGAATTTGAAATGTGAGGTATCTAGAAAAACACTGTCTCTCTCTAACCATGTTAAGCTTATTAGATATAAGAGGAGAGAAATTCCCATACACTTTATTCTTTTGGGCATGAGTATACATAACTGATGAACTGAGTTTTGATAATTTAAAAGTTAACTTCAGTATAAATACACAATCAGAGCTGGAATAGACAAAAAATAGTACAGGATAGAAAGAAAGAGAAACTTATAAGACAATGGTACTGAAAGTTTGAGTGAAAAAATAATCCATAGCTTATGGATTTATGCCCCCAATAAGACTTTTATTTGTGATTCTGGCTTGAATTTATTTTATGAGGCAAAACTTAATGATATGCCATAGTTTAGAGTTAGGGGTGTATTTCCCAAGTCACTTCCAAATCTAGATTTGACAGATGACTATTAACCATCTTTGCTGACATATAAGGTAGAAAAAAATGACTGGCTTTAGGTTATGTGAGATTACAAACTTAGGAACACGTGTCCAATCATTTTACATATATATACACATAAAACAGGGAATACCACTAGGGCATGTTATCTTTTCTTTCAACTTAGAAGTTTAGTAGAAGGATTAACTTTATACTCAGACAGTCCTTCTAATGTCATTTCAGGTGAGGTGTCGGTATCCCTTGGAATGGACTAAACTTTTTTTAAATATTTGTTTTTGTATACAAGAGCTGAGGTACAGTGCTGAGGTGCAGAGTGAGAAAGGATTCAGCGGAGACAATGGGGAGTAGAATAGGCAGATCGACAGAAACACACAGCTGAGGCAAGACAGGAGAGATCTATGCTATGTGGGTCATCTCTGACTGGGGTCAAACTCTTGCTGTAGCGGCTACAGAGAGCTTCATAGTACTGCACCTTACCCCCTTGCACCACCAGGGAGGGCACGAAACAAGCTAAAGAAATACCAATTTTTCTTTTGACCTTATGTATCAATAATGTCACAACAACCCATCTCTTTAGAACTGGACATGGGTCATTTCCAAAACAATTTTCCTATTGGTATGTAGATGAATTTTTTTTTTTGAGGAAAAAATAACACTTGGAAAATTTCATCATGGAATTCTGAAGGATGAGTATGTCATCTATCCCCCAAAGCAGTAGAAAATCATCTAAGTAAAAGATGAGAACTGTGGCCTTAAAAAAAGTAATAAATTGTAGAATGCTTTGATTATGGCCAGGCCCTTAAGCTTCTTCTTTATCTGTAATATAAATATAAAACTACAGGTCAAGATTTGCATATATCTCCTAGACTTTGAAAAGATAAAAAACAAGCTGATTAATGAGGTAACACATGTATTATTGCCTTTAACTTACAAAGTCCAGTATGGCTGTTGACTATATTTATTATACCTCCAGGTAAAATTGAGTCTAGAGGGAAATGAATCCAACAGAAAACATCAGTCATTTGGAGAATAATTATATAGTTTAATTATAATTAGAATCAAAACAAGACACTGGTGTTCCATTGCCACCAGCAACTGGGATAAAGTATTTTTAAATACTTGGGTCAGAGATTAGAAGATATATAGGCATTAGAGATGTTCTTTGACATGAGGGGGTCTTTGTATTTGAAGCCAAATGACACAAACATGGTTTTCTCTAGCAAATTGGTAAGTTACACTGCTTTTTTATTTCTTTGAGGCAGAAACGATAAAATACTGAATTATTACCTTACAGCAAAACTGCTATTTTAAGAATTTAAAACTAATATTGACTACTGTCAGATCACTTTCTAGATTTATTGACTTAAGAAGTAGATACTAACTGAGGTGAAAGCAAGGTCAGGTCAATATTTATCTTGTGAATCAATAGATTTTGGTACTAACAAAAAGTGAAGCTCAATAAATGTGCGTGGTAAAGAGGGGAAAAAAAAAAAAAAACAAAACAAGACCTTAAGATCAGAAGCTCCTAAGTTTGAAATTTTCTAAATAAACTTCACTTGTAGGTTTCAAATATTAAGAATTATTATGTGCCCTAAGAATTTACAAGTAAGCTAACTAGCAGTTAGAAACAAAACAGGGTCCTCCCTTGTGGTACAAGGGGTTAAAGACAACGCTATCAAGCTATCACCAGCCACTGAAGCAGGAATTGGAACACCGGCAGGGAGCTGACCCACATGACATAGCAGACCTCTCCTGTCTCACCCACTGCTCCCCTCAGCTGTGTGTTTCAGTTTCTGCTTGTTCTGCTCCCCATTCTCTGGTAATCCTCTCACCCTCTGGCCTACACCCCAGTTTTTTTATGTATATTAAAAAAAAAAAAAACTGGGCTGTGTAATACAGATGTCATAGATGATCTGTCTCCAGTATAACAAATGTTGTCTTTGCTTTTTAAAAAATATGCTTCTGAAGAGATCTATCCACATCATAGGCATGATGCCCAGATGTGTTTGATGAAAGCCACTTTAAATTATTCGTATCTCTAAAGTACTCTGAGGTACCTACCTTCATCCATTCAGGATGTATAGATGCCATATGAATGTCACAAATTTGGGTAGTTTTGTGAACAGCAAAAGCCTTGATACTTCAGCATGGTCCGGGAGGAGTCTTTTCCCACGTGACAGACATCACTTTATATCCTCTCACGGCAAAAGTGGGCAAAGGAACTCTCTGGTCTCTATTAAAGGACATTAATCTCAGCCACAAAGATTTTGTCCTCATGACTAATTATCTTCCAAAATTCCATTTACTGTTAAGAGCTTGGGAGGAAGGAGATATAAATTATCTAGACTTACTGCATGGGCAGTCTATATAATCAACATTTTGAAATCCCACAAATCAGTTTTCAAATAATATCTATTAAAGACCACCTGTGGATAGGGCTATCTCTAGAAAGTCACAAAACATGGTCTTCCTTCTAGGTTTTTGCCTCATCTAATTCAGAGCATAGCAGACACTGAGAAATATGAAACAAGTGTCAATGTAGTTATTAACTAAGAACTGTAATCTATCCATATCATGAGCATGATACCCAGAAATACAAAGTATCAGGGAATAAAATGGAGATGTCAAATAAACCAAGAGTACAGATGAGATGAACAAGTCTTGATTAATAGACAACCTTGTACATTTTTCTGAGTTTGAAGTATAAGCTAAAATATTTATTCACCTCTAGTGTTACAAGACACATTATTTTTTTAAATGTTTCTCAAAGCGATTTTTAACTAAAAATATTTTCTAGAAACTACCTTGTATAAAACATGCTGCCTCAGTATTGAATTAAGTGCCAGTGAATTTGTTTGTGGGTCATTCATTACTTAACAAATGTGGGTTGAATGAAACTAGGTAAATCTCATATTCAAACACTACTACTGTCCTAAACTGGAATTGGTTTTTAATGAATTCCCTGTTGTATGTTGTAGAGCCAAAATGGAATCATCTGGGTGTTTGCATAGGTTGTCCTATGTTTCTCTTGTGCAACACAATGTAAAGGATCCCTTTATTTTTCTTCTTTCCTCTCCTCCCCCTTTTCTGAAAACTTTCAGGCCCGTTTATTTATACCTTCACCTGTTGGCTATGAAGATACCTATTTACTTTGTGAAAATAAGACTCAATTTTTAGTTTTAATAATTTCCTATTGAAAGATCCAACAGACTACTTGGCATTAGTTACATTTCTTTTAGATATGTGGACAATTCTTTATAGATTATCGACCACACTAAAATATAACTTTGTGAAGGACACAATGAAGAAATAAAAGTTTACTATTAACCTACAACATCAGAATAATTTTCAGGAGCCTGAAAGAAGCCTTCATGCAGAAGACTTCGTTGTGAGGGAAGGATTATAAGTTCCCCAAATCATGGTCAATGGGTAAAATCCTCAGTGTTTATTGAGTAATGCTGGGTTAGATTGCTATCCTTCATATCAGCTGGGTTGTGACTTAACAAGTACTCCAGTATGTTCACGTAGGGCAGGTCGAAACTGTGAAAAATGAATTCATTGTGAAGAGGCGGGTTATAAAAACCCATGTTTGTTCAGGACAGTTTTACTCCTTAATATACCTAAAGATGTTGGACTTAGGATTCAATAATGAAACAATATTTAAGATCTATGATAAACTTTGCACATACTTTGGCATTGTACAAAGAGCCTCGTTTTCGAATATGGCCTGTAAAGTGGACACATTGAAAAAAATTCAGGTATTGTATAAGTAGTGATGTTTTTTCTTTATCAAAAAGGCCTATGACTCACCAAAAAACAAAATTGGCAGTGAAACAGGACTTTAGTATTTTGGGCCTCCTATTGGCATTAAGAATGACTTAAGACATCTCGTGTCCCTAAAATACATAGACGCTTGATCTTTTTGTTTTTTAAAGATTTATTTGTGCATACAGAACTGGGGTACAGGCTAGAGGCTCAGGAGCGGTGAGAGGCTTCACCAGAGCCAGAGCGGGGAACAGAACAGGCAGAGCGAGGAAGTACACCGATGAGGGGAGCAGCAGGCGGGTCAGGAGAGGTCTGCCTCGCCCTGTGGTCACCTCCCGGGGCAGGCAGGAATCGAACTCATGCAGAAGCGGCTTTAGATTCTGTGTTGTGCTTTAACCCGCTGCGCCACCAGGGAAGGCCCAGATACTTGATCATTTTTAACTGGAAATAATAATTAAGATATAGGTCTTCCCTGGTGCAATGGGTTAAACCACAGCATTGCAAGTTAGCTGCAGCCACTTCAGTTTGACACCTTGTCCTGGACTTGCCGCATGGCTCAGCAGGCCTCTCCTGCCTCGCCCTCTGCTCCCCTCAGCAGTGTATTTCAATAGATCTGACTGTTCTGCTTCCCACTCTGGTGAATCTTCTCACTGCCTTTGTACCTCACCTGTACCCTATTCCTGTATGCATAAATAAATCTTTGAGGAAAAAAAAAAAAGAAAAATATATTCAAATAGAAAATCAGAAAAAATTCTAAACACTTTTTGTACCCATTGTGAGTTCTATGAAAAGGAAAGACTATAACATAAGCCAGACCAAAAAGAAGAAACCATTTCTCTTATATTCAACTTTTCTAAAACATGACTCTTAATTTGGATTTTCAGAAGATGCCTATTTTTCAAGAAATGAGCAACAGTAGGAACACCTGGCAATGATGAGAGGAAGGAGGTTTTCTTAGCGTCGATTGTGATATATGTGCAGATTTTTAAATTTAAAATTAAAGCATCAAAATTATGGCTGAAATGTTTAAATATTATTTGACCTAAAATACAAGAAATAAATTTTCTCATGCAGTTTCTCAAAGCTGAAATGATTACTTCTCATCCAGAACAAAAAGGCACCATTTGTTTGATATCATTTTGATGAATTATTAATTTTATCACAGCGAAGATGACAGCTAATATTAGAACATTGAATTAATTTTCAAATGTGCAATAAAAAAGCAGAATAAACATAAACTGAGATGTGTTTTACGTATGGGTTGCATTGCTTACATATTCTATTTAAGAAAAATATCAAAGGAAACAGAAGGAATTAAAAATCTTGTCAACACTTTTGATGAATTATTTTACTCAGTACTTTCTATGCCACTTTAAAATACAAAACACAAATAACATTATGCATTACCTGATACAAAATGTGATTATTGAACACTAAAGATATCACAAATCATCCTACGTAGTTCCAAGTATGGTTTTTAAATTACAAAGCCATAATAAGGCAGAGCAGGATTCACCTCTAATCCTTCTAGGATTATTTTATTGAGATGAAAACTATTAGCTTCAAGTTATATTTTTTTATCCTTTGTTTTTGTCATGATAATTATTCCTGTTACCCACTGAAGGCAAATGCTGAATGCCCTGTTCAAATATCTTTTAATATCTCATGGAATCTTGAACCTTCCAAGCCTTAACAGTTGATATCTGTAGGAAAGTGCTTCCTAGGTTTGGCATCAGAATGGAACCACTACTAGGAGCAAAGATAGAGGACATGGAGAAGAGGCTGTAAGCCAAAAGACTGATGACCATTTTGAGGACCCTGTTCTTTGTTAAGAGGACTAGTTCATCTCAGTGTTCACAAGTATAAACAAACAATTTTATAATCATTAAAACACACATGGGCCCTCCCTGGTGGCGCAGCGGGTTAAAGCACTGCACTGAGAAGCTAAAGCCACTTCCGCATGAGTTCGATTCCCGCCTGCCCCGGAGGTGACCACATAGTGTGGCAGACCTCTCCTGACCCGCCCGCTGCTCCCCTCAGCGGTGTGCTTCGTCAATCTGCCTGTTCTGCTCCCCACTCTGTCTCTGGTGAAGCCTCTCACCGCCCCGAGCCTCTGGCCTGTACCCCAGTTCTGTATGCATAAATAAATAAATATTAAAAAAAAAACATGAGCTAAGATAGCCTAGCAGCAGCTTGGCATTGTCTTTTCCTCTACAGACACAGCAGACCAGTGTCAACAAGAGCAGCTGCACTGGGAAGACAGGAAGATGGGCTTCTCCACAGGTAGAAGAACCTGCCACTCCCTGGATGTCTGTGTGCTCCTAGTCGGTGGAGAGTACTGTGTTAAGAAAGAATATAGACAGCCCAGAGGGTGTGTAGCTGGAAACCATGGAGCTTCTTATGGCTACTTTGCTGAGCCTAAGAAGCACCCTCTTCCTACCCCACTTGGGCTCCCAGATAGGTGAGTGCTACAAATCACCAAGCTGGGGGAGGATGCTATAGAGAGGTAAGCTGATATATCTGGAGCTTAATTTGGAAAGCTTGATGGGCTTCGGGTGAGCTTAACTGCTATTCAGTCTCTGCAACTTCCTGGGTACCTACCTTCAACTAAAGCCTCCAGGATACTGTGCCTAAGCCTCAAGAAAAGGCCCTGCCAGTTAAACCTCCCGACTTCATAGTAAGGCTGCAGCCATGGCCCCGTTACATTGTGGGCCTTCCAAGAGACATGCTATGGAGCCTACCTTGGTCTGCCTTACAGGATAGTCATTTAGAGGTTCCTCCCTTGGCTCAAGTAACTGCAGTGCTGAAGGAGGTCTGTGGCAATGTACTGCATTCCCTCTGCAAGAGTCCATGAGGAAGACTTCAGTTGATTTTCTTAGATGATGAAAGCTGACCCACTAAAATTTAATAAGTTTAAAACTTTTTCCCCTTCTTCCTTCTCCTTATTAGGTCCCAAGCCTCACCATCTTTCCTAACATTCCCACCATCTTTCATAACATAGTTAGTGCATTCAAACAAATGCACTAACTATTCTAGAAAGACCTATCTTTTCTTAATCCTGATGCCCATTTTGCTCACCACTACTTCATGCACTGAGACATCCAGACTAATCTCCCTATGCTCTTTAGTCATGTTTATGTAGACTACTATAATACATCCAAATTGATTCCTTGCCCTCTATTCTAAGCATATTTGTATATCTCCCCCAATTCTATAACTTCATGGCTCTCGAACACTTCTACTGTGTCTTCACTGACTCATGGACATGTTCATATAACCTTTCCTACAGATCAGTTCTCATTCTCTGGATATTTCCTTTTTCTTCCTGTCTCTTGTTATAAAGGAATTTGAACTTCCCCTCCTCCAGAATATTTTTATTTTCTTCACTACTTTCAAATGGTGGCTTTACCCCTTTCAAGCAGTGTCTTCTCTAATACACATTTTATTGCATGAAGGTATAATACATATTTTATTTGCTCTGTTGTAGACTATGTTCTTTGTCCTGGAATATATCCAACTTTGGCTCTCAGATCATCTGGCTATCTTGCACAATCCTCTTGTAAGTTACAGTCCTTGGTGAATATGGAAAGTATTCAAAAGAAAAAGGATGTGGAAAGAAGTGAATACTCATTCACTTTTGGTAGGAAAATAAGTTGGTGCAATCATTATGGACAGCATGTGGGGGGGGGTCCTCAAAGTTTCATATGGCCCAGTTAGCACCCTTTTAGACAAAGACTACAAAAACTTCAATTATTTACAATAGCTGAAAGTTGGAAACAATCTAGCTATCCATCTATATCCTTTGAATATATCCACAATAGAATACTCTGTAACTATATATATATATATATATATATATATATATATAAACCATTTCATTCATATGGTATATGAACAAAATAAACAAGTGAACTTAAAAAATTAAGATCAAAATAGTGGAACTTTTTCTAGAACTGGAATAAATCTGCAGTCAGTTGTCAATTACAGGATAGAATGACCTGACTGGTAAATTGAATGCTGTATATACAGATGTTGATTTCTAAATGGATTCCTGAATCTTACATGGTGTTAGCCTGTCTTATTTCCATGTATGTATTTAAATTTTCCACTGATCTCAAGAGTTGCGTACTCCATTTTTTTTTTTTATGGGCATTTAGTTCTTATTACCTCAGTAAAGTATCTTGATTCTTCACTTAATCATTCCACATTTAATTAGCATATCCTACTAGTTTATTAATATACCCAGATTGCAACCACTTACTTTCTAAGAAATTCCTATTTTTTTTCGCATGTATTACTGCAGTAACCTCAAAATGCATTTTCTATGTATAAATGGCTTTATTGTCTTACTTGAATGTGGGTGTTCAATCAAGGACTAAATTTCCTGGTTTCATAACATAGGTGGGGTCATGTGATAATTCTAGCCAATAAGTAACTGGTTGGGTCATTTTGGGGCTGAGGTTGAAAATTATAAAGGCCTCATCTAATGCTCGCTTCCCCTCCCCTAGCCACAGTGGAGACAACCAGTGCCTCACAGGAAACGAGAAGAAAGGCAGTCAAGAGAGTTGACCATCCAGAAATACCCATATTGGATTTCAGATGAGTTATTAAGCCCCTGAGATTTTGAGGGTATTTGCTGTCTAATTTACACAGACATTTTCCTACATCCTGTCTCCTACCAAGCTGTGAGTAATCTTGGTAACACCTAGATCAAAGTATATCATTCATTCTTGGCACATTTCTTTACTGTAGTTTCTCAGACCTTCTAGCTATCACTGTCCAACTCTTCCTGGATTACCCTGATAACTTCCACATCAAGTCTTTCTACTCACTGTTTCCTATGCCAAGTAAAGAGGAAATTAGGTATATTTATATACCTGCTCCTTTACCTTTTTTGTCTTTCCTTAGTGAGCCTTTCCTTAACCAACTCATTTAAAATAGAATTTTTCATTCACATCTTATACTGTCCCACCCTGCTTAAATTTTCTCCTAAGAACTTAATAAAAATCATATTATATATTGTTTTGTATATTTTGCCTGTATTTGAATCCACATTCCTAGAAATGTGTAGGATACCTTAGGAACTCATAAAATATAATTGATCTGTTATTTGTTTATCAATTCAAGCATTCCTAGTTCATTGTGTTCAATACATGTGAGGCATATGATCTAGAGACCACTAACTTATTCACATATACACACTTTGACTTATACTCACAATTATTTGTTCATTTTTTTTCTCAGACATTATCACATACTATATTATAATCTATATGTTTGCATACATTACTGTCCATAAAACACAAAATTATCAATTTATATATAGCTCTGCTGTTTTATAACCAAAATAATTTCATAAGCAATATATAAATTGTGAAAGGAAAATTACTGCTTTCAATTACGGGATTTAAACATTTCTATGAAGAGTCAAATTTTAAAAATAAGTATAAGTCAGGGATGATTTTCTGGCACCAAGTAGTTAAAGGAAGGGGTAGGTCAAAGACCTTGATGGGAGAGATAGCTCATGTTTGTACCAAGTCACTTTAAACAGTTATCCTGGTTATATGAACTTTTGAAATTCAACCTTTTTTTCTTGAAGTCATTCAGATTTTTCCAAAAATACTCACTCATTTTAACCCTGACCTAGAGGCTTTAGAAAAACACTTCTGTGGTCTCAGAGATGTATATATTTTCCCACTCTTTTTTTTTTTTTTTTGACAAATTATGAGAAGACTTCAGAGTATGATCTTGAAATGTGCTTTCATTGTAGGACTTATGTTCTTAGATTCCTACATGTCAATGAGAATATTCATTAAATATGTGCAACTGCAGATGATAAGTTAAGTCAAATAGAGCTGAATTCAACCCAAATATTGAAACTGCCTGTAATTAGGATCAAACCTTAAATACCTGCAGTGTTACCAAATACAAGTCCCTGCATTTTGTGATGGTTAGAATGCATACTTAGTGTGAAAAGAAATCTTTGGTTATGAATTAACTGTCTTTAAACTTATACTTCTCCCCACTTCCCAAATTTTTGAAAGGACTGGGTCCAGAAAGGGGAAGAAGTTTTACTTCTTTGTCCTAAATGGAAATAGAAGTACCTTATACATACAGCACAGGAATAAAAAAAAATAAACTTAAAGTGAGAGTTTGACAGCTGTGTGATAGTAATACCACTTACATGTATAACTCTTCCACACAAGAATCAGTAAGGAAACATTGGTCTTAAATGATACATTTGACCAGATGGATAGAGGTATATTGAAAAAACATTACACTTCAGCCTTCCCTGGTGGCATAGGAGGTTAAAACAGAGCACTAAGAAGCTAAAGCCACTTCAGCATGAGTTTGATCCCTGCCCCAGAGCTGATCCACATGGCGCAGCAGACCTCTCCTGACCCGCCTGCTCCTCTCAGCAGTGTACTTCATTGATCTGCCTGTTCTGCTCCCTACTCTTCTCATTTCCCCTGTACCTCTGATCTGTACCCCAGTTCTATATGTATAAATAAATCTTTAAAACTTATATATATATTGCAGCCACATTATTCTCAAGTGTACATGCATACTTAAAAGGTTGGAAGCATAGCAAGGATCTTTTCCAGCCACAGTTATACGATGTTAGAAAGCAACTACAAGAAGGAAGCTGGAAAAATCACAAATATATGGAGATTAAACAACATGCTGCTCAACTATTTGCTCACCAGAGAAATCAAAGGAAAAAAATATATGGCAGGCAAAGCACTATTCACTAGACTCTTTGGAATATAGTAAAGTCAGCACTAAGACTTTTTAAAAATAAGACATCTTAAGGAAACAAATCTCATTCAATCCAACCTTACATCTAAAAGAAATTGGAAAGGAAGGTTTTACTTTCCAAAGTAAGTAAAAGGAAGGAAATAATTAAAATTAGAGTGAAGATAAATAAAAACCAAAGGACAATGCCACGTATCAATGAATCAAAGAGCTGTTTTTAAAAATAAAACTGAAATTTGACTACACACATTAAGGAAAAAGACAAAAATGAGAGAAAAACAGATACTCTAGAAGTACAAAGGATTTTAAGTGACTGCTATGACTATGAAGACCAACAAAATGGAAGGTTTTAGAAAAATTCTTAAATCGTTAAGCCTTCCAATATCAAATCATGAAGAAATAGATAACCAGAGCACACTAATTACAAGAAAAAATTAAAATAGTAACCCCTAATTCCAGGACCAGTTGGTTTTGTTGCTCAGTTATGTGAACTAGTCATTGAAGATTGTAAGGAAATACACACTCACCCCTCCCCCAGAAATAAACCTAACAAAGGAGGTGAAGAACTTAAACACAGTGAATTATACAACATTGTTAAAAAACACACACATAGGCCCTTCCTGTTAGCACAGTACTAAAGCTAAAGCCACAGAATAAGTTCAATTCCTGCCTTCCCCAGAGGTGACCACAAGGCACAGCAGACCTCTCCTGACCTGCCCACTGATCCTCCTCAGCAGTGTACCTCCCCAATATGCCTGTTCTGCTCCCCACTCTGTCTCTGGTGAAGCCTCTCGCCGCCCCTGTACCTCTGGCCTGTACCCTAGTTCTGTATGCATAAATAAATCTTAAACACATACACACACATAAAAACAGAAGCATTCCCTGTTCATGTGTTAGAAGACAACATTGTCAGATGGCCTGATACACAAAGCAATTTACAGACTAATACAATCCCAATAAAGACCTCAATGGTATTCCTCAAATAAATGGAATAAATTTTAAAGAATATGTGGAATATAGAGAAACCAAATAAATGGTCCAAAAAATACAAACTTTAAAATAAACCCTTACAAGATTACCAGATATCTTGAGGCATCCAGACTAGAGAAGAACAGGAGGTGGAGGGGGAAGAGAGCTGGGGTTGGGGTAGGAGAACTAAGATGGAAACTATGGGTGTTTTTGGTGGTGGGAGAGCTACAGTGACAGCACCTAAGGGGATTAATTTTATACTGTCAAAAAATAACAATGATGTAGAAAAATGACACTTCATTAAAAAATAAAAAAAAAAAAGTGCTGGAATAACTGGACATCCACCTACAAAAGATAATACTATCTTAGATACAAAAATAATTGAAAATGGATTAAAGACTTGAATATAAAATCCAAAGGCATGAAATACTTGGAAGAAAACATAGGTGACTGAATTACTTGACTGTGGCTTAGTGCTGTCTTCATGAATTGGGAAGCAGTATAAACAAACAGGACTACAGGGGATCTAAATAGGCATTTCACCAAAGAAGACAAACATGGCCAATAAGCACATGAAAAATGCTCTTCACTGCTTATCACAGAAATGGAAATCAAAATACAATGAGATTTCACCTGGTGCATGTGAAAATGGCTGATATCAGAAAGGCAGCATGTGTCGGCAAGCAGGTAGAGAGAACCCTTTTGCACTTTTAGTAGTAATGTGAATAGGTATTACTGCTGTGGAAAACCGTATGGAGTTTCCTTAAAGTTATAATTCCTTAAAGTTATAAAGCAGTGGTAAAACTATCACATGATCCAACAATTCTGCTTCTGGGTGTTTATCCAAAGATTGTGAAAACACAAACTAAAAAGGATATATATACCCATATGTTCACTGCAGCATTATTATTAATTGCCAAGTAACCATTAGTAACCATTGACAGATGAATAAAGATGAGGTACTTACATAAAATGGAATATTGCTCAGTTATAAAAAAAAAGATGAAAATTTGGCATTTGTTACAAAATTTGCCATTTAATGGACCTTGTGGGATTATGCTAAATGCAAATAAAATCAGAAGAAAAAAAATACTGCATGTTTTCATTCATAGATGGAGTATAGAAAGCAAAACAAACAAAACAAACAAGCCCTAAAAAATGGTGGTTAACAGAGTGGGAACTGTGGGGAAGCAAGACAGGAGGTGGTGATGGGGGATGGTATTGAACTGATAAGGGTTCAGTTGAATGATGGGGGATGGTAACTAATCATTTGTTAGTGGGTGTTATGTGTAATATACAGTTGTCCAGGAGCTAAGCAACTTGAAACTTCTACAATGTGATATGCCGATTTACCTTAAACAAAAAAAATGAAACTGAATTTGTATTAGATGCCACTCAGCTTTTAAAGAAAGTGTTCTATTGATTCTCTTGAGATCAGATTCCTGTTGAAGAAGTAGGCTAGAAACATCAGAGAAAAAATTTAGAAATTCTTCTTTGTCCATGGATGAAGATGGAAGAGATTATGCTAAGAGAAGTCAGGAAGAGAAAGAATACTGGATGGTGTCACTTATAGTTGAATACAGAGAAAATAAAACAATAGCTCAGATAAAGTTAAACTTACTAAGGTTGGCCCTCCCTGGTGGTGCAGTGGGTTAAAGCACTGAACTAAGAAGCTTAAGCCACTTCCACATGAGTTCGATCCCCGCCTGCCCGGGAGGAGATTCACATGGCGCAGCAGACCTCTCCTGACCCACCCGCTGCTCCCCTCAGCAGTGCATTTCGCCTATCTGCCTGTTCTGCTCCCCACTCTGTCCCTGGTGAATCCTCTCACCCTCCGCCTCTCTGGCCTGTACCCCAGTTCTGTATGAATAAATAAATCTTAAAAAAAAAAAAAAAACTTACTAAGCTTTGAAAACTGACTAGAGAATGAGAGATCACAGGGTGGGAGAGGAAGGGAGACAACAGGACTTGGTCTGGTGAAGGTAGAAACAACATACTACAGTGGTGGTAACAACATACTCCAGGTTTTGGTGGCGGATGCACTACAGTAATATCTGAAAGGGGTCGGTCGGGGGTGGAGGTGTCCGATACTCCTAAAATATAAGCAATGATAAGCCAACATTGCCTAATTAAAAAATAAAAAGCTATTTGTTGTGTTTAAATGTAGAAAAATAAGAAAATCTACCTGGTATGTGGGAGGAAAATAAGAAAATCTACCTGGTATGTGGGAAACAAAACATGGTTTAATGAAAACAAAAACAACTAGAATTGGTACTGTCTTTAATGCTCAATCACTGAGGAATGAGAGCAAGTAGGGATAAGACACCTTGATTTTCAAGTTGTTGTAAAACATTTTGAGCTGCTCCTATTATTTGAAATTGCTAACATCGACACATACAGTAAGAAAAGTTCCCAGTTATGATTAAACCTACATGTTATCTCTTGGAACGGTGGAGTAAAGGAAGGAGTCCACACATTTGGAACCTGTGAATGTTATCTGTTCCTGAAGATGCTGGCTACAACCTTGGGGTCCAGGAATGTTTTAGGACAACAGGTAACTGCTTGTGAAACTGAAACTATTGTGCTAAGAGCAGCCTATCATTTACTTCCTTAAATATCTGTGCTACAGTGTTCTTGCAGCTGAAGTCCCTTTGTCCATGCAAAGCAGTATGTTGCACTTACTACAATGTCAGAGGGTCTAGAAGAGCAACAGCCTAAAGGGGTGTCATTACCTTTCACTTAGCTAAGTGGAGTATGAACTACAGTTACTATATTAAAGAAGGAGCTAAAATAGACACACATGTACAAGTAGGCAGATGTGTTTACCTGCATACACTAAGACACAACCATCCTCTTGGTCTATTTTCTGAGTCTATGAGAACTCAAAATTTAAATTCACAATTTTATTCAGGTTGTATTTTTGTATTCTGCAGATCATACCTTAGCAAAATTTATTCTTTCTATATGATTATTTTAACATGGCAAACACATATATAGCTCTTGCCCCATGTGAGACAGTGTTCTAAGCACTTAATTAATCTGAATTATTTTCAGAATAACCCTATAGCTAAGTAACTTTGTTATCCACATGATTCACAGTGTAATGCAACACAGACAACTGAGCTGCCCAATATCATACAATACATTCTGGAAGTGAGATTAGATTCTAAAATCCTTTTTCGAAAACTGGAAATCTTATGCATACACTTATCAGTACAAAAATATTTTAGAATGAAGTTTTGAAATGTGATTTAAGAATTATGATTTCAGGGCCTTCCCTGGTGGCTCAGCGGGTTAAAGCGCAGCACTAAGAAACTAAATCCAATTCAGCATGAGTTTGATCTCACCCTGGAGTTGACCCACATGGCATGGCAGACTTCTCCTCACCCGCCCGCTTGCTCCCCTCAGCAGTGTACTTCATCCATCTGCCTGTTCTGCTCCCCATTCTGGTAAATCCTCTCACTGTCCCTGCACCTATGACCTGTACCCCAGCTATGTATCATAAATAAATCTTTAAAAAAAGAAAAAAAATATTATGATTTGAGATTTTATTGTGTATAAATCTTAGTGAAAAACAAAAGTCTAGGATTCTTTATCACTGTACTCATTGACTATCTGGTCTTCTGGCCTAATTATGAAAGCCATTTACTTTTTACTGTGCACACCTTAATTAACTATAGTGTGAAGTCATCATATAGGGATGGCCTCATTCGAAGCAGCAAGAGGCATGCATGAAGGGGAGGGAAAAGGTAGAAAAATCAAAACAGCGCTGCCATGTAAAGAATAAGTCATGTAATGGCTAATTTTTAAGCAGATTTCGCCCCCCCCCCCCAAATTCTATAAAGTGTAAAGTAGCTAAGAGAGAAGAAGATAAATTCAGTTAGAGTTCAGTGAGAACTGCTGCTATATTCAGGCCATCATTGGAAGGTTAGATCTAGCTAATGAGTAGAATAATATCTTGTACAAATTATATTTGTGTGGACATTCAGCATTTAAATGATTAAGTTCTCATTGTATGATGTGGAGCTCAAAGATAAAGCAAAATGGGTTTGGGCATTTCAGATATATTTACATCTCTAGATATGATTTCTCATCCCATTCCTGGATAACCTACTGTTATGCTATATAAAGCAATGATTCAAGTAATGCTAAAACAGTAATTGTTAAGTTTCTTGAGAACCGCTTCATAAGGGCACTAAGCCATCATATTGCTTATATTCTCTTGTGTTATGTTTACAGTAACCTCACAAGACAAAGGCTTCGTTACTGATTCCATGTCACAGCTAGGAAAGTGAAGGACACATGGGGGCTAACATTTAGTAAGGATAAACACACAGGCAGTCTTGTTCCAGAAGCTATACTTGCAATGCCATGCTCTTTTCCTGAACTTTTCCTTCTCTGAAGCTTCCAGAGTCTTTGCATTTCCAGTGCTGTAGTTTTATAAGAGAGGCATCTGTTGAATGCAAAACCCTCATTTGGGAGAATAGACTTCATTTCAGAAGACTAAAATGTTAAAGTGGAATACTGACTTGGGAGAAGGCAATCCAGGCTGCCAGAATATACATCCAGGCAGCAGAATCAGAAGAATTAATAACAGACAACTATCCTATCCCCTAATTATGTCTATACTTGACTTTAACAGCTATTGAAGTCTTTTCAGGTAACAGTTTGGCCCTCCCAGGTGCTGTACACAATCTTCAGCCAGTCTGGCAGTTGATTGCTGCTTCATCTCTGTTACCAATGGAGATAGACTTGAGCTTTTCAGGCCTAACTATATCATTGTGTTTGTGAGTATGTCAGCCACTGGACCTGGCTATTGGCTGGATACCACACTTGCCCATGAGGATCACACACGCTTTACGATTGCAACTGCTGTTATGATTTCCAACTTTATTCCAACACCCTCCTTCCTATATAAATTAAGGTTTGCTTTGAACATTTCATGATTTAATTGTCACAATTATCTTTCAAAGAGTCCCATGATCTCTCCCTGCTATCTCACCTTTTTCTACAGTTTAGGAGCTATCCGACATCCAATTTTCACTTAACTACCTCAACACGCCTCACACCAACAATTTTGAGCACTACTACTGCTCAGCAAATATTATCTCTTCTCACCTAGCAGTCAACTTTCTTCAGAAATTACCTGGAATGCAATGTAGGTTCCCTAAGGACAACTGAATGTGCATCACAGGGAATGGTTACTCTCCTCTCTTGGATTCTGAAGACTTCTTTTTTATCCCATTTCATGACTCCTCCAGTTCTTTGCCTCGAATTCAAAAGACCTTGAGTACTAAGCCCACACAGACTGTCACATGCTTTACTTCTATCACTGACTATGCACACAAAAACATCTCATTGAAGGACACATTTTCAAGTTGAACTGTCTTTCAAGCAGTTGGAGAGCTGTGGTTTTGTGGTAAGATTTGCCAGTGAGTTGTGGAAGTGCCCGAGTATTATGAGTGGCAAATGACTAGACCAGTGCTCACAGTGCTGTGCTAGCTCATTCCCCTCAGTTTCTAATCTACTCTGAAGCTCAGAAAAGATCTTTACTTATTTGACAAAACAATTTTTAATTATGTTACCTGTGGAATAAAAATGATGATATGCTGCTCTTAAAACTACAGTTTCCTGATGGAAATTTGTAGAAAAACTCATTTGACTAACATATGAGTTTTCAGTAGAGAATCTCAATGCAAATATTCTTTCTTTTACAGGTTAGTTCAACAAATGTGGGCCAGGTTGTTTGCTAGGCTTGAAATACATACTGGTTTATAGTCTAACTGGCAACAGACACAACTGCATATCTGAATTCTCAGATGAGCAGTTTGAATCATATACATGCAGAAAAGAAAGCCATATTAAGTCTGGTGTACTGGAACAACTAAAATAATTTAATTGTGTGGAGCATAGTGAAAGCGTAACATGACAATAATATAACGAAAAAGTGGGAGAAAGTGGACATGAAAGGAGGCGGGGCTTGGAGGAAGAAGGAAATGGGAAGAAGCAAGGAGGGGAGAAGCAGGGAGAGGAAGGGAATGGAAGAAGGAAGAAAGGAATAGAAAAGAAGGGGAGAAAAATGGTGGAAGGAAGGGAGGAAAAAGAGTAGCGAGTGCTAATACTACCACTTGGGACATTTTCCTAGTTGATGATAATCCAATTTTAGGCAAAAGAAAGAAATATTCACAATTGGATTTATTTTAAAAGGGTAACCCTTTCTTCAGAAGGGGATAGTTAGGAGTAACTAGGAGATAAAGTAGCTTTGACAAAGTCACAGGATATACATAGAGTTAAATGGAAAGAATAGGGAAATTGGATAGAACTGATACTGTTCAGGTAGTTAAAATTTAAAAATAAAACATCCCATTCTCATTAAGCAAACCTACCTCACTAGTTTCAGCTAAGCCAGTCTTCCTCTTCTACTCATACCTCAATCACAATGACTTCCTTTCAGTTCCTCAAACTCAAATTCTTTGACATTATTGGCATTTTTCATATGCATTTCTTATATTTAAAATGTCGTCTCTATAGTTATCCCTTCAGTTTTAGATCTTTTCTCCATGAAGGTGGTCCTGAGTCCCTAATCTAGATTAGAAATTTACACTGCATACTGATACTTTCGGTATTCATTACTTTTGAATAGTTTGTGTGGAGATGGAGTGTCTCTTCCATGGTAGTAAAGACCTGTCTGTCTTGCTCTTTAGCATGTTTTCAGTGCTTAAGACACTTACTACATCTGGTAGGTATATATTTTTATTAAATAAGTAAACTCATGCAGTTCATCCTTACTAAGACCTACAATGTAAGATCAGCATGGCTAAATGTGGTCCAATTGGGTTCTTGGCTTACTGCTGGAAGTGGATATGCACTGTACCTATACTCTGCTCATAGGTGATGTCCAAGAGCTTCAACTTGGCAGCACAGGCAAGCTTACATAACCCTGTTGTTCCCAAACCTGTTTTCACAATATGTTGAGGAAATAGAAAGAATACTAATGTCCTAGTTTTACCCTACAATAGTTGAAACAAGGAAGAGAATTATAAAAATCAGAGCAGAAACAAAACATATCAGAATGACAATTCAAAATGTCAGTCATGTCAAAAGCTTGTTCATTCAAAAGATTGTCAAATAGTAACTTATTCAGCCAGACTCCAAAGAAGAGAAACAACACACAGATGACTACAGAACTGAAGAGATGTTATAGGTGATGCTGTGGAAATACAAAGGATCATAAGAAAGGATTTTGAGTATCTGCATGGCAACAGATTGGACATGCTAAAATATTTTGTTTCAAAGAAAAAAGCTCAGTACCAGATAGTTTCACTAGTCAATTTTACCTAAGTTTACAAGAATGCCTATTCTTCTAAAACTCTTCCATAAAAATGAAAGGGAAAAATATCTTCCAGATATATTTTGTGAATGCACTCCAGAATAAATCATTCTGAGGCATAAATCAGGCAAAGGCACAAAGAGAAAATTGTAGGCATTATGATGACATAAACAACAAATCTTGAACACAATGCTAGCAAACAAAAGGCAATAATACATTAAAATAATCATACACCAATATCAAGTAGAATCTAATCCATTGGTACAAGGATAGTTCAATATACGCAATTCAATTAATGTGATACACAACATCAACACATGGAAGGATAAATCTTGTATTGTCAGCTAAGCAGAAACAGAAAAAGCACTTTATAGGTACATTATTTATGATGTAAACCTACAACAAAAAGTTTATAGATAGAATGTACTTCCACATAATAAAGGCTACACATGACAAAATCTCAGTCTAAATTACACTTAATGGTGAAAAACTGAAAATATTTCCTCTAACATCCAGAATAAGACACATTATCACCACTATTACCAATGTTGTTGACAGTGTTGGAAGTCATAGCCAAAAAATGTAAGTACATAAATATAAAAAGTATCCATACTGAAAAGGAAGAGCAAAACTGTCACTACTTGTGGATGACATGATATACATAGAAAATCCCAAAGAATCCAGTAAAAATAGTTGTTAGAAATACATTCAGAAAAGTGGCTGAATGCACAAAATTCATATGCAAAAATCTAAACTAGCAAAAAGACAAATCAATAAAATAACCTAATTTACTATCATATCAAAAATAGATAACTTAGGATAAACAAAGAAGTGAACAACCTGTACACTGAAAACTATTATATTTCATTGTATAAAGTAGGAGATATAAATAAATGGAAATATAGTTCATGCACAAAGATTGGAAGAATCAACATAAATAAAAAACTAAATTACCAAAAGCAAAAAACCAATTCAATCTTTATCACAGTCACCCCAATGGCATTCTTCACACAAATAGAACCAAAAATTATGGAACTTACTTGAAACTATAAAAATTGAGGCAATCCTAAAGTTATAGAGGTATCACTTCCCTGAATTTCAAGATATATTACAAAGGGATAGTAATAGCAATAATCTGGTTTGGGATAAAAACAAGATAAATGGTGAGGATTTGAGAGAGATTAACCCATTGCTCTATGGGCAATTTATTTATGGCAAAGGAGCTATAAGCTTTCAATGAGCAATGAATCTGACAATAAATGGTGTTGCAAAAACGGACTGCCATATGCAAAATAGTGAAAAGAGATCACTAATTATAAAATACACAAAAATTGAAAATTTATATAAAGTCTTCCATATAAATCCTGAAACCATAAAATAAAAAAAATCATAGCTGATAAATTCTTAGACATTGGCTTTACAGATGTGTTGGTGACTCAACTCCAAAGACAAGAGAAACAAAAGCAAAAATTAACAGTGAGACTGAGCCAAACTAAAAGAATTCTGCCCCATGAAACAAACTCTCATGCAGACTAAGAGAATGAATTTACTAGCATATCATATATTCAACAGGTTAACGTTCAAAATATGTAAAGAACTCAAAACTCAGCAAAAGAACCAACCAGGAAAAAAAAAAAAAAAAGGCAGAGCCACTGATATTCCTCCAAAGGAGACAAGCAGATGGCCAACAGGCACATAAAAGATTGCTCATCATTTCCTTTTTCTAGGTAAATGCATATCAAAACAATGAGATAATTACCTTATACTTGGGGTATAGGTGTTTTCCAGAAGATATAATCAACAGGAGAGAATGTGGAGAAAGGGAACATTCTTATACTATTTATGGGCATGCAAACTGGTGCAGCCATTATTATAAAGCAGTTTGGAGATTTTTCAAAAACTAAAAAATAGAAACTCCATAGGATCTATTTACTCTACTTGTGGATATCTATGCAAATAATACAGAAACTAATTAAAAAAAAACACATATACTTCCATCTTTACTGGAATATAAGAGGCCAAATCTGAAAATAACATATCCATAGGCAGATGACTAGATAAGCAAGGTGTGTCTATACACACAACGGTATATTACTTAGCTATAAAAAGTGAAATCCTAACATTTGAAACAACATAGATATTATTATAGCATAACATAAGGGGGATTAGACTTTGGGAAATAAGTCACATTAGGACAAATTTTACCTTATGGTTTATATACATGTGCTACATAAAGAAACATTGAACCAAAAATAATTAAGCAAACTTAGATTATAAATCTTAGATACTACTGGCAGATACGTGAGTAGGGTGGTGTGTAATTATAGCAAAGTGATCAATTATATAATAAAGGATAAAAATGGATTTTCAGTGACAAATTGAATGCACTATAAGCAAATGATATATAATGACACACACCTGACATGTTATAGTGCAAAAAATGAATTAAAAAAATGTTAAAATTCAATCTAAGAGAAGAACTAGGAATCAAAAGTTATAGAGGCCAAAGGTTAAAATTAAATCATCTGCCAATTACTAGATATAAATGACATGTTGGGCAAATTGCCCCAGTTTTTCTACCTAAATCTAAATTTACTAAAAAAAAAAAAAAAAAGACCTTGCTATGTATATTTTAAAAGGTCAAAATGATAAATTCAGGGAACACTCCTGTAATTGTATATAGGTAGGTCTATTTTTCTTTGGTTGGTAAAATAATACAAATATGAGCAAATGCATATGATATATAAAACCATAACCTTAGTAGTCATTCAGGAGTACTTAATGAATAATTTTTACATATAAGACACTAATTAAAAAAGGATAAAGCAGTGCTGGACATATTTCTTAGATTTTATATTAATATTGGAAAAAATAAACTCTACTCTATCAGCTGGAATTTCAGCTATTAGCTTTTCCAAATCAAAATCAGAGGGAGAAGCAATGACAGGTGAAGTGCACCTTTCTTCTTGACAGTTCTATCACTTTAATTTTCACTAAAATCTGGAATATTAATAATGTAAATATGACATAAACTCCTCTTAAACAAAGAAAAGGGGTTCTTGCTTGAGAAGGGAAGTATCAAGAATCCTCTTCTGAAATCAGTGACACAAGCGAAAGTCCCTATAACATATCATGAATTCAAGTTCTATGACAGGGTAAGAGCCATAAGTGAAATTATTATCTTGTCTAAATTTAGTGATCAAAGAACATAGAAAACCTTATTTTAGACAGTTTCCCATGTCAGAGGCAGCGTGAGAACTGGGTAGGTAGAATTCCAGATAGCACTGAATCTTTTAAAAATGGAACCCAGAGCCTCCCTAGTGGTGCAAGGGGTCAAGTCTCAGCACTATCAAGCTATTGTAAGTCCCTGCAACATAGGTTTGATCCCTAGCCAGGATGCTGACCCCCATGGTTCAGCAGACCTCTACTATCAGGCCCACTGCTCCCCTCAGCAGTATATTTTAGTAGATCTGCCTGCTTTGCTCCCTACTCTTGTCTGTGGTGAGTCTTCTCACTTCCCATACCTCTCGCCAGTCATGCATACATTCAGTTTTTGTATGTATAAGATAAATCTTACAAAAAAATAAAATGCATATCTTAAAAACATGAGAGTCCAGAAACAGTCAAGATGCTTATTCAGATCATTCACAAGAGGTTGTAGTGCTCTTATGAGAACATTGTCAAGACTAGGGAAATACTCTTTGATATTTCTGGGGTATTTCAGAAAGAAGGTAGAGTAAGTAAGAGGTTGAAAAGTTTCCCAGGAAACAAATCATCCTATCAATTTATGTAATGAGGATAATTTAAATGTATTCTTATAAACATTATGCAGTGGTTTCAAATATAGCATGAGAGCAGGTATACATTAACTGTTGATTCAAAGAAAAATAAAATAGATAAATGTGTGTATTTGACTTACACTTTTAAAAGAATTGAGGCATATTCTCTAAGAGATAATATAAAAATTAGAATAATTCCTTTCATGGTGAGTAATCATTAAACAAGTTGTAATATTTCCTTATACTTCTTTTAAGTCATAGTCATCAAAAAGTCCTCATTGATTCATTCAATGCTAAAAGTTACCAAATGCAAAGAAATTCTTTGAAGTTATCTTCTAAACAGCTATTGATGGCAAGAATATTACCATTTTATAGAGAAGACAACCAATAATTAAATAATTTTCCTATAGTTGACAGACTACAAATAACAAAACCACATATTCACACCTAAGCACTCTAACAGCAAGTCTGGTGGTGGTTCTATCTTTAGGATTTTATTCCTATATTTCATTTTCATTCATTCATTTATCTTATTCACATGATGTTCAAAATTTTTCATTACATAAACCAAAATAAAAATTGCTACACTTTCTTAATCTAACACATCAGGGGGAGTTAACTAAATTCTCCTGTCTCTACCATTTATAATTATTAGCCTACGATCATACCATTAAAGTCCTGGTTTTGAGCTGTCCTCTTTTGTTGTATTTGTCATGTTAGAATATTTTGTGGTAAGTGCTTCCCTGTCAATATTGAATCCTTCAAATTTACATCAATATTGTTCATAATTTTTGTACCAGATTTTAAGGAGGATAATAATAAATATTATCCTAATAAGTTATACATAAGCTTTTCAAAGAGCCAAGAATATTGTGACATGGAATTTATCATTAGTAACTATTGAGCACCTCAGATAAGTTTGCATTAGGAGGTGTGTAAGATCTTGATCTCTATATAAAACTCTGAGGAATTTGTTGACATCTCCCTCAGTTCTGCAGATTCCCAGGGCCCAAAGCTTCACAGGATCTCCTTTGGATGAATTCCAGCTGTTGAAACTATAAACACTTGTTTCCATACATGTCAATTCCCATGGCTTATTTCCATTCTCTTCTAAAGGCTTAAATCAAGACATAGAACCCAGCAGATTTTGCTTTAATTTTCCTTTGTACAATTTACAAACATCATTGTAGATGGAGAGGTCCACATTTAAATTTGCAGAAGTGGAAAGAATTAAATCGTAAAAATGCAAAAAAAAAATGTTAAGTTTTTCTTAAATTGTCCTTTGACCTCGGTCCATAACCACTGACCATATTTCTTTGTACACTTCAGTTAAATTATGACATTGTTGTCATCTTGCACTCTCATTACTTTCCTGGAATTCCTTACCCTAGATTCCTCTTTGCTTCTAATAAACCACGATATTCAGGTCTCCCCATTTATACACAAAGTATTACGTACTTTTTCTTCAACTTGATTTCTCTCTAAAAACATCTATTACTGTTTGGCCAGCAAAGGGTATGTACATGAATATGTATGTGTACTCATTTAATATATTGTCAACATATACACTTTAGAGTTTTCATGTGCACACACACACACACACACAGGTATTGCTCAGCCTCTTTTGAAAAATATTTCTAGCAACACGACTCTACTATATCTGCATAAGTGTAATTACATGATTTTGAATAGTGACTGATACTTTTAGATGGATCTTACTTCCTGATTTTATAATGTCCTTACCATCTTCACTTCTAGAAGTATTCTGTTCATTTTTAGTTACATATTTTATGTGTATGGGCTACTTAATATGCATATACATGTTTACAATCAAGAGAAAAAGGATATACCTATGAAAGTCTTACAACTAAGCAAGCATCAATCTCACATATATGGAAAAATCATTGAGTATGAAAAAATTGGAAGAGGAGCGATGATTGATAAAATCTTAGGTAATACTTATATCAAAAATAAAATATCCCACATGAGTGAAAGAGTCGAAATGACCTGGAAAGATTTTCAAATATATGAGATTACTGACTTGAACCTATAGACATTTGGAATCTAAAGCATTGAGACTGAAGTTTTATTAGTGTTCCTAAAATGCTTAGTAAATGATTCTGAGATACAACCAGGAACTGAATGTGGGCCATAAGCTTATAGCAACAAATGTATCAACATCTATTTCTTAAGCATTGTAAATGAAATATTAACCACATTGTCTTCTAAGAACACAGACTTTTCTAAGTACAGCTCCCACTCAACTGCCTGACTAAGGGGAACAATATTGCCATATGACCTGAGGACAATTGAGTAATAGAATGTCAGAAATTTACATTGTAAGTTGTTTCAGTACAATTAACTGACCAGTTAACTGACTCTGGTATCTGAATTATCATATGCGAAAAGAATGATAGGAACATCCATGGCACTAGAAGTTAAAAAGGTTATTATAGAGAAAACACTCTGATTGGGCCAGTGCTACAAAATTCATGAGGCAGCAGAAACTGCAGTGAAGTTCAGGTTTATCGTGGGGGAAGAGGTAAACACAGGCTCACTAAATGGAGAAATGACTAAGTTATTATAAAACAACAAAAATAAGGGCCTCCCTGGTGATGCAGAGGCTTTAAGTCTCAGCACTATGAAACTGTTGGCAGCCACTGCAGCATGAAATCAATCCTCAGCCAGGAAGCACCCATAGAGCTTAGCAGACCTCTCCTGTCTCACCTGTTATTCCCCTCAGCAGTGTACTTTGGCAGTTCTGCTCCCCACTGTCACTGGCCAACCCCTGCACTTCTGGCCTATACCCCAACTTTTTTTTAAGATTTTAAAAAATTGATTTATGCATACAGAACTGGGGTACAAGCTAGAGGTGCAGAGGTGGTGAGAGAATTCACACCAGAAACAGTGGGGAGCAGAACAGGTTGACTGACAAAGTACACTGCTGAGGCGAGCAGGTCAGGAGAGGTCTGCTGTGCCATATGGGTCACCTCCCTGGCCAGGGAATTGAACTCACACTGAAGTGGTAGGCATGGCCAGCTTTGCAGTGATGTGCTCCAACCCACTGTGACACCAGGGAGGGGCCCCCACCCCAACTCATGTATGAATAAATCTTTACATAAAGACATAAAAAATAAAACCACAAAAGTAAGAATTAAGGATCAGACACACAAGAATACAAGAAGTCAATAAGAAATTGAGATTTGGGGCATTCAGGGAACATCCAGGATCTTTAATGGCTGAAGTATGTAGTACTTATTTAATCTAGAACTACACTCACATTTCTTGTCTGAGCAGATGGTTTTCAGTTTTTGCTGTGATTCCACACATTTGTATCCTTGGAATAAATTATGTATTACTTGACATAGCTTAAGTGTGTCCTTGTCCTTTATAATCAATTTATAGTAACATGTATTTTATAGATACAAATAAGAATGAGAGATGGAAACTTTTTAGATAATCAGTTTATCCATTAACAGTAGACCCTCAGCAGTGTTATTGATGTCTGATACCTACACCATCAAGTATCTGAGAATATATCCTAGGTAATGTGTGGATTATATGCATTTTT
>NW_004567103.1:65234039-65263807 GCF_000260355.1 Condylura cristata | reverse complement strand
ATCTTTTCAAGATCTATATAGACAAAGCAGATTAACAGTTTTCCTATAGCTGTTCACTTAGCCAAAATTTCTAAAGCTCATTGACATTTGAAAGCGAACAGATATATAGTTGTCCAAATTCAAACTTAATGCAGATCATTGAGACAATTCTCTGAAACAAAAAATGATGACTTAGTAAATTGTAAATATATCATGACCAGATTACATTATATACCACATCACTAAGCAATTTACTCTGAATTTGGGAAGATTGAAGCACAATATAACAAGCTTATTTCCCTTGGAAAGGTTCTTTTAATTGTTACCCCATCCATGCTAAAAATGTTATACTTGTTATGAAATTTTATATTATATGGTAGTTGGACTATAAGGTGTCTACCTTAAAGTTACATAGGATTTAAAGGAAATGACTCATAAGTACAATTGCAACTGACTGTATGAGAAAGTCAGAAAATATATGATAAGGAATTAGCAAGCATTACTATAACATTTTACTTTTTATGGAGCTTAACAATATATTTATATTAAAATAAAGTCTTAGTTGTATGTGTCCACTCTCTAAAATTATCAAGGCAAAAAACTACAAACAAAAAACCCATCAGACACCGTTGCAAAATTAAATAACATGACAAAAATACATCAGAAATTGAGATATAGGAATTTACACATGATAGCATGTGTTTTGTGGGTATTGATAGCCTACTAAAATCTAATTTTATCAAATATTTAAAGAGGTAATAATTAATTTTTAACGAATTGAAGTGAACCATAACTAGAAAGAAATGTTATTGTTTATTTTTAATGCCAGAACAGTATTCCTGATGCAATTTTAATATTTCATTAAGGCCATAACTTTCATATTGTGGGTTTATCCCAGGTTTTTATGTTTGATGATATACTTTCCGTCCTTGAAAAAAGTTGAGTTTTATTGCTTAGCATTGGTGAATCATGGGAAATATTATTTTCCTGCCCAATTGAATATGTTCTATTATCACTAAATTACCAGGACTTAATCAAGCAAATTAAGAAAGTATATTGGCTTATGCTAGACACATAACTTATAACCATGCACAGTGTTTCATATTTTATGGGAATTATGGCTAACCATTTACTTCCTAAATTTTCTTATGCTGAGTAGTTCTTGGGTGTTGAAATTATTGGGGTAATGACCTCTAAAATTATTTTGCTTTTTTTTATTTTTACAAGTTTCAAATTTCAGTACATTTTTCAAATTTTGAGTATTTGCTTCTGAACTGAAAGAAATTAATTTGTCTCTTACTTCATTCATAGTAAAAGTGTGAACTTCTGAATGTGAAGATATACATATATGACCATGGATGTGGAACAGTGTTTTGTAGAAAGTTACATTCAAGTGAATGTTGACACAAAGAATTATTATTATTTTTTTTAAACAGCAAAGAAAAGAAACCTAAATTTGACAGGTGAAGACAATATATATTTGTGGTATTCACTTGTGATATGCAAAAATCAGGAGCACAGGATTGTATTCATTTGAAAACTTTTAGCATTTTTTGCACTCTTTAAGTCTCATTCTCAACCTGTTAAATTCAATCAACCAAACAGCACTCACTAAGATAAACAGTGGTATCAGTGCAATTTTGTTCAGTGCACGCAGTTCAAGTAGGATTCTGTAAAAAAGGTCTTCCTTTGACATACTGACCCAATCCTCTCTGAGAGACCCTATCTACTATGTTTTTCAGGCTCACTGTCGCCTACCCTACTTTGAAATTTAAGAAAAGTTTTTGCTTTAGTTGTTGATCTCTTGTTCTCATTTTCTTAAAAAGTTTCTCCCTTAGCAATTTCATCTTTGCCAAATATTTCAATAACTTTCTCTGTATACTAATGCTGCCCAATCTCTCTTTCCAGCTGTACTTCTAGGTGAGGTCTAGATAGATGCTTACTCAAAATATAAATGTACTTCAGATTCAACATGTTCTTCCATTTATCCATTTACCGTATACTTCTTCCAAACTTTGTAAACTTCAGAATTTCAGTAAATTATCTCCCTTTGTATGTAAAACTCAAAGGCAGCTCAGTACCAACTTTCCTATATTCTTCTATGCAAATTGTCCCAAGTCATGTTAATTTCTCTACATTTCTATATATGTATTTATTTCCATCACCAAATCACAAATCCCAAGCCTAATTAGTGTCCTTGTTTGACTGGGAGGATTATAATAGTCTATAATAATTATCTACCATATCCAGAATGATCCCTTACCAATCCACCTCAATACAGCAACCAGAATTGTATTTTCAAAGTACTAAAGTGATTATATGACACCAAGTCATTGATTATAATCCCTTCTATTGAATTTCATCTTTCTTAGGATAGAAAAAAAATTCTTAAATGGCATTAAATGTGTGATCTAGCCCTGGATCTCTCTCCAGTAATCTCTTGCATCATCTCCTGTTTACTCATTTGCTATAGTCCTATTTGTCCTTAGTTCTCTGATCACTTGGGTTTCTTTTGAGGTATTTCTTTAGGTTTAGATATTAGGTTGACAATACTGTAGGCATTTTTAAATACTATTGAATGGATGATCAGTAAATAAAGTGACTATTGAAAATGTGCATTCATCAGTAGTAAACAGGAGAGCACAGACAAGATATCCTTATTTGATACCTTAAGTTGTGAGGACTAGTGAGGACCTCACAAATAAATATCAACTCAATTAATAAGGCGGGGTATGGGGAGGAATTTAATATGCATGAACATTATCATTTGGAATACAAAACAAAGAAGCACATCTGTATTTTTTAGGGGACTAAAACTAGGGCTGAAAAATTAGGAATTGAAATTGATACAGCTTTTTAACTATCTCATTGTCAATATTTAGCAACACTGACTGTCTCTGCCTGGAGTTTTTAGAGACCTGGAAAAATGTGCCATCTTCTTACTCCAAGGAAACACACACTGATGAAACTTTTCTATCTGTTACTTCACATTCTTGAGAAAGCATGATGTTTTTATATAGTTTAAGAGGTGTGTCTGTAGCTATTTCTATAAACTATGGGCAGAAAATAAAAATCAGAAACATGGTTCCCTGTTTCCTTCTTGCTTCTAGAATAGATTTGGTAGTCACACACAAAAATAAACTTGTAGTACTTGTTTATGGGGGAGGTTACATAGCTCTGATGGCTGATGGTAGAAGTTGAATGTAAACTTAGCTCTGATGGCTGATGGTAGAAGTTGAATGTTGAAAGAAGTTTACTAGAAAGGAGGTTGAGAATATAATTGCATAATAAAAGAGACTTTTATAGTTTAGTTTATAAGAAAATAGTTTATAAGTAACCTGTCAGCATAATGCATTGATACCTGAGAAACTGACCTGGATAAGACTTTATTTGTAAAAAAGAAAAAAAAATTCCTCATAACTTGACTGCCAGCTAACCTATCATCTTTTCAAGATCTATATAGACAAAGCAGATTAACAGTTTTCCTATAGCTGTTCACTTAGCCAAAATTTCTAAAGCTCATTGACATTTGAAAGCGAACAGATATATAGTTGTCCAAATTCAAACTTAATGCAGATCATTGAGACAATTCTCTGAAACAAAAAATGATGACTTAGTAAATTGTAAATATATCATGACCAGATTACATTATATACCACATCACTAAGCAATTTACTCTGAATTTGGGAAGATTGAAGCACAATATAACAAGCTTATTTCCCTTGGAAAGGTTCTTTTAATTGTTACCCCATCCATGCTAAAAATGTTATACTTGTTATGAAATTTTATATTATATGGTAGTTGGACTATAAGGTGTCTACCTTAAAGTTACATAGGATTTAAAGGAAATGACTCATAAGTACAATTGCAACTGACTGTATGAGAAAGTCAGAAAATATATGATAAGGAATTAGCAAGCATTACTATAACATTTTACTTTTTATGGAGCTTAACAATATATTTATATTAAAATAAAGTCTTAGTTGTATGTGTCCACTCTCTAAAATTATCAAGGCAAAAAACTACAAACAAAAAACCCATCAGACACCGTTGCAAAATTAAATAACATGACAAAAATACATCAGAAATTGAGATATAGGAATTTACACATGATAGCATGTGTTTTGTGGGTATTGATAGCCTACTAAAATCTAATTTTATCAAATATTTAAAGAGGTAATAATTAATTTTTAACGAATTGAAGTGAACCATAACTAGAAAGAAATGTTATTGTTTATTTTTAATGCCAGAACAGTATTCCTGATGCAATTTTAATATTTCATTAAGGCCATAACTTTCATATTGTGGGTTTATCCCAGGTTTTTATGTTTGATGATATACTTTCCGTCCTTGAAAAAAGTTGAGTTTTATTGCTTAGCATTGGTGAATCATGGGAAATATTATTTTCCTGCCCAATTGAATATGTTCTATTATCACTAAATTACCAGGACTTAATCAAGCAAATTAAGAAAGTATATTGGCTTATGCTAGACACATAACTTATAACCATGCACAGTGTTTCATATTTTATGGGAATTATGGCTAACCATTTACTTCCTAAATTTTCTTATGCTGAGTAGTTCTTGGGTGTTGAAATTATTGGGGTAATGACCTCTAAAATTATTTTGCTTTTTTTTATTTTTACAAGTTTCAAATTTCAGTACATTTTTCAAATTTTGAGTATTTGCTTCTGAACTGAAAGAAATTAATTTGTCTCTTACTTCATTCATAGTAAAAGTGTGAACTTCTGAATGTGAAGATATACATATATGACCATGGATGTGGAACAGTGTTTTGTAGAAAGTTACATTCAAGTGAATGTTGACACAAAGAATTATTATTATTTTTTTTAAACAGCAAAGAAAAGAAACCTAAATTTGACAGGTGAAGACAATATATATTTGTGGTATTCACTTGTGATATGCAAAAATCAGGAGCACAGGATTGTATTCATTTGAAAACTTTTAGCATTTTTTGCACTCTGCCTTGAGTCCAACTTACTTTTCATTTTATTAGTGGCAAATTGATATGTCAGACTTGAATGCTTAGTCATCTGATATATCATCTGTTTATTAAGCTCTAAATTCATAGGTTAAAAATATTTTATTTTATTCAAAAGTATGTTATGTTGTACTGTTCACTGGGTAGAGTTTTGAAAGCAATTCTGAGGAGAGTTCAATAGTGGAGTATAATCACTTCCTAGGCTGAACATAATCTTTGTTTTGTTTAATAAATTTTAAATTATCCAATGAACTCAACCAAGAATACTAATGGGAATACTCATGCTCACATCAAGTTAAAATACATAACGCATACTATCTATATAAAAATTATCAGGCATGTAAAGAATTTGGAATATACAACACTTGATAATAAACCATTAATTGAAAATAACCCTAAACCAGGACAGATGGTAATGTAACAGACCAAGGACATGTTAAAACTACTAAAACTGAATTCCAAATGTTTAAAAGTTGAATTGAGGTATGAAAATGTTAAAAATATAAAAGCCAACCCAAATTTTACTTCTAGATGAAAATTACAATTTATGAGAAATTACAATTTATGAGTTTTGGTGGAAAACCAAAACTATGGAATAAATGGCATGTTTATATTACAAAAGAAAATAGTGAAATGAAGATATAATTCAAAAATGAAAAACAAAGAATAATATCAAAATGCATAGAATACTAGAGATCTGTGAAACTTTGATCAGATAAAGATATGTTAATTAGAATTCCTAAAGGCAAGTATAGGAGAACATATACTTGGAAAAAAAAAAAAAAGGTGAAATATTTTCCTAATGTGATAAAGTAATAACCTATAGATCCAAAAAGCTCCATGAATACAAAATGAGGAAGGAAAGTAAGAATGAAAAAAATGAAGACTTCAATAGGCTATATCTTGAACAAACTGCTCAAAGCGAAAGAAAGCTTAAACACAACTAAAAAAAAAAAACTATACTTGGGAGTAGAAGGCCAATGAAAAGATAGGAAAGTAACATGCTTATAGTATTGAAAGCAAAACTGTTAGCCTAAAATTCTATGCATAGCAATTAATCTCTCAAAAATAACATTTCAGACATGAAACATTTATCACCAATAGGCACATACTATAAAAAAGTTAAAATATATTCACCTAAGAAAATGATACAGAATGAACTATGAACCCATAAAAAAGGAGTGAAGAAAACCAAGAATGGTAATTTAAAAAATGTACATCATAAAATTTCATTAAAATAGCAAATAAATGTTATCGTCAGCAAATATTGAACGATAAGAATACCATTTTACAAACGAGGACTTTTTGTTAAACTAACATTTTTAATGTCTCCACCATCAGTATTCAGTATAGACTTAATAAAAGACAAACAAAACAAAATTGATACCACAGCTTAAAATACAGATTCCTATACAGAAGTCACAAGAGGAAATATGACCCAGGAAGAGAAATTAAAGGAAATATAACTATCTCAGTTCAGAAATTTTCTGCTCAAAATTTGTATTGAATATATTTCATTTGGGCTTTTCTGAAAAGCAATGATTTTCCCCCAAAATTTAAAGAAAAGTTAGAAAACACATAAAAACATATTTGTACCAATATCTACATACAATATAACTGTTTTACTATACTAAATAAACAGATATAAATAGTCTGATTGGGAAACAAACTGAAGACACAATCACATATAGCATATGGAAAATACACTTCAAACATAGTAAAATAGTGGGAAAAGTTATACTATGTTAAAAGTTTTAAGAAGAGAACTAGAGTATCAAAGTACATTTAAATGTCAACATAAAAGGTATCATTTTATACTGATAGTTGGGTCAATTCATTAAGATTTAACATAAATATTGAGGCACCTAAAAAAAAAAACTTTGACATATGATGTAAATACTTATAAAATCGAAAGAGACAAATGGTAAATCCTTTATTATAGTCAAGTAACTAAATGTCCTTATTCAATAACCAATAGAACATGTATTCAAAAAATTGGTATGAACAGGAAATACTTCATGCTATGAACCAACTAGACATAACTGGCATTTAGATAATATTCTACCCAATGCTGACAAAATACATTTTTTTTCCCCAAGTGAACACCAAATTTATCAAAATAGACAATTGTCTACATAACTTTCAAGGATTTGTGTCATACAAAATATGCTCATTTCAATAAAATAAGAGATCAAAGAAAAGCAAGATAGTTGAAAAAACTCAAAACATTTTAAACAGTAGAACATATCATTAAATAACATGGTTGTAAGGAAATAAAAAAGAAATTACAAAGTATCTGACTTAAAGCTATGCTATTACTTATATCCATATATACACTATCTAAATTCATAGAATGCTCACAAAATGATATTTAGGAGAGGGCCTACTTGGTGGCATAGTGGTTAGTCTTAGTGCTGTCAAGTTATTGTCAGCCAGTGTGATTTGAGTTTAATTCCCTCCTCCCTCCCCCTTCCCTGTGACTTCACTGGGAAATTCCTCTAAATGTGTGCAGAAAACCGTAATTTTATATAAATTCTTCATAGTTATTTGAAATAGAGAAATCAACACATTCGGGGTTGCCATTATTCTGAAATCAATACCAGCAAATTATGTAAAAAAATAAAACTACAGACTTCTGTCACACATGAAAGTAATACAAAATTTCTACACAACTTTTAACAAATTAAGTACAACGCCATATAAAGAGAAAGTGACATAGCACACTGGATTTGATCTTAGCAATGTTGGAGGAATAAACATTGAAAACATAAGTGAATGCAATTTATTATATTAATAAACTAAAAGAAGAAAAAAATTATCTCACTAGATATATTTGAAAAAAAAAAAAGCAAACATCTGATTCTGAGAAAAAATTATCAAGGAATAAAAATAAATTTATTCAGGCTACTTGAGGGGATCTATAAAATACCAACAGTTAATATCAGAGTTAGTGGTGAAATCCCTGCCCCATAGGGTCAGACATGAAAAACAGGTTTGATTCTTATACCCTGTACTGTACTGAAGGTTGTATCTAGCATACTAACAATGGACAGGGAGACACCAATATTATAAGAAAAAAGTAAAATTGACTTACTCAAATGATAGCATCCTCTGTAAAGACTGTCCAGTGAAATCTATAAAAAAATCATAAAGTGAGCTTAGTAAAACTGCAGGATATAAGCTAATTATACAAAACCCAACTATATACCTGTATACTAACAACAAACTATTGGAAACTGAAAAAAACAAACAACAACAAAAAAAAACTTTACTGTAGCATAAATTATATCTTGTGGTAGGTCTGACTAATGATGTGCAAACTTTCATACTGAGTTTAACAGAACATTAAACAATAAATCATGAGTATGCATCACAGGTGCTAATATTAAGAAGTTTGTTTTCTGTATTCAATTAATCTGTATTTTGTATTTTGTAATCTGTATTCAATAGAATCATAAACAACATCTTAGAAAGCTGTAGGCAGAAGTTCACAAGTTGCTTATACACTTTGGATGGAAATACAAAGAACTTAATCAAAATGTCTTTTAAAAGGTAGGAAAAGTGGTAGAACTAAAACTATTCATTTTCAAGATGGAATATAGCTGTGCTCATTAAGCGAATTGTGATATTAGCGTAAAATTGAATAACCCTACAGAACAGTCCAGAAATAGATGTACACATATACAAACAACCGAGTTTTTACAAAGGTACAAAAGTAATCTAGTGGAGAAAATATTTTCTGAAAAGTGGTACCTAAAACTGGGAAAACCATATGCTTAAAATATTTATCTTGCACTTATAAAAAAAAAAAAGTAAACTCAAAATGAAAATTGAAATGTAACAATTATTTTGGAAAATACTTTGGCAGCTTTTTAAACAGTTAAATACACATCTACCTTATGACCTAGCCATTTCAATGCTGGGTTTTTACCAAAGAGAAAAATAGTATTTGTTCACATAGTTTTATAGGAATGTTCATACTTGCTATATTTCTAACAATCAAAACCTGAACACAACTAAAATATCTATCAACAGATAAATGGATAGAAATTGAAAACTATCCAGAAATGACAGTGAAAAGTAAATCTATTAAACTAGGTCTCCTTGGTGGCACCAGGGTTAAAGTCTCAGTGCTATCACCAGCCACTGCAGTGTGACTTTGATGTTCCGCTCAGCAGTGTATTTCAGTAGATCAGTCTTTTATGCTCCCCACACTGTTTCTGTCTGGTGAATTCTGCCCCTGCACCTCAGGCCTACACTCCAGTTCCTTTATGCATAAATAAAGATGATACATCATTTAAAAAATATGCTACATGAATCTCAAAGTTATTATGAATAATCCTGATTCTCCCCGCCCCTTCAAAAAAAAGAGCACCCACTTTATGAATCTGCATATAAAGTATGTATTGGGGGAGAGAAGAATGAGAGGGAGGTATTAAAGGGATTAAATCGGAAGGCTTGGGAGATGGAATATATTTATCATATTGATTTTGGTGATGGCTTCATGGAGTGTATACATATGTCCAAAGTTTAAAATTATACACAATGTATACATGTGAAATTTATTGTGTGTCAATTATATCTCAATAATGTGGTTTCCAAAATAGAAATAATCAGATTCAGGAAATGAGAAGTACAATACTTAATTGAAACAGATGTGCATAGAAGTCACTGGAATGGATGAATGCCAACCTTTCGTATCCCATCTTTGTCCCCTTCTCCAGACTCAGATCTAAAGGGAGTAAGAAATCTTGAGAGACCAAGGGAGTGTACAGGGAAACATGAGAAGGATACATAGTGATACACATATACAAATACAGGCAGAGACACAAGGACAGAGAGATAGATGGAGACAGATACAGAAAGACAGGGAGCCAGGAAGTGAGAGAGAAACACATTATAAAAGACAAACACAGACAGTAAGAGGCAGACAGAAAATCAGAAAAAGCTTTTTTCCTGACTTAAGTGCTACCATTTGCAGATTACTTTGGCTTAAAGTCTCCATCCGCAATGGACGAAGATGGTTTCCCAAAATTTGGGATTTTTTTTTTTGTGAAAAGGAATGAATGCCCAAAATATATTTACTTAACTATATTCCAATTCACTCAACATTCAATGAATGTTTATTGTCTTCTACTTTCAAAAGAAGCAAGCCAGATATCAAGCTTTAGAAATACACTGATGAGAAGCCACCCTTCTCAGGAAGGGGTCCAGTGTGGGTAATGCACATCTAAAGTGGTCATTCTAATACTTGTACAGATTCTTATTCTCAGTTTTGGGTCCTTCCCACATCCATGTAATCATTTCACAGTTTGAACCTGTACATAAAGACAGGAAGCAGAGGAAAAGTTGCAGGACCATAAAAACAAGAGAGGGGTTCTGAATACCTGACAGTAACATTTGGCAAAGAGGATTGGCAAAAAGCAAGCTGCTTTAAAGATAGCTAAAATAAGCAGTGGGAGCAACTGCAAGGTAAAAATGTAAGCACTTTCTGCACAGAGTAAAGCAAAGTTTTCCTATCTGAAGCAGAATAGAATAGACTAAGAGATTTAGCATCTCACTGAAAGCACCTAACAGTGACAGTTTACCTTGGAATTAAGTTTTCTCCATGTTCTGATCTAGTTACTGTAAGTAACCTTAGTCATAACTCGTATATGAGAAATACATAAGAAAATGTGCAAATCCCTTAACAGAATATTTGACTCAATTTAAGGTATTGCAGGTTAGAAATTATTACCAGACTTTTACTCTATCTTACATAGTTTAATTTAAGCTTTATTTTATTGGCTACATAATAACTTGTGCTTTTCTTTTTTGCACTCATAAAAGCTCTATTTAAGGAAATTCTCCAGTCATGGTCATTGCTAAATATCTGTTCTGTGAGCAACGAGAAGGCAGACACAATATCTCACTTACCCACCCTCCCATCCTCCCCAATGGCTGAGCAAAGTGTGGGTACAAATTGATTGCACCATAACAATGATGTGGGTGAGCTCCAAGTGAATGCAGAGATCAGGAGTGTAGTAGTCAGAGTCATTAAGAGCAGTCACATTGCAGCAGAAAAAGTATCACCTAATTACTTGAGTAACTTATTTCAAGTTAGATTTAACACTGAAATAGAAGATTTTCCTCTAGGAACTCTTATATTTAGGAATTCTACAAACTTGAAGCTGTTTCTCCTGGCCTTGGAGATATGTTGCTCCAAATATTCAAAAATATATTTTGAAGAACAATTTTTTCCTATATCTTGTAGTGATAGAACTATATGAAAGATACCTATAGATGTAAATGTACACATTTAAAATAGATAATAAACCAAGTCAACCAATATACCCACTTGTTTTCCTTAAACTCTGGGAGTGCTATTTCATTTGACACAGCGATTAATTAAAATACACCTTTGTGTAAGTAAATACACATATACTATGAGATAAATTTATAAATTTGGAATCAGATAAGCTATTCTTATTCAACATGTATTCAGTTTTATATTTTTAGAAATATTTTTATAATCATATATTCCAAGTTAGTATATCCTAATTATTGGGCATTTTATTATTAGACATTTATAACATAATAATTCTAACAGTAAAGAAAAGTTCTTGCTGGCTAACTTTTCTTATCCATAGTTTCTTATGGAGCCCTCACTCTAATCAGGAATTTGTGCCTTTCAATTGCTGAACTAGCAAACCGTTTGTAAGTTACATATGGTACTAACCGAAACTGCAGACTTTGCAAGACATTCCAAGAATTTCAGAAATGGCACAAAAGGAAATATTAAGTGTATCCAGTAGTAAAGGTATGATGGGCATGAGACATTGAATGCCAGAGTAAATTCGTTCAGAAAAAAAGAGCAGCACAGGCAATCAAGATAACCAGTGTTACCATGTAACCCCGAAAAAGGTATTGAAAATTCTGGCCTCCATCTTTGCTTGAGATAAACTCATCACTTCACAGTTCAAGTCATCCAAAATAGAAAATGCTTGATTCTTACTCTCACACAAATAGGTGAAATAACAAACCAAGTAAAGGAAGCATTTTTCAATGATCAGAAAAGCCACCTTCTTTGCTCCCTCATCCCCGCCCCCTCAGAAATCCTTTAAACCAATCCATGTACCATTAAAATTAAATGCATTTAATTTATTTTACAAGATCTCCATAGTAGCTTTGCATCAACAACTTGGCAAACTAATGAAAGTAACTTCTGACTCAGATACATTTATTTCCATTTGGAAATATTGCAGCCAAGGGGAAATTTTATTTTTTAAAAAAAGCAAACAACAATCTATCATAGGTTAGAGAAGTGAATTGTAAATAAAGTAACATGCTGATGAGGAAGAAGAAAGATGCATGCCTGACTTGGCTAGGGTCTATGCAGAAGGGACACTTGAACATTGGGAATGATTGGATTGGCCAGTCTATTCTGTTGTACATGGAGCTTTCTGTTGGCTGGCCTGACACAGGGCATTATTAAGCAATTTGGGTTGGAACATCATTATTCTGCATGAAGAATTTAAAGAAGATCTTGACTTACATCGAGCCTATTGCAAGAGAAGTCACGCTGTGCCATGCAGCATAAAAATATCATCAGTCTTATGCCACTGGCACATTCAAACATCTAGTGGGATAAGCCAGGCACCAATGTTCAAGGTTTTATATAAGGTAACAGCTGCTTTGGTCAGACAGTTAATTAAATATGTTAATTTCCCACACAACCAACAGTAGCGACAACAGATCAAAGAGGGATTTTATGACATTTCTGGGTTCCCTCCCATTCCCAGGAGGATGGACTGTGCCTGCATCATCTCCCAGACTCCTTTGTGCAGTAATGCTGCATTTCCCCTTTGGAAAGAGCTCCGTTCTATGACACTGCAAATATTGTACATGCTTTGGTACCACACCAACCATTGCCAACTGTCACCACTCCAGTCTTGAAAGGCTATTTGGGACTGATCCCATGCTAGTGTTTGGTTAGTCAGTAAATATCACAAATCACGCTGAAGGCGGGGAATGGGCTCTTTCTCCATTTGTGTCATCCTGATTTGGCATTTATGTTTTATCTTTGTGGAATCGATAGAGCACAGATTGTAAATCACTGTTGAGTGATGACTAGATTCCATCCTAGACATGGGAAGCATTAAAAGATTGTTCTAGATGGTATTATTAATCACATGGCATACACAAAGCTGAAAGTATATTGTTCAAATATAATATGCAAATGTGCTTGCTGGCATAATGAAGGGAAGAAAATGTTCTTGATTCATGAAAAGTGATAGTCAAAATATCTAGTTATGAAATATAATAATAGTTTTTGTGTCATATGGGAATCTTTGAAAATTGTTAGGGTAGCAGCAGATGGCATTCTCTTTGTGATAATCCTTTTATACACCTAAGTGAAAGATTCAGAGAACCTGTATTATTAAAGAACAGAAGAAACATGTCAGGCTTGGCTGATCAGCATTTTAATGAAAATAGTTTCTCCAAGATTATCAAAATGTTCATGATTGCTGAATAGGTAATCATCAATAGAATACCTATTTCTCATGTCTAATGATTATTTTAAGAGACATGTATAGGAAATATATGTATAGTTCATGCATAGTCACATTGTTTAACCATAATGACATTCTTAATCTTTAAATCTGACTTTATGGCAAAACACTAGAAAAGGTGATTGAGCCAGAATTTTTGTCATATTTGTCATAGCTTTTTAGCATCTCATTTGTAAAGTAAGGGGCTTCAGATTATATCAGGGTTTCATTTTCTACTTGAAACAATGTGATAGAAATCAAAACAGTCTGATCACCAACTAGCTGGTTCCTTTAAGCAAATATTTACTCAGTAGACTAAGGACATAATATATGTAAATAATTGATAGATTGCAAAATGTTATATTAGTTTTTAATGACTTTGTTTAATTAGCATGTGTTATTGGAGTTATATTGGTTTACAATGTATATGACTTAGGAGCATAGGGTCACAAATTACCAGATGTCACTAAACCACACCCACCCCCCCAAACACCCATAATCCTCCACCACTGGGTCCCCTCCCCCCTTTGCTTTATACTCCAACCCTCCCTCTCTGATAGTCTCAATTCTGTAATCACTTTTCTAGGGTTTGTTTGGGTTTAGTTTTATATATTCCTGTTTCGCTTGAGAGTCTTTAGATTGTTTAATTCTGACAATAAACGTTATTTTATTTAAAAATCTCACACACTAGTGAGATTGATACAAATTAGTGCCATTCCAAGGTCTGAGAATTGGCTGCTACAATGTCCAAGGTCAAGAAAAGATAGAAATCCCAAATGGAATAAAGCAGAATATGCTCTTCCCCTTTATAGCTCCCCTGTGTTTTCTTGTATTAAGGGCACAGTGGGTTGGATGGAACCTGCACATGTGGGTGGGGCAAATCTCACCAGTCTATGGAATCAAATATTAATCTCTTCCAAAACACATAGACATACAAAATTATTATTTTCCTTCTCCTAATAACATCAAGTAGACCAGTGAGGGCCACAGAAGAACGAGAATCAATGTCAGAGTTGAAGAGGGCTTTCAGAACAAGTGAGAAGAGAAAAATTCAATAATTTTCATTTCAAGTTAATTCAAGCTTCAGCTTTTTGCTATTGTTCTTCAGGCCCTTTCTATGAAGAGAGGGCCTGAATGATGCCCACTAGCATTGGAAAGGGCCACCTGCTTGACAGTGTCTACAAACTGAATTTCTAACATCTTTGAAACATACTCTTAGATATACAATGAAATATTTCAGCCTCCTTTGATCCAGTTAAGGTGGCACAAAGTTACCTATCATAGTTAGGGAAGGAACCAAGGTAAGATGATCAACCAAAGCATTGTATGGCCAGTGCCGAGATAATCAACATGGAACTGGTTTCCTAAATGCAAATATACCTAAAGAGACAAAGATTAGAAATCAAAAGCTCAACGATTCCACCACTGCCAAATCATGAGATTCTAGCTCATGAATAAGGATTTTTAGAGTTCATACATTTATGAACTCTAAATTTTCTATGTAGTGACTGCTATCTCAGGTATAGGACTCTTGAAAAAGCAGGTTCACCCTTGTGGATTCATTAACAAAGCATCCTGATTCATTCATCTCACTTTTATTTTGAGGTTTTTAGAGTAAAAATGCTAGGAAACTTTGAGAGTTCAGTCCGAAGTTGCACACTCTCACAAAATTGAAAGTCATATAATGCTTATCGTTAAAATATTTATAGTAATTGAGTGGGGGGGTTAACTCATTTCCCTATTTTTATTATACTTTTTTTAAGTTAATATTTACCTGGTATCCTACTAAATACTTAAGTTATCTCTGAAAAAAAATCAGAAATTTCATAATTCAAGTCACATTTTAATATGAGAGAACTATCTTACAGATAAACTTAACGTTGTAAAGCAACTTGCCCAAGATCTCCTAGCCAGGAAGTCACTATGTATTGAATCCAAGATCACTTGGATTCTTAACCTGAGTTCTTAACATTCTACTCTCCAACTTCCAAAGGCAGAAGCTAGAAAAATCAGCAAAGAATACCTGGCAGGAAGTAGGTCAAATAAAATTATTACAACTTTAAGATGAGTTTTAGATATAATTAATCCAACAGCCTCATATTACTTTTGTGGAACAGGGGAGATATATATCAGGACTCTCCAGAGAACAAGAAACCAAAGACAATAGGGTAATGGACCTGTAGATATGTCTCTAGTGAGACCTAAAGAGCTCTGTTCTTCATCCTACTTTATTAAAAAAAAAAGAATAAGAAATGAGTAGTTGCAATTCTATTTTATATTTTAATATTATAGTTTCTAGAGTACTTCAAAATAGGTTCCATTTTTTATTGGATTGTTAGACACTTTTATATAGTGGTTTTTGAAATGTTATGACTTTAATTTTATAGATAAAGAACTAAGATTTGAGTAGCAAAGTTATTTTGAAATTGTACAAAACAGATACAGATTTAAACAGAAGTTTTTGTTTAGTTGTTTGGGTTTATTTTGGTTTTTAAGAGTAAATGCAATGTCTTCTTAATTGTATTATCCATTTTGAGACAATATCATATGGTCACCAAACACCTATGTTAACAACCACTTTAAAAAGTTTGAAAAACTAATGGCTATCTTAAACTGTTGAATTCATCAGAAAGAAAGGAAGTAAACTCTAATAGAAGTGTAAAGGTTGTATCTAGATTTTAAATGAAGAATTCTCCTGAATTGAGGGAATTTCCTTGTTACAGCTAGGCAGGCATCAACAGCATGATAGAATTGTTCAGAAATTGTTAACAAAAACAAGGCAAACTTAGGAGAAATATACTGCTCAGTAAATGGGAGTGATGATTTTTTTTTTTTTTCTTTGCATGGATTGGACCAAATATTGAGTTTAATTACTGGTGGGGCATTTAAGAGGATTTTGTAAAATATAAATCAGAGGAGGTGATAAGATTGAATTAAATTTGGATTGTTTCTTGGATAAGACAATCTTAATACCCTACATAGAAGTGTGAGGACCCCAAAACTTGCCTTTTATCTTTAAAGCAATCCACCAGTAGGAGCTAGTGTTATTTCTGCTAGTGGGCAGGGTGGAGGACACTCTGAGGATGACCCCCAATCTGCCTGCTCTTAAATAGATTCTGCCATCTGCCACATCAGACAAAACATCCTCTAGTGTGTGAGACTTTCAATAAAACAACCTTAAAGGAATTATTACATAATCGAGAGATAATTAGTATTCAATAGAGAAAAGAGAAAGACTATAGCTTCCAAATGAAGCACCAGAGTTACCCATCCCCTCATGAGGAGGCACAAAGAAGAGACATGTGAGGGAGAAATTGTGCTTACATGGGGTTTGGGGTTCATGAAAGTATAACAGCGTGGTACTGTTACAAAAGTTACAAAATAACTTTGTTACTCAAATCTTAGTTATTTATAAAACTGAAGTTATAACATTTTGAAAACTACTATATAAAAGTGTCTAATCAAAATCAAATGTCCGTCCAACCAGGGTCAGCCAAATTAGGGCAGCTGAGGCCTAAAACCTTGCCACTGCCATGGCACCTTCTGGTGGGGAATCATAGAAAAGGGGCAGAAAGTCTGGAAGAAAAAAAAATAATAATCAAGCCATAAGTCAAGGTAAAAGCTGCCATTGTCAGCCTCCCCACTATCTCTTACCCATTTAAGTCTCATTTGCATTACTACTTTTGTTACAGGGCAGGGAGAGAGGGGTGCCCCTGAACTCCCAAACCTGCCTGCTCCAAATAGGTTCTGCCATCTGCTGCATCAAGACAAAACATGTAAGACTTTTATGAAAAGGGACTTTAATACAGTGAATATACAATACGGAAGACAAAGACTATAATTTTTAAATCAAATACCTGAAGTTACCCATTCCCTCGTGGGCAAAAGTCCACCCAAAAGAGATTGGCCCAAAACAAGGCCTGAAAGCCAGCCACAAGCTTAAAGCAACTTCTGGCCAGGACTCATAGAAAAGGGTCAGAAATGGCCAAATAAGTCTGGGAGGAAAAGAGCAAAATCAAAATCAATATAAATGCTGCCATAGTCAACCTCCCCACAGGTCTCTCACCCACATCTCTTTCAACCAGTTCAGGGACAAGAAACAAGCATGGATTCTTCATCACATGCTTGCTGCTCCATGTGGCTCAGGTTTTTCCTTTTGGTGCTCCGTTCTGCTTCCTTCTCCCTCTTTCCTTCTCTTTTTCTCCTTTTCTCTCCACAGGCCCACCCTCCTTCTGGGAGGAGCAGGGAAAGTGGAACTTCCCCTTTTCCTAGGGACCACCCTGTTACACTTTAATGTATTCCAAACCCCATGCAAGTACAATTTCTCCTTCACATGTCTCTTCCCTGGGTCTCCACCAGGTTTCTCTTCATCTCTCTCCCTCTTGCTCATTTTTCAGTCCTTCAACTCCCTGCCCAGCTCCACCCTTTTTTAGGGTGGGACAGTGAACCTTGAACTTCTCTTTTCCCTGGGGCTCACCCTGTTACATTTCCATTTTATAAATGAAGAGAGCAAAAAGTGATTGCCCAGATACTGTTATCAATACAAAACAGTAAACTTGCCATAATAAGTGCACATAAAAGTATGTGAGTATGCTAGAGAAATCTTAACTTCACAAAAGTTCCAAAGGTAGACTGCAAAGGGTGATGTCTAGGAGGGGAGCTCCTAGTTCAGAGTCTAAGATATAAGCAGATTATCCTTGCAGCATATTCATGTGCTCGTGAAAGAGGAAGCTTCACCTAGTCACGCGCCAGTGTTTTTCTTGCAGTTTCATTACCTAGGAAGGGTAATTAAATCATTGCCTTTGAACTCTATTTCTAGCCTGCCTCCCCTCTCCATCTGGAAGCTGAGTTGGTCCAAAGTCCTAACCCTATGATCAAATGACTGCTCTTATTGGTGAAGGGCTCCCATCCAAAACTTGGTTTGAAGGACTTATGAACCACCTCATTAACATAACAAAGATACTTCTATCACTCAAGAAATTCCAAGAATTTTTGAAGTCTTATGGCTGGAACCCAGGGCAAAGTCTAGATATATTTTATAATCATGTTATCAATTTATCTCTCCATTGTCCAATTGTCTATAGTTCAAACACCTTAATGTAGTTTATTATAAAAATGGCAGATTCTTCCTTGATGATTAATGAGGAAATTAAGGGATAGCTTTGATTGATTAGGCACACCCAGTAAGATTGTGATTACTTCCGCATGCTTTGCATCCCTTAGAAGTAATTATCCTTGGTTGAGGACTAGCTGGTTGCATTGGAGTGAAAGTAAGTTGCATGATAAGGAGTTTGCAATTTTTTCCCTCTTCTTACAGATGAAGCACTGACTGCAAGTTTTTTTCTTTACCAAGAAGCATCTAACTGTGATACTTTAGTCAAGCAATTCTGTTTAGCCAATAGCTCAATCTGATGCTTTTCATGGAGATTTTTTTTTTTCTTCTAAATATATGTCTAGGAGTAAAGGTATATTATCATTTATGTCAGGAAGTGACATGCTCTCCATACTTGTTAATCCATAAATAAGGATATGTCTATCACAGGCAGAGAAAATGAAGGGGTGGAGAAAGAAACAATGCATACCAGCAGGGTTTCTGTGTGTGCCTAGCAGAGCATGAGAAAATGAGGATGATGCTGATTTAGTTTTCATTCTATTCATAACTAAAGTTGTGTACAGCTAAAATAAGTAGATACTGTCAACACTTACTCTAAGGTGTTTGCTCTCAAACATTTGAGCTAATATTAATGGGAGATTTAGGGCAATTCTGAGATCTAAAGGAAATTGGAGTGCTCTGTTCGCTGTAGTAGAGACTAGAGGCACGGACCCTGCTCTGTACACTAGAGTTATGCTGCAAATACTGAAGTGACAGGTAGAGAGAATTACCATGTCTGCTTATGGTCCCTGAAATGACATCTCTGGGGGAATTCTCCTTGCCAGGGGAGGGACAGACAATCTGGTATTCTGACAACAGAAGAGTTCATAAATGCTAGAGAAAACTGGGACCTTTGGCAAAAAAATGAGAGCTTGAGAGGGGGCAGGAACAAGAATCAAATCAAGAATGTCTGGAAGAAAAGAAGCCAGTACTAAACAACATTGAAGGATCTAGTGACAGCGGAGGACCACGTAGCAACTTGGGATATCTTTTACTTCTTCTTATCATGTCATAAATAAAGAGTGTGGATTATCTCTAATAAAAATCATCCTAAATAATATTAACTTGATACAAAAAGAAAATGAGATTTAAATGTAGATCTTTATAGCTCAGGAATAAAAAAATGTTCACACCCAGAAAATGGACTTAAGCTTCCCACCTAGCAATAGGATTTGCATTGCTCTTTCTTATTAGATGCAGAAGGAAGAAGAGGGCAAGGCCTGACTGAGAGTCTCAAGGAAGTTAGGGAAGAGACAACATCCTTGGCAACACTTGCCGCAGCTTATATTGACAAATTCTCATTTAACTTGCTGCAGAGCCTTGTGTGTCGCCATAGCTACTGTAAAGGATTCATTATTCATTAAGTAAGTGATGAATATACTCAAAAATTGCAGCCACATGGGCTGCACAAATGCATTTTCATATTATTAACATGTTGCCAACTTGCAACTCTTGGAAGTCTGAGTAAATGTTTTGACAAGAGGAGACAGCAAGGACAAATAAGAAGTAGCGGTCTTGAAGAAACTCAGCCCCAGTTCTAACAGCTTTCAAGTCTAAAGAGTGTTTTCGCTGGGGCAGTACCAGATAAATTGCTCTTATATGTGCATGCAAGAGGCTAAAATTCCTTTGAAAGTTTATAATTTCTCATGGGAAAACACAACATAAAAGTTACTTTTACTCATAGAAAAACAAAACCATATTTTCCTGTCAACCTTTGCTGTTGGGAATTTCAAACTTTTTGCATTTTTTTCCTGTGATTCTTAGCTGGCCCATGGGACAGGCGTTTACAACATAATTTACTTTCAACATGTCTCTGTAAATCATTGTAATACTCTCTATTGCTTGTGGAGAGGAAAAAAAGGAAAGACGTTCCCACCGGGGCTTCTTGTCCCACTTTCCCTAGGCTCCACCAGGAGCAGACAGGAACAGAGACTTTCCCTTTTAATGTCCAGACTCAAAGACAAATGCACACAAAGGAAACATCACACAATGAGCACAGGTAAACTTAGAACTATGGGCAGCCTTCCAAAGAAAAGATTGAATTTTAAGATTCATTAGGAGAGGGAAGATTTGCTCTAGGTTCCATAGACATTGCAGGAATTCTCAAGTCATTGTAAGGCTAGGTAGCTTGCCCTCAGCCAAATGACTTAAAATATTTTTCATAAAAATCATAAGGACCTGTAGCCGATGTATGCCAAGCTATTAATATCAAGGATCATTCAGTTTTACATGAGAATTTGATGACTTATACACTAGTTGAACCTTCACCTTTTACAACCTTAATGGGGATTTATTAGCTATTTCACAGTGTGTAAATTTGAATCTAGGTCAGATGAGAAAGAAAAATAGGGCATATCCAGGCCTAAAGAGTAACCTGAAAAATAATGTATTAGGGCAAAAAAAAAGATAAGGTGCAAAATTAAACAGATGAATAAAGTGTCTCAAACAATCCAAGATTTGAAGACAGAATCTGATTAAGTTAGGTCTCTGTATAGATCATGTGAGCTCAAATTCAGGCAACTGGCAAGCCTGCTTCCTACGCAAGTGCTACAGATAAAGGAGTTAAAATATTGTATTAACCTGCTTCTGCTAACTGTCCAGAACAGGAAATGTAACCCAGGTGGGTTTGATATTCCCAAGATTAAAGCATATGTCTACCATCAAATGGTCACCACATTAAAGTTGTTTTAATGAGGCCTTGAGAGATAATGAATGAATGTCACTAATTCACTACAGAGAAGACTGCCCGACCTTCTTCTGACCTCTTTGCCGCCAGGTATCTTAAACAACATATTAGTTCTGCTTAAAGCCAAAATGGGATGGTCCAGAAGATAAAAACAGGCCAAAGGCTTAGGAGAATGACTTTTGCTGGTGTTAAAGCCAGGAAAAAAAAAAAAATCCCCCTCGAGTCCTTATAAAAAGAACACCATGTAACAGGATGGACATCGTCCCTACTGACACTTTTATCTCAGACAGGCCTCAGCTTCATCAGGCTCTTTCACGTTTTCCCTCAGTAGCATCCATGACATCATGCACGGGAAATACCACTCGGTGTACGGCATGGGTAGAGGGCTGTTATTAAGGATAGAGCTCTCTGCTGGTTTAACTTAATCCTGAGTAAATTTTAGAGGATTTAGAAGCACTGCTTATCTTTCAGGTAAGCCTTCATAAATGCAAGTATTTGATAGATTTAAGATAGCAATGTATTAGAGATTGTACTTGCTAGAAACTACCCAGGGCAAAACTAACTTATTGCTATTCTACTTGTTTTTCCAGGTAGTAGGTATAGGATGTAGGTCTTGTAGGGGCTGAGAATCCAGTTTTGGCTTTTCTGGAATAGGCATTTAATTTTCTGCTAAGAGCTGAATTAAAGGAATAGCTAGGATGGGAGAAGAGGAAACAGCTGTACAATCTTCTATGGCCTCTTCTCGTCTCTCAGTATAAAAAAAAATATCTAACAAGGTAGTAACTCAAGTGAGAATTTAAGCATTTCAGTAAGCATTTCAGGTTATAGTGGTCTCAGATTTTTTCATGAAAGAAAAAAGACACATGTTGGATGGAATTGGAGTTTACATGATCCTTGTTTTGGAAATTTTCTCCTAAATAAACTTTTCAGGAAAGTTTACAGATGCATTAAAATAATGTTGTGATTTGTCCGTATGTGTATAGCCTCCACATTTTTTAAGGACATCTTCCATTTAAAATGCTGAAGAGAACTTAAGTGTGAAGGGAAAATCCTCAAAATGATTTTCCAGGCCAGATTTATTTTGGCAGTCACCTTCAGGAAACTATGTAGTATACCAAGTGTTAAGTATTGTATTTGGACACTAATCCGTAACTGTAGTCATCAGTTTACTGACAACCATCTGCTTGGACACTACTCCCACATTCTAATAAGTGATGTTAAATTAAAATGGCAACAATTTCTGCAGCAAAGATTAAATATATATATATATATATATATATATATATATATTAGTACCCTTGAACTCATACTAAAAGTTGTGAGTCAAAGAGTGATTCTTTGTGATCATTATCTAAACGTGGGTAGGTTAAGAGGGGTATCTAACATTTTCCATTTAAGATTCTTGAAAGACAGATATGTTCATTTGCATGTTTTGCCCTTCACTTCCATACCCACAGAAACCTAGCTTTGCCAGTACAATTCACTGATGAGTCCTGATGCAAGCTACGAGGAGAAAATTTGAGACAGACAATCAGAAAACCAGACACTGGCAGCACAATAAGAGAAACTGGAACTGGGGGGTGTAAATGATTCACATAGCAGTTAAACAAGCTGTAGAAAAGTCAAGCATCTGAAGTTACAGACTGGAGGTGGTTATGGAGGTTGGGGGCCATGTTTCAAAAATACAAAAATCACCAGTCCTTTCAAATCTACCTAGTCAAACCAAATATAGAAAAATCCTTAGGCACCAATCCTTGAAATAATTTAAAAGCAGTTAACAATGCCACAAAGGCATGAACCTCTCTCAAAGAGAAGATTGCTATCAGTGCAATTTCTGCAATAGCAAGATACAGCTTTCCTGCCAGCCTGTGACGATGCAGGTGCTTCTCATCACCAGTCTTCTCCTTTTGCAAAGCAGCAGAGGCATCCCTCTAACAAACCTGACCCTTTTCAGGGCAGCGCTTTCTGGATACTTGTGTCTGTGTAAGTGTCCTTCCCTTTTATAATGTGCCTGTCCTTTTAGATATAACAAACATCTCTGTCCAATGGAGAAACACCTTATGTCACTGAAAGGTGAACACTGATGAAACTTGTCTCAGAGGTAATTGCAGGATGCCATTCTGAACCCAATACCTCTTCAAGCCAACATCAGTTCCTACCTGTCCAGTCAAAGTTTTCTATAATTATCTTTACCTGAGTTATGATGTTTATGAGGTAGTTTGTGACTTAAAATATGTTGGGTCCAGGCCCTCCCCGATGGCACAATTGGTTAGGATGCAGCAGAGCAAGCTAGCTGCAGCTGCTTCAGCTTAAGTTCGATCCTTACTCTGGAGGTGACCACCTGATGCGGCAGAACTCTCCTGACCCACCCACTGCTCCCCTCAGCAGTATACTTCGTCGATCTGCCTGTTCTGCTCCCCACTCTGTAGCTGGTGGAGCCTCTCACTGCCCCTGCACCTTTGGCTTGTACCCTCGTTCTGTATAAATAAATAAATAAATCATTAAAAAATATGCTGGGTCCACCTGGTGTTCTCTTGTTCTTAGTTTTATACTTGCTTCAGACCTAGACACCTTGCTGAAGATACAGCCCTTGTAATCCAAGATCCACAGGATATGTCTCCTTAAATGTTTCATAGCCTAATTCAGACCAAAATGCTCAAAACCAAACCCACTTTTCCCCATCTTCACCACTACACAACATTCACCAAAACTGCCCTCTGTCTTTATCATTTTTTCTTTTTTGTCAAAATTGCCTATTTCAACAACCTGTAGACATTATTGAATTGCCCTTCTCCTTTCTTTTTCACAAACTAGTTAGTCACAAATTCTTGGACATTAAATTAAATATGGATGAAAACACAATATAAATTTGCTTAAGAAAAGATAAACCATTGACTCATTTACCCGGAAACTTCTGTCCTATTTGGCTCTCTGGCTTAACTTCTGTCCTTAGGCCTTGGTGTGAGTCTAAGTCTGCTTTCTTCTGTGTCATCTTTTCTGACGTGGTAGGGCCACCATTTAGGCTGCCCACATGTCCAGCCTCCTAGAACACCCTCTTAGCAACTCCAGCAGAAGAAAAATGCTCCATCCTCTCAGCAACTCCAGCAGAAGAAAAATGCTCCTTCCTCAAAAGATGAAATCTGGAACCTAATTTACCTTCTCTGTTTGGCCCTAATTAAGTTTCTAGGGTAATAGCAGGCAGCTATCTGATTGGTCAGTCAGATTACACAGTTACACCTGGAACAGGATGAATTCCATGCCACTTAAAGCACAAGAATAACAATGGTACAATGGTGAATTATAGCACAGAAATGGGGCGCTTTATTAACTGAGGGAAGTGGATGCCAGCAAAGTATTCCAAGAATGTGCATTTTTTTTCTTTTTTTCCTAAACATGAGCAACATATATAACATGAAAATAAAAGTATAAATAAATTAAATTACACCTCTAATATAATGTTTACTCTACAGTGAAAATTAGTAAAAAGTTGGCATATTTTGGAAGTTATCTTGATTCCTTTGCCAACCTTCTGTCTATATTTATTTCCTAAGCATGCACAAAAAAGTATAGCAGGGCTTAATGGTTTGACTCTTTCAAGATCAATTCTGGATTTGAAAGTCAGGCTATTAAGTTGGTTTCCCTAATTTTAGTAGAAAAGTTCAAGGGAGAGACTGAAAATAGAAGGTGTTTTAGTTTGAAGAAATCAAACTCAGGCATGATTTAAATCGTGAACATTTAAGTACATAATTTTTTTTTCATACCAATTTTACCAGCTGTTACTTTCCATTACAAATTAAAAGAAAAAGCTTAATTTGTAAAAGATTTGGATTTGGTATAGGGAGATGTTTCCATTCAGATGGCATGAGACTGTAGCCACCCCAGGTAGTGAGTATGGGGTAGGCCCTGCCATCCCATAATGGTGCTTCTTAGCCCTGGCTCCTCTGATCCTTTCTGAAGAAGAAAGATGAGAAGCTCTGAGTTGGGTGCTAACCTACGTTCACCATGGATAAAAGGATATGCTCTCTCTTCTGCTGTATTCCTGTGAAGTTACAAAAGATATGATCTGTCTTGCAGATTTGTATGGAAGAGTCTCAAAATGCAGGCAATGGAATCACCTGAAGAACTTGTTAAACCGCAAATGGCTGGCCCTTGGCCCCAGGGCAGCTGACTCAGCAAATCTAGAGTGATCCTGGGAATTTTCATTTCTAAAGTGTTCCCAGATGATTAAAACTGCTAGCCTAGGCAGCCCACTCTGATTATTGCTAAGTTTCAACATTACCCCATTGTTGAAAATTTTTACAAAAGGACGTTGGGGATTCTTTAAGAATTAAATGCCTTTGAAATGAAAGTTTTTGAGGAGTTGCATAGGACTTAAGACAAGTATTGTAAACCTCCTATAAGTAGTTTTTCTTAGATTGTCTTTTTAAATTGGGCTCATATAGGAGTATATGCTCAATCTTGAACTTTTCTTAACATTTGAGACTGGAAATCTTATCAGGGAAATCTTAATGACTTTTTCCTGTGACTGAGCATTTCCTACCAGATAGACTCGGTTCTTTCCCCTACCCTGTCTCCAGTGAACATATTTACCCTCCTCAACTGATCAACAGGCCAAAGAATTTTAGAGAATAAGGCTTACAATGTGATTTTTTTTTTTTTTTAATAATTTCACTCACAGTGAAAACCAAGTGCCCAATGGGTCTGATATTTGAAGTCCTTGTGGCTTAGTATAATATACCCAGTGTAGGCAAGAGAGCTAATCAGGCTTTTTATACCACCAGCCTTTGTGGCCATCACCTGTGGCTTTGATTGTGTTGATGCAGAAGGTGCTTGAGAGCACGGGCTCAGGGACTCATGCCTGAATGGGGACACCTGGACTGTGGGTGTGCACACATGTGTAAGTGTGCACACCTGAGCCCTAGAGGCCGGAAAAACAGAGATAAAAGCTGCATGACTACGGGAGAGGCGAGACCACGAGATGATGTAAGAGAATGATGAGAGAGTCTTGAGAAGAGTGTAAAGATTTGTGCGGGTTTGGGAGGATTGGGGCTTGGTTGCCTGCTTCCCAGCACCACCCCACTTCTTCTCCTTCCCCCAACCTGTCCAGTGCCTGCCTCCTTGCACGCCACCTTTCCTGCCTGGTGTGCCTGTGTACCGGGTTACCTGAGAGTATTAAAGCTTGAAAAATCTACTAGGGCTCTAGGATGCTCTTCTGCCTGAATCAACAGTGAAGCTGCCCTGTATCTGCTAGAGCCAGCAACAGTCGTATATGCAGAGTCGTATAAGCAGCTTAGAAGGAAGATTGGAGTGCTTTGGAATATTAGTTTTGTAATAAGTGGTTCTATTTGTGAAGATAATTCTTCAATCAGTAATCATACAGTGACTCTGAATACAATGCCAATTTAGATGGGCTAAAAGCATATATGGAACAATCTTATCAAAAGATGATTCCAAAATATGTAGGTAATATAATTACAAACTAGACATCACAGTAAAAACAAAATTTCTCTGAACTTTTTCTTACATCAAAACTTTCCTCTAAGCTACCTTGAGCAGCTCGCTTAGCAATTCACGAATGACTCAAAGAGGTCACAGTTCCAAGACACGTGACTCCTATGAGTTTCAGCTGGGGATGAGAAAAAGCAGGCTTTCTACTGTGAATTGGTAAAATTCTTCCTTGTTATGGTCTTAGGTGTAGTGCTTAGGCTTTACTGAGCTGCAGAGGACAGAGATCTTTAGTGATGCCATTCATTGTTTTCTCCTCACACACCCCAGCTTTGGAGTCTCAGTTTATTGACAACTGTTGTGTTAGCAAGACCACACTGATAGATAAAGAAACAGGAGTTGTGGAGAAGGCTACTACACAAAGTAGAATGCTGCTGAAAGAGAAAGATCTTGTCCTTTTTATTCTTAGAATAACCATCCCTCATCAATTGCATAGGGAAGGAGGACAAAGAGAAAAGGGAGGGATGAAACTAGAAAAAATGTGCTTTGTTATCTATAGTTTCCGGGGTCTTGTGTCTGGATACAGGTACTTCTCATGTGCCTGATGACTCGGTATTATAACTGAGATCAAGCCCGTAGATCCTCAGCCTTGGTTTCAATCTTATCAACAAGCCTTTCCATTGATCAGCTTCTGGGTCCCCTTTTCATACATCAGCCAACAGCCCCCCAGGTGTTCCCAGTTGTAATTTGTGATGCACACCCTTCCCCGGGTGTTCATGCTTTCTGCTCTTGACCAATTTGCAAGGCACCTTGTAGGATTGGGCTCCTAAACTGATTGACTAGACAGTCCTGAACTTGTATAGGAATGCTGAACTCTAGGTAACACAAATGGTGCACGAATGGGCTGCTTAGGATTAGCAAAACAGAAAATAGTTTGGTGTTACTGCCCATCAGTTGGAATGAAGTGATGGGTTTTAAATTGGCTGAAAGACAGGTCCTTCTGCTCATTTAGTATATGAGAAAATAAAAGATCTGAGAAAGATATTGAGATAATGCTTACTTCAGGGTCTACTTCTGAGTATGATGCTATTTTTATAAGCCATGGCACCATTCTTCAGAAATTTATACAGAACCAAAACAAACAGTCCAAGGTGATAGTCCATGACATAGTAAGTGAAATGGAGAGCTGGGAGCAACCAACTCAGCATGGGGAGGCTACAGAGAGGTTCTCAGAAGATGGGAATCCTTATAGCTGGTGTAGGAGTTCATTGCACATTAGAAACTCCAGATTGATCAAACAGATACATAAGCATATAAATGATTTCACTATGAAATCTAGATAAAACAATGCCTCATTCTGATGTAACAGAGATGGGTTTGATCAGAAATACTTTTCCTTTTGGTTCAAGTATAATGTATATTCAGTATTCCCTAACTGTGGTGATTTAGCAAAATAATAGAGAATCTGCTAAGAAAGGAGGGTAGGGGTGGAGAAGCAAAGGACACAACACTTGTCACAAGCTCCCAGGTATTTCTGGTTATCAGCAAAGTCTGGAAACTTGGTTTTACTCTGGGGCTGTTTCTTTTTATTTAAACATTTATTTATTTATGCATACAACAACTGGAATACAGTCCTGAGGTGTTGGGGGGTGAGAGAATTCACTTGAGATAGAGTGGGGAGCAGAATAATGGATTGATGGAAATATACTGTTGAGGCCAGTATATATCGGAAGAGGTCTGCCACACCATGTGGGTCACACTCCTGGCTGGGGATCGAACTAATGCTGCAGTGGCTGCAGATAACTTCATAGTGTTGTGCTTTAACCCCTTGCACCACCAGGGAGGGTCCACCTTAGGCCTTTTAAAAACTACCCAAACCTAAACCCTGGCCTAGTCCTTGCAACAAGGTGGTTCCCAGATAAACTGTTCCCTGCCCCGTGCAAGGGAGAAGAGAAAGCTGGAGAGGAGACTGGGAAAGGGAGTAGGTAGGATGGAGAGCAAGATTGAGAAGAACATGGAACAGAGAGACATGAGAAGAAGCTGACTTGATTTTATGGTCCTGGGCTGGTTGAAACAGATGTAGGTAAGAAACCTGTGAGGGGGTAAACAGCGGCAGCCTTTATTTTGACTCTCATTTTGCTCTGTTCCTCCTAGAATGTTCTGACCCTTTTCAATGGATCCTCGCTGGAAGGTGCTTTACATTTGTGGTGTGGTTTCAGGCCTTGCTTTGGACCATTCCTGTTTTTGGATGGGTTTTGACCCACAAGGGGATGGGTAATTTGGGGAGTTTGATTTGGAAACTATATTCTTTTTTTTTTTTTTCTGTATTGCACACTAATTGCATTAAACTTTCTTTCCATTAAAGGTCTTACATGTTTTATCTTAATGTGGCAGATGACAGACCCTACTTAGACTAGGCAGTTTTGGGGGTTATTCTGGGGTACACCTTTTCCTGCCTACTTTATATTTTTATGTCCCCCAGTTAATAGTAATATGCAGCTAAACTTGGGCCACTAGTTGATGTTGATGAGTATGTTATGTGTAGCAAAAGGGTGAATGGAGGGATCAGAATAAAATATCCAAGATAGCAAGGCACTGTTATGGAAACTGCAATACAAAAGTACTTATTTTGAATATATGATTTTTTCATGGTTTACATCCACCAAACCTCCCTCAACCAATATGAGGCATAAGAGAAGGCAGATATTAGATCTGATTCTAATTTTCACCAAGTAATATAGCCTGAAATATTTCCCTATGTGCTTACAGCTTGCAATAAGAAGAAATGAAGACATGTTCTTCACAGCATCCCACTCTTAAATGAAGTCTCATCCTTTTGATGAGAAGCAGAAAAGATTATCAATTCCTTTACCCCTACACAATTAGATCCTGATTATGCGCAATCCTGATTTTCACTATAATCAAAAACCCTTTTGGGGGAAAATACTCTAAAATTTCAGACTTTTTTTTTTTT
>NW_004567103.1:65204646-65233794 GCF_000260355.1 Condylura cristata | reverse complement strand
GGCCCTTCAGACTTTTTTTTTAAATGTAATGTGTCAGAAGCATTTTAAAATAGGGAAATGCCACAGAGGTGAATGATAAATCTAGTGATCATTAATTTTTAGATGGCTAATTTTGAAACTGAAGAGAATAGCATATTTGAAAGGGATTGCTTTATTTATAGAAAACATTTAAATTTTAACTATATATATACCCTTAAGGAGAGATCTTCAAGTGAGATGTGACCTAAGGAGCCCACAGTTTGGCTAGTCTTCTGAAGGACGAGTGGTTCAAGAAAGACTTTCAGTTCTGGTGTTCATGCTTTTATTGTTTAGCATATCGAGATCCCTGAAGGATTTGAACCCCAGTTCTTGTATGCATAAATAAATAAATCTTATAAAAAAATAATGTTAAGAACTATCTTGAGTTAAGTTTGCAGTTCAAATGCATTTTTATAAAGGTATATTTTCCTTACCCAATTCTAGAGAGTTGGGTAAAGAAATTCATAAATAACTGATAGAATGGTTTAAGATTTTAATATTTATAATTCAGTGATGTTTGTACTACTTAAAAGTGAATAATATATTTAAGGTTAGTTAGAGTGAATAAACATTTCATTAATCTTTATTTGAATTTATATAGTTATTTCCTGTTATTTTTTTTTTTTTTTTGAGCATATTTCCCATTGCTTTGTCCCTGGCAATTGCTATTTGAGCTTCACAGTTAGGGAACCACTGGCAAATGTGTATGAATTAGCTGTGTATTTATTTTGCAAGGATTTCTTTCTTTCATGTAAGCATTTCTTCCCCCCTTGTCTTTTTCTTTATTAGATTTTTTGTTTGTCTGTCTTCATTAGAGTATAGACCTATTTTAATCCAACTAAAATCTGAAGTAAAATATCATTTTTGAATTTTGACTTTATTTTGATGCTTCTGCTTTTGAGCACATATATTTAAAGTTTTAAAGCAAGTAAATTGTTTTGTGTTTTTTACATTAAATGCCAGAAATCTTTTACATAGTTCATAGAATAAGCTTGAGTGTAGGCCATTAGTTATTAAACAATACTATTTATACCATATATCATTTATTTATAATATATAAATGTTTCATGTTGGGTGGAGATATTATAACTGCTTCCTGGTTTATCTGTATCATTAAATTTCCCACGTGGTGTTGTAGAGTATGGAGCATGACACAACTCAAATGAGTAGAAATAGTTATCTAAATCAGGAATTTATCCCACTTCAATACACTGATCACAATATTTCTGTTCAAGGAACTCTTTATATCCCATTAAATAATTAAAAAGAAGTGTTGATTTATTTTGCTTTCCCTTTCCTATAATGACCTTAAAAGAGGAAGGCAAGGAGGGAAAGAATGTTGACCCTATTAATAGCTATATGAAGTGTTTTATCTTGGTTTGCTAGAACAAGAAGGGAGAACAGAAAGTCCCCTTGGTGTGGGGATAGCACTCTGGATTACACCTATAAAGAATCCTTTTGTTTTTAGGACGTGCCAGACTCTTCTGACATATTGCTTTTTTCCATACAGATGGGTACTTGGGCATGCATATGTCCCACATGTAAATAACTTGACTTCATTTGGAGAAACTAAAGATTAGCTAAGCTTTGCAAGGGAAATCAGATCCTATCATACCATATCTGGACCAATCAACATTCTTCCATCAAGAGAACAGACAAATACATATATCCAAACTGACTTATGATATTCTAGCTTGGAGAATCTTTCCAAAATTCAGCACCGTTAGGTAGTCAATGTGTCGGTTGATTCTTATTTTAATTTTATGAAAATTTAAAAGTAATTAATAATACTTAATTTGACCCAAAGTATAGCTTGGATATGAATAACATGTTTTACATTAACATATTGAACTTCAAAGTTTATAAAATGCTTATCCTACTCAGAAAGTTATTACAGTAGCCTTTGTGGAAAATTCTACATTTCTTTGGTTTGGATTAGTGTAAAATTAACTGTTACCCACTTGTGACAAGCAGTGTGCAAAATTTTTCCTCTCTTTTGAATTTTTTTAATATAATTTTTTTAAGATTTATTATTTATGCACACAGAGTTGGGGTACAGGCCAGACATGTGGAGTGTGAGAGGATTCACCAGAGACAGAGTGGGGAGCAGAACAGGGAGATGGACTGAAGTACACTGCTGAGAGGAGCAGTAGGTGAGTCAGGAGAGATCTGCGGCGCCATGTGGAACAGCTCCGAGGTGGGGATTGAACCAGCATTGAAGCATCTGCTGCTAGCTTACAGTGCTGAACTATAATCCAGGGAGGACGCTCTTCTGAAATTTTGTTGGACTTGTCCAGTAAATGTTCATGTACTCATTCACTTAATAAACACTTATTATGTACTCAAGCTTGCCCTGTCCTTCTTAAGTTAAATATATATATATATATGTATGTATGTATATATATATATATATATATACATACATACATACATACATACATACATACATATATATATATATATATATATATATACATATATATGAATTTCATGAATTTCTTCCCTTTAAGGCTGGGCTGGTTATTATTCCCACCACTGGTGTATGAGGATTCCTTTTTCTCAACACCCTTACCAACATATGTTGTTTCTGATCATTTTGATGTTGGCTACAGTCACAGTTTTGAGGCTCTATCTCATTGTAGTTTGACTTGCATTTCCCTGAAAAGCTGACAATGAACATTTCTCCATGTGTCAGTTGGCCATCTGTATGTCTTCTTTGGAGAAGTATCTACTTAACTGTGTTGCCATTTTTTATTGGGTTATTTGTTTTCTTATTATAGGACAAGTTCTTTATAGGCTTTAATATTTATTTCCTTGTCAGATATATGATGTGGAAATATTTTCTCTCACATGCTATATCTTTTAAGATATTTTTTCATTGGGCATAAGCTTTTTAATTTGATGCTGTCAGGCTTGCTTATTTTCTGCCTTTGTTACCCTTACATTGTTGAATCCCCAAAATTAGTGAGTCAATTTTTAAAAATGTTTTTGCCTGTATTCTTCTATGTATTTTATGGTTTCAGGTTTTATATGTACATTCTTATGAATGCTGTGATAAATTACCAAATCGTGGATGGCTTAAAATAACAGAAATGAGTCATTATAATTCTGGACAAAATCTGTGGTCAAGATATGATCAGGTTTCCCTTAGAAAGCGGCAAGAAAGATCCTCTTTATAACTTTCCCCCTAGCTTCTTGTAGTTTATTCACAACCTTTGACATTTCTTGACTGGTTGAGGCATCAGCCCATCTCTACTATATGTATGTGCTCCAATTTTCCTTTCTTATAAGAACTCATGTTGAATTGGGGATCTGTCCTCCTCCACTGTAACCTAATCTTAATTCCTTACTTGCCATCTGCAAGTAAGGAAACTTTTTTGTGGTCTTAAGACCAGAACTTCAACATATGAACTTGAATTGTTCACTATTCACTTTGTACACATTGCTGTCAGTCATGGCTCTTAGATAAGTGAAGGAGGAACAGATTTATGAAATGGAGTTTGTGTGTTTACTTTTTATAACCCTTCCCAATTATCTTCTGTACTCTATTGGATTATGAAAAGAACTAAATGTGTTCACAGCTTTGAGGAGAAACACAAGAATATACTCTAGAAAAGGAAGTTTAGTAAAGATTATAATTTTTTGAAGGGAGATAATGTAGGATGGACATATTTTTAAGATGTGTCTCTTCTAATGTATGTTAATGACAACATTCAATTGGGAAGAATTTTTATTATTTTTTACACAATAAAAATGTGTCTGTGGCTTTCAGAAATGTAATAATAGTGTGCAGCTGTTATGCTTATCAGGTGATTATTTTATTTAATTCTCATCATTCTAGAAGCTGCAGGATAGGGATCTCATTTAGACACTCAGGCCACATAACTGCCATACTAGTTCCAATTTATTTGAAATTATTTATTGAGAGAGTAAGAGCAATTCCAAATGAGAGTTGTTTTATTTTTCTCAACTTTTTGTAAAAAATGGGTTACTCTGAGTGTTGATAGCCAGTTAAATTTTGGATATTTGCTTTTTTTAAACTTTATTATGAATGTTCTAAACCATAAAATAATAATATATCCATTAAAAAAAAACTTTATTTTAACCATATAGCTATCTTCATTTTAATCCAGTAGCAGCTGAGCATTTTCAGCTGCAGCTGACTATAAAAATCATATGCTCCAGAAAGAGTGAAATCATTTTATATGACTATTTTCTAGTTTGGACTTCATGGATTGCCTCTGATGCTATGTGTGTGTGTGTGTAACAGAGAAAGAGAGATGTTAACTGAATGTCACATGCATTTTTATTGGTAATTATTAATACCACTAAAAGTGTGTTTCCCTATAGATTCTTTCCCTTGTCTTTGCACATACTCAAGTTCTGATGTTTGGGGATTTTACGCTACTCTGTGTCGACTCAGGAATATAAGGTATCTAGCACCAAAGTCTTTACCCTGGTCATAATCATCCCATAAAAATAGAAGAAACCCACTGGGCTGACATGAGTGAAGTGATATAAAGGAGATTGTTTCTTGCTTTGCTGTAAGCCAGTAGAAGAAATCTGTCTGACTGGAAACATTATAAATAAGGCTATCGGATTCTGGAAATCAATCCACAGTACCTAATGCTTTGCTTGGTACTGTAACATAGTGAATATGTTAGATCAAGATGTTAGAAGTTAGATAACTTTCTGCAACAGTTAGATAATTCTTTTCATTTCTACCAGAGTGGCTTCATTATACTTTTACAGTTTGAATGAATTTTTTCAGGGTAAGACAATACAACAATTTAATACAATTTTGGCATTCAGTAATGCTTGCATTCTCAATAGTTCTGGGATGTCTTGTTGTGTAAGCTGTATTGACATAGAAGGTATAGGGAATACATCTTATACATTCTATAAAATCTTCTGGAATCCTAAGCAAGCTAAGGAAATATTGCAGTTAAACTTGTTCTTCTATCTCAAAGCTTCCTGCCCCAAACCCAGTAAGTTTAACCACTGAACGCTGCTTGAAGTTTCTCATTTTATGCTCAGTTTTTAGTATTTGTATAGGAAGATCTTTGATTTGAACAATGAAAGGTTAGGATGCAAGCTTTTGTAAGGTATGTGTGTTCTGAGTTTATTTCTTTGTTTGTTTGCTAGATTTATATGGCACCTTTGACCCAAGGTCCTGGGCACTTTCTTAGGTCAGCTCCTTTCCCCACCTTTTAAAAATTGATCACTTGAGATGTAATCTTTGAATCACCCTCGTGACTCCCTCTGGGTTCCCACTGGCATCACATACTGGCTGCTCATGTCAGAACATAGAAAACTACAGCATGTCAGATCCATGCAACACCAGCTCTCTGCGGAGAAAGACATTCGTCAATGTCTCATTGCAACTGATGCCCTCTTTGGGAATTTTTTGTTGTAAAATTGTGGCCATGAGAGTAATAAAAAAATAAAATCTGTACATATACAAAGCAGTGCAATTGGTTGTTATTTTTACCCCCTTTTATTTCCATCAAAGACTAATAGTATCTTTAACAGAAAATGTGTATTGTGTTACTTCTCTGGTACTAGTGTTCAAAGGCACACAAATCTTCAAGGAGACAGCTGCTCCAATTGAAACTAAGTAAGAAAGGACAAATCAGGGAGGTGGGAAGAAAACAGATAATAAAACCCGTGTCAGAAACTTTTAGGGTGAAGCTACTTTTCTGATGACTAAGCTTTTCTCCAAAGCCTCTCCATCTAAAAAAGGGAGGGAAGATGTAACCTGCCTAGGTTAATTGTCAGCTTACACCTTTCTTTAATGAGTTTCCTAGAAGTTTATGGTTAAGTTACCCTAGTGACTCAGGTAGGGTTTCTGTCAACTCCAGCTGAGACTGTCAGAATAAGAAAATGGGGGTCCATTGTCTGATTAATGAAAATAATAATTATGTACAGATGAAAGCAAAGAGAGAAAGCAAAGAGCTTCCATGTTACTTTAAACAAAGAAGAGTTAAGGCCTTATCTTAACTATGCATTGGCACCGCAATGCGAAATGGTCATGCAAAATTAATTTTTAATGTGTTCAATTTATATTAAAAATTTCTGCAAGTGTGTGAATTTTTTTTCCAAGGCTGGAGTGCTACTTCATTTACAATATTCCCTGAAGGTGTTTTTTTTTTAAAGAGACTCTTAAACTGAAGCCATTTTAAGGGTTTTATGAGACATTATGTGAGCTTTCATATGCAAGTTAGTCGTTAAGTACCAGATATTATATTCTGTAATATGCTTAAGTGATATTAGAGGCTGTATATAGCCTGCAGTAATGGCTATTGCTGCTTTTTTAATTTATCAAGAAAATGTTGCTTAAATAAGGAGCAAATCAATGCTGGGTTGTACAAAATATAAATGTAAGGAAGTAACAGGATTTTTTATATACTTGCTTCTTCCAGCTTCACTGAAAGGGAAAAATACAACCTACTTTCAAGGCTTATAGTGACAGAAATTGTCAAAAAAATAAAAATAAAACAAAATAGCATATTTAGAATTAGAAAGCTGCTAAGAATACACAGAATGACATTGAACAATGGATACCAATTGCTACTCAGTACTTCCTGATGGATGTAACGATGAATTTTATGCTCTTGATAATTGTTTTTTTGTATGCTTTCTGGCACTCAGATAAAGTAAAATTTCTTTCTTGGATTTAAACCAGTTAAGGCTTTGACTACTCAGCCTACAAAGGGAAATATTTGTGTTAAGCTGGATTCCTTGGTCAAGCTTTGAAAAGCATGGATAAAGCCCTCACCTGGTGAGTGAAATTGACTTAAAAAAATTAAAGCCAGATCTTTGTCAATGCTCCTCCCATTCTGTAATCAAACCATCATCACCCCCACCTATTTCAGAATGTTGACTATTCTATGGATGTTCAATTTTTTTTAATATGATTCTAAGCTGAAAATTTTATTTGACAAAAAATAAGACATTTCCAGTTAATGAGAAACAACGTATTGTATCCAGAGAATTATCATTTGTGGAACTAGAAGTTGGATATAAATATAAATTACATCTTATTAAAAAAAAACTCAAAATAACAAATAATTAAGCAAAATTAAGATTTCCTCATTTGGCATTATATTTGTTTTACACTTACATTTTCATGTGATGAGCAAAGGATCCCTTAGTTGAGGTTTCTTGAGCAATTTCCACTACTAACGCATTGTCAGCATAGGTTTACATATGTATTTGGGGATTCTTAAATAGTATCTTTATATCATCAATTTGTATGGAAAGCTCACACACTGACTGCACATTACTCAGAATACCAAAAACAAATCAAGTTTAACTGGGTTTTTCTTAACACTGGTCTGTAAAAACAAACAAACAAACAAACAAACAAACAAAACAGTATAATTAGTCAATATTCAAAATAAATTTCAGAGATATTATACACTCAGAAAATATTTAATTCTTCCAGATATAAAATATGGGTAAGGGTAACCTAATTAATTTTATTTTATTCCATAACATTTGTTTAGCCTCAACTATGCTGCTGTCATATAATACTCTAAGCTTCTGAGAGCTTCTAAATTGCCTTCAAAATCACCACCACCAACAATAAAAATACATTATATTCATCCTAATGTCAATGGTCAGGATATCTTGCTTTTCTAATTCTTAAGAAATGGTAAAAATCTTCCATATGAGAGATAATTGTCAGATAGTCAGAATGTTTCTTTTTATTAGAACACTAAGGTCAATACTTTACTGAGGTTTTTGCTATTATTTTCATCCTTATGTTGAATTTCTTTCTATTTACTAACCATCCTTATTGCCACTTTTTTTTTTTTTTTTTTTTTTTTATGTCAACACAGGCAGGCAGAGATTTCTATTTGCAACCCCTTCAAGCTGTGGAATCTTTCAATGTATTCACAAGTTTCCTGGTCCCCCGGGTCCTAGGAAGCCCAAAGCTGTGTATTTAAAAGGACGATGACAATATTCCAACTTAGCCCTCCGCCTTTCTTGGCCCAGCTGCAGATCGCTCTCCTTCCTTCCCCACTTTGCATTATGATTAAATACATTTAAAGTCAAAATCATCTTTTCCATTTGCTTTCCCTCTCCCAGCTGCTGATTCCACCCGATCCTTCTTTTGGAATCAAAATTAATACGAATATTTAAAATCAAAATCATCTTCTGTTTCCTTGCCCTAGCTTAGCAGCTGCAGATTTCTACTCCCAGCACTGTTCTCAGTCTGTAACTCACCAAAATGTTTCTCAGAAAAATAACACAAAGTTGATGTTCCTTCCAAAATTGCTAGTGCTTTCACGGCCCTCATTTCAACCTGTTTCCTTTTATAAAGTCAGTGAACTTGATCTTGCCCAAAGTGAAATGTGTCAAATTGTGTGTGTGTGTGTTTGTGTGTGTGTGTTGGGGTGAACCTACCTTGTATTAATATTCTTATAAATTGCTGTGGGGCTATGCAGATGGTTCTTTCTTATGGAACATATTCCAACACATGTGTACTTACCCTATATTTTTGACCAATATAGGAAAGTAAAATTGAATAGAAGTTAGCTCTACTAGATCTTAAAATAAACATTCAGAAGAAATAAGGCAAAAAAAGCAAATAAAGTTTTTTGGCAGAGAGTTTATTTATTTAGCAACAGCGATGCAGTTGCTTACACTTTCTACAAATGTTTTATCTCTTTTTCCGTAGCACCTGCCCCTGAGTGAATAGAACCACATCTGTCTCATCTTGGCATAACAAGTACACATCTACATCTGTGAATGATGATTCCATTTTTGAAGGAAACAGTGTATACTTTTGCACTCCTGTAGTCTGGTTAAAAAAAAAAAAAGCTATATTGCACAATGGATTTTGTGTCTTGCAGGAAGGCTTCTAAATAGTGAATAGAAAGTTTGGAACAGAAACAAAAATGTTGAATTTGCAACTTAAGAAAGCTATGGATTTTACCTATATGGGTGTGCCTGTCACACATAAAATGCATTATTTGATTAACGCAAAGTATCAGATAAAATTCACTTCATAGAAGGAATAATTCAGAAAAGAAAATGTTTTAGTAAACATTTAAAATTTCATAAGCTCATAAAATGATAATGGTTTGCATATTGCTTCAGAAATATTTTCTAGCAGAAAAAGATTAATTTAGGTAAGAAAGAATTTGGTATCTTAATTGATACCAATTAGAGTTACTGATGGTGATAATTTAGGGCATTTTGTATTTTGCACACTTCAATTTTAATACAAATAGCCAATCTCTATGCAGAATACTCTAATAATTAATGAAAGGGCTGAAGGGAAGTGGAAGAGCCTGGAAGTTTTAACTTAAGACCAAATCAAAACAGAAACTACAATTCAAATGCTCTGTAATTGGATATATAAGTTTGTCCACCCAAACCTATACTAGGTGCTGTGGTCTCTGTAACCATGAGAGTGTGGGCACCAGCTTCTCCTTTTCTTCTCTTTTTACCACATCCTCCCACCTCTTGGTCTTAGTGCCCTTCCGCCATTCTTCCACTATCTTGTTGCAATCTACCACTATTTCTTTTCTGGATTCTGCAAAAGCCTCCAAACTGACCTCTGACCTCATCTGTGGTTTGCCAATCTCTGCTTTCACTAGACCTAGAAAGACTCACCTCTGATCTCAGATTTCTCAGTTTAAAGCCCTTCCATGGTTCTCTGTTACCCTTATGAGAGTACAAATCTAACCCTCACCTAGTTTATAAGGGCCTCTGCAAATGAAAACGTTTTTGTGAGGCTCCCAGCAGCTCTGCCTCTTTCCACCCCAAAACCCCCTCCAAGCTCTCACTCCCTTCAGCCTTCAGTTCTGCAAACTTTTCCGCCTTCACCTTCTCTTATTCCCTCCCCTCCTTGAAACTGCTTCATATGATTTTCTCCTTCTGCAAAAGTTTCTTATCTTGTCCCTCCCCTGCCAGCCTCTGATATTACATTACTGTATATAGTACTTTACTGCAATAATAACGGGGATGTATCAGGCTATAAACTTGCTGTGAAGTGAGGGCAGGAACCATAATGAATCTTACGACCTTCCCATTTTTTTTTTTTTTTTGGTGGATGTCTACTTACTGTTTGTACAACACTGATTTAGGCACGGTGAGGATACTTCCTAAACATGACTCCAAAGTTTGGCGATGCCTTTAGGAAAACTAAATGGTTAAAGCAAATGATGCTTATTTGCTACATAGAAATAAATGACAAAGTGTACATAGAATAGAAACTATTTTGATCCTTAGTGCAATGAGAAATAAATGACAAAGTGTACATAGAATAGAAACTATTTTGATCCTTAGTGCAATGAGTTCAAGTCATTCTTTCAACGTATTATTATCCTTTGATCTGCCATTCCCTCACATTATTTTCCTCCCACAAATTAATAAATAAATAAAATAACCAGGCTTTTGATAATGTTGATAGAATGATTTGAGGCTTTCTAAACTAACCCTTTCAAAAACTGCATACTGTTGCGAGCATTTCTTGCAGTTTCACAGGTCTTGCTTTTCAGTCTCAGCTTTATTTCTCCTGCTTCTCTGGAAGTCTCTTTTTTCTTGATTACTCAAAAGTGAGAAGCAAGAATAGCTGCTCACCTCGGTCGTGTCTATTCATACGGCGGCCAGAGTCCATATCTCTCCACTTTCATAAAATATTCGTTTCTCTCGGGGAAGGATGTGCTGCAAATTTAACTAGGTTTTGTTTTGATTTCAAGGACAATACTCCTCCCAGGGCGGTGGCTGCATGTGGTCTTACCATCTCCCACCTTCCCTCGAGATTGGTCTCTCTCTCTGCTCTCCTGTCCTGCACCGCGTTGTAACTTAGATGGAAATGTCTCGCTGGTCTCAGGGCTGACCATCGGCAGACACCTTCCTAAGAACTTGTTGGTTCATCTGAAGGTGAGAAGAGTAAACTGCATAATTTACCAGCACTTCCTGGGTGGCCACACCTTCATTTCTCTCCTGTCTGGCCTAACCCAGCTGCCATCTGTTCTCCTAAACACCCAGCCCTCCCGCACTTGACAAATACATCACAGTGTTACACACAGAAAACTGAGCTGTGTTAGAAATCTGAAATTCTTTCTCTGTGTATAGTGCATGCAGTTTCCTGTATCTGTTGTTTGCAGTCAATCTGTATATGTATGTTTGTAAGTTTCCTTTTGTTTATTTTTACTCCAAGAAAAGAATAAAACAAAAATCAACAAAGACAGTTATATAATATTTAGTATTTAGTGATAGCACTACTAGATAAACATGCAAGCAAGCCATTTTTCTTAAAAAACCTGTACTATAAACCTAAGAGAATAAATTAAAAAGGAGTTATTTCAGTTTATTGGGGAAATTGCATATTTAGGGAATTTTTCTAAACATGCTACTCCAATAAAGTTATTGGTCTATTGAGCTGAATAGTTTTCCTACTTTTACACATGTTTATCATGTAAATGATTACAAGCTATTCAAAGCTGATCCCTGCTGTTATGTTTGTTTGTTTTAATTATTTACTGATTTACCTGTTCAGACATGTCTTGCTGTCCCTGACATTCATCAGAAATTCAGATATAGTCACAATAAAGATTTTAAGCACTTGGTATAGTACATTTATAATATTTGTATAATTACTTCTTTTTGATAAAAATAGAATAAAAATGTTTGTCTTCCCTAGTTATGTACATGAGTGCAAAAACAAATGGCATCCTAAGACTATGCCTCCAAGTGTTAATTTTCAGATGAAAAAAAATATATTAACTTTGCCAGTAGGAATTTAATTTTTACCACCAGTACCAAAATTGAAAAATCAATGACATAACCAATTTTTATCAGAAATAGAGGCATAGCAACTCTTGATTAGCTTTGGGTTGCATATAAACTATAAGGTAACAATTGAGATATAATGAACTTTTGTTCTTATGTTTGATGTTAGTGTTATTATCTAGAAAAAATCCAACTTGTTATAAACTGCTCAATAATGAATAATGAGCATTTAAAAGTCACAATAGAGACATTTGGTCACTTCTTTAATAGTCATTATAATTGTTCTTGATAAAAGACAAAAACCCCACAGTGCCACAGGCACAACATATCGTATCCCCTACCTCTAACATTTAGCCTAGGTGACACTGTTTTCAATGACATCAATTCAAAAATCACTATATTGCCAAGCCAGAAAGTAGATACATGTAATTCATTTGAAAAACTCCTATGTTTTCTAGATGTTTCATAGTTTATTTTACTTCTATTTTACTTTACTCGTCATTAAAAATTTAGAATCATTGCCAACCAAGTTCTTCATTCAAGAATATATGAAGAAATAATCTTAGGACTTTTTTTTTTTAATCGTTTCCAGGGAAGTTAAGTTGTACTTCTGAAATTTTGAATATGTATTTATTTCAGTTTCTCTCACCTAAGGAAGAGGAATTCAAGTCAGAACTAGAAATTCTATGGTAAAGGATGGAGTGGGTGGTGAATTTGATACAGAATACAAAATACATAGATAATGATTTTTAATGATGCACATCTGAACTGATATAAAGTTATAATCAACATGACATCTTCATTTAGTATAATTTTATTTCAATTCAAATAGAAGCAATAGTGAAACAGCCGAGGAGTTTTCTTTATAAATTAAACAATATTGTAGTCACAATATTTAACAGAAATGTTTTGTAAGTTTTAAAGGTAATTTTTGTGATTTTTAAATATTTTAATAATTTTAAAAAGAACTAGACATTAAAGAAATTAATTTAAAAGTCAGAAGTAAATTAAATAAGGGTGGGGAATATTATAAAAATTTAGAAGTAAAATGCATTTTTTTTTCAATTTTCTTGTGACCATGAAATTATCTTCATTTGACACTACTTGTGCCAGTAGCATGGAAATGGCTTATATCTTTGGGAGTATTTAATAAGATATTTGTAAATTCATTACACTGTGATGGTATTTTTAGCTATAGTTAACTATAAGAAGGCATAAATTCTCTTTATGACCTGTTTACACAGATTCTTAGATTTAACAGCATGGTTTCTCTTGCTGTGTCCACATGGTCAGCTGAAGTTCCTCTGCTTCTTCCTGTGTGTGTAACTTTGGCCTATCTACTTGGTATTTCAAAGTCTCAAAATTCTCTTCTGGAATGGGATATAATACTTTTATCTTTTCAAGGGTCTGTAAACATCGGTCCAAAGACCAAAACTGATTTACTGCCTCATTGGGGGCAGGTAGGAGCTTAAGAATGTTGTTTAAACTTGTAAAGGGTCATTAAAAACAAAACAAAACAAAGTAACTACAAAAGCAAAGATTGTATAACACCCTATGTAGCCTGCAACTCTAACATATTTATAATCTGTTCCTTATAAATTTCCACTCTCTAAATTATATCATGAAGTAATTTGAGTATTAAATGTGATAATGTTGCATAGGGCTTGGCACAATGCCAGTCATTTGGGAAAGGGTTCAATAAATACCATTTGTTACTATTTCTGTAAATATCAGTAACATAGTGACATTAATGTTCTTAACAGGTCCACTGTCTAGGCAGTCCCATTTAATCTGTATTATGTCGTATTTTCTCCTAATCTAAATATTTTGTGCTAGATAAAACTAAAAGTCATTTTTGGATGATGTAAAATATTCTACTTTTTTTAAGGAAATCTCAAAAATATATATTTCCAGACTTATTTTTCTTAACTAATTAATTTTATTTTTTAATGCAATTCTGATGTGAAAAACTGTATCTCGGGAGAAGGAAAGTTGGGAGGTAGGTTCATAAAAACATGTCAAAGATCACTGGAAAGGAAATCACTTAATGTTCTCTCTGTGTGTGAGTATGCGTGTGTGCACTATTTTTATTTCTCTTGTAAAAGAAAGAATGTTAGTCACTTGATTTCTCGTTTTTTGAAGAAAGGCTTCGATTTGGAAAGAGTGATATTTTCCCGAAGGATACAAAAATCACAAGGCTACACACAAAAGGGAAATAAGTTTATTGTTTTGTTTGGTTTTGCCCTCAGAGAATGTAGTGCATTAAATTCCGGGTTTTTAGAAAGGCCTGAGAACCTTACATAAGCCTACCATAAACTAAGGTTCATACTGGTAAACATCCCTCCCTTCCCTAAGCATTAGATTAAAATGCATTAAAAAAATAAACCTTTGTCAGCAGTCCCAATAGAGGAATGCTGTGGACTGCAGCCAGCGGGTCCTTGGGAATGCCATTGCGGGGGGACCCTGTCAGCTGAGGAATAGGACTGTGGACTCTACTCAGGGCAGTCTTATTTGGAATCAAGCTTGAGTCCAGTGAAATGTGTGGGAAAAAAAGTTAAGGATCCCTTCCACAAAAATAAATAAATAAAGTAAGAAAACCAGTAGGGGTTCAAGTTGAAAGGATAGGCCTTATAAACAGACCTGATTTGGTCAGGCAGTAGCAGGATTCCTGAGGGTTATGGATGGATAGAAATGAAATAGGCCATGAATTCCCCACCAAATTCCTGTGCAAATAGGATTTCAGTGTTCCTACTGGAGCTTTCTTGCTCTTCCACATATCTATAGCCATGCCACCAAGTTGTGTGACTCGAGATGAAGTCCCCCCAAGAGTGAAGCAGCCACAAGAAAGAACTGGTCTTGATAGATCACAGGGGTGTCTGTTTGAAGGACGGTGGGGGAAAACCTGTGCTAAGAACCCTGCTTTATATGAAAAAACTGACCTGTGGAACTTGATTTTGAAGTGACAAACTGAAGTTCCTTTATGTTGCTGAATTTACCTCATGCATCTGTGCTCTAGAACCGTGGACCCTGAACTTAAGAACACATGTGTGTTTCTAAAGATACAGGGTTTTTCTTCACTTCCCGTTGAATCTGACTGGGGCTGATTTGTGTGTGTGTTGGGGGTGGGGGATCTCCTCTAGCTCAAAACTATGAGTCTTGAAGATATTTTAAGGTAGCATTGTTGATCAACTTGGTAACAGTATTTACTTTTCAAACCATTCAGTAAGTAGATGAGCAGAAGCTCATTCAAAGGCAAGCTTCAAATGTAATATAGGGAAATGAAAAAAGGGTCAGGAAATCAACAAAACTTACAGGCAAACCATTGATCTGAGGCACACAGTAGAGCAGGAGGAGGAAGAAAGGTCAAAACAGGGTAGGGAAGGAAATAAAGGAAGGTGTTGATTGTTCAAGAGTGCTGTGGTGGTGAGAGGTCAATGGCGACTACACCTGAGGGAGAAATTGTATATTGTAGAAAACTGAACAACAATGTAAGAAAATAAAGTTAAAAAAAATTGTTCAAGAGGTGAATGAAAAAAGATTGTAGACATAACTATAATAAAACATCTGGGTGTATGTGACAAAAAAAGGCAAGCTATTTATTTTATTTTATTTTATTTTATTTTATTTATTCATACAGAATCGGAGTACAAGCCAGAGGTACAGGGGCAGTGAGAAGCTTCACCAGAGACAGAATGGGGAGAAGAATAGACCAACTAAGTATACCGCTGAGGGGAGCAGTGGGCAGGTCAGGAGAGGTCTGCCACGCCATGTGGGTCACCTCCAGGACCAGGGATGGAACTTGCACTGGAGAAGCTGTGACCAGCTTGCAGTGCTGCGTCCTAACCCATTGCACCACCAGGGAGGGCCCAAGGCAAGCTATTATTAAGTGATTTTATTTTCACCCTAGATCCTCCTTTTCCCTGTACTACCACCTATCCTGGATCCACTCCATGAGCTGGCAATTATGCAGAATCTACTCTGCAAGGACACATGAAGCTCCTTCTGTCATGAGCACTCCAGTGCAGACAGAGAAGGCACACTGAGGGCCCTGAGATGGCCGGTGCTTCCACTATAAACTGCATATCCTGCACCTTTCAAATGGGAACATTTCTGACTATTTATAAGCCCATGAGATCTTCTAAAGAGATGTATGCACATTGCATCTATTTTATATACAGATTTCCACAATTGTCTGCATTCATGTCAAACAGCAAAAATTATTTCATAATACACCTTCTTGGAGAAATCTGAAATGTCTTCAGAAAAAAACCTTTTTTCTATATATTATTTCATGTTGAAAGCCATGTTTGAAAACCATTACCAAATCAGAGAATGGTTTTAAAATTGCAAATAAATTCAAGGGCACGCAATCTGTAAGTAAACAGATAAGAATCCAATCTGCCTAACTTCAAAGTCTATGTTTTTTCAAATGACATTTTTATAATTTGCAGAAAAAGGGAAATTTTATTTATTAATTTATAGCTTCTTATTTCCTAATACAATAAATATCTTAAACTTCTGCTACATAGAAGCTCTGTGATATACATCTTCAATGTAATATTAATGTAGGAACTTATATTCTCGTAGGGTCAGCAAAGAATAAGTAGTCAAGTTCGATGGTAACTTGATTAGTTAACAAGAAATTTATTGATGAAATATTTCCAGATCATGATAAGAACTAAACAAGTTGAAGTGTTAAATTGCAATGTGGAATGCAAGGTGGCTCAGTTTACTAGATGACTGGGGAATGCCTCCCCTTGGAAATAGCAGGGCTTATGCTGAGACCTGAAGGAGAAAAGGAATCAGCTTTTTCAAGAGTTAGACAACGATTTTCTTGGCAGAGAGAACAGAAGGAATGGACATAGTGAACAGGGGAGAGAGGCATATACAAAGAGCTTTGAGAACTGGCAGGAGTCTTGATGGTGCTGATGTGTATGTGTACATTAATGCATTTAGTATTTATTCTGACTAGAGTGGAAAGCCATTGAAGGGTTGGATACAAAGAAGTGTTATGATTTGATTTGCATTGAAAAAGTCTCACTCTTGAATATTTCCCTCCACCATTCTGTAGGAGGTAACAAATGCATCTTAAAACTTTACACTATGACATCTAAGAGGATACTGGCAGATTACTAGTTTAGTATTCATTACTTATTCCAAAGTGTTATTTGTTTTGACTGTCCTTGTTCTCTTATCTACACAACTAGTGGATATATAATGATTTTATGACATTCTAGATTTCAGGATTTAGTTCCTCAAACTACTGTCACTCTAAGTACCTGTGTGACAATGAATGTAAAATAGTTATCAACTTCCCATTTGGTCTGGACATCTGTGAGAATTATGCAAAGAGGACTTGGGGTTGTAGTCTCATGATCCTTCCAGCAACACTTCTATTGCTTAATAAAATATTTAGCAAATTGGTTCGAGAATGTTCTAGAATCAACTGCTTTTTTTTTTTTTTTAAATTCCTGGCTCTGCCAATTACTAGCTAGGAATCCTTGAGTAAGTTACTTATCATCTCTATGTCTCAGGTTTCTTACTTCTCACATGGAGATAATAATAGTATCTACCTTATGTGATTATTGTGAGAAGTAAATGAATTAAAACTTATATTGCACTTGGAACAGTGCCTGGAACATAGTAATGAACTAATAAGTGCTAACTGTATCTAAAATTGTTGGATTACAGCAGGGATTAGGTTACCTCTTAGAGATAGTCTGCCAAAACTTACTTTATACACCCTTTGAAAATGAAAGAGAAGGTAAACTCTCATAAGTGTGTATTAATAAAGTGTTTTTAATTAGTTATATTATGGATATTGGAAGAGCTATTGGAAATTCAGAGAAGAATAGGAAAAATAAAACATAACTCTTGGGGCAGCAGTGAAATTGACCATCAGAAAGAATGCTTTAATAAAGGTGATAAGATAAAAGTGAGGTTAAAATAACAAAGGATAATAGGTCAAAACTGATAAAGGATCAGAAAATAAAGAGTGAAAATAAATCAACATTGTTGCTAACATGGGATAATAATAACCTTTGTTCTATGGTCTTGGGTTAGATATGGAGCAAGAACTTGGTTTGTAGATAGTAGTTAAAACTTAAATATGAAATGAAGAATTATAAGCAACTCTTCTAAAAGGAGAAAGGAAGGAGAGAAAAATTGGTTTTATAAGGAGGTAGTAACTTATGTGCATGTATGTATACCCAACATATATTGGGAAATGAGAATATGCTTATAATGTGGGATTATAATGTAATAGTAAGAGGATGTAAACATCTAAAATTAAAGGTATGTTGTATCGAATGAGTTTTCTAAGGAAAGATATAAGAGACATTGTATGTAAGTGTGACAGTTAAGAATATCTTACTTGGATATGTATCTTAATGCCAGCACTTCTTTGGGCAGGGCGGGACATTTTTTTCTAAAGGTGTGCCTCTATTTCTTGTCTTTATAACATTGAGATAATGGCAAGACCCACCATAAATGATTATTATGATGCATTATGCTTATATATATGCCACAACCACACAGTACAATACAATGGCTATTGATAAACTAAGGGGAATAGTGTGTTCTTTGATGGAGGACAATAATTGTGAAAGATGGAGGAGGAAATTTGAAAAAAATCTTAATTGAAACCTTGTAATTTTTGTCAATAGTAATAAGAAAATTCTCTTAGATGAGAAAGGTGGGTATGAAATTTAGAGAAAGTGGTAAATTTTGAATATAGGTTCTGGAAAATGAGAAAGAAAGAGGAAATAAAATGATGATTAAGAGGAGGTTCCAGCTGAGGGTGATATGAATACACTTCTCAAAGAATCAGTGTGCCTGCTTATGAATTTCTTCCAGCAGCTCTTAGGTGGGTGCTATAGCAACTACCCTAAAAGGACTATGCATGTCAGGACAGGCAGAGGTGAGGTGGGAGATCTTCTCACACAGTCATTTAGAAAATTCTATTAGGGCCACTATCTTTTACATTTTTTAATAAATTATTTGTTTACCTTCTGCTAAAATATATGCAACATAAACTTTAACCATTTCTAAAGTTAGTGTAATATTACCTTAGTTTTCACCTCCAGAGCTTTGTCATCATCCAAACTGAAACTCCATACCATTGAATTCTCTACTCTTTCCAGGGTCTGGTAAACACTATTCTACTTAACATCTCTGCGAATGTCACTCTTCTACATACCTTATATAAGTGGAGTTATATGATGTTTTTTTTACTTTTGGACATCTGAGTTAATTCACATAGCATAATGTTTCAAATCCCATTAATGTTGTAACTTATGACTTCCTTTTTGAGGCTGAGTAGTATTCTGTTGGGAGTATATATCACATTGTTTTAACCATTCATTTGTCCAAGGACATGTGAGTTGCCTATACCTTTTGGTTATTGTGAATAATGCTGTTATGAATAGTGTTATGTAGATAGATGTTTTCCTCATTGCTTTCCATTATCTTAGATGTATACCTGGAAATGAAAAAGTGGAACTGCTGGGACAATGAAAATCCTGGTGGCCCTGTATGTGTGTGTGTGTGTGTGTGTGTGTGTAATGAACTGCCCTACTGTTTGACATAGGTACTATACCATTGTATATTCCCATTAAGAATGATTCTTTTTTTCAGAAGTTCAAGTTTGGTTTAATAAACAAAAATGAATCAAGTCATTGTACCATGTTAAAAATATATGTATATATGTATATATATATATATATATATATGCACACATACATTCCTTTAACAACTACAGAAAAAGACCTTTGACCAAATTCAGTATACATTATTGATGGGAAAAATGGAAACTTGGTATGAAAACAAAGCTTCAATTTGAAAAGGAGCATCTCATATGTGTATCTTTTCTACTAGCAAAATATTGAGTGCTTTTCAGCTAAGATTATCAACAAAGTGACAATTTTACTTCATTTCTAGTCAGTATTTTATTAGAGATCCTAACAAGTATAATAAGACAAGAAAATAATAGAAAGTGTGATGATCTTTTGTTGTTGTTGTAGGTGATGCTTGTGTTATCAAACCCTAAGGAGTCTATAAAATACTACTGGCAGTAATAGGTGATATTAGCAATATATTGAAATAAACATAATATTTATTATTAGTAGTATTAAATATTCATAAATTTTTAGTAAAATAAAGCAAAGATGTGCAAAAAATCTGCACTAAATGTTCAAAATCTTGATGAGATGAATGTAAAAGGATCTAAAAATGGAAAAATACACTTTGTTCCTGGATTTGAAAATTCAGTCACTGATATGATTATCATATTCCCTTCAAATGATTTGTTGAATTATTGAGATTATAGAATTTTAACAAAACTACAGCAAACTAATTTTCAGAAATTGATAATATAATTTTAAATGGAAACTGAAGCAATCTTGAAAATGAAAACAATTATTAAATTTGCATTATCTGATTTTAAGAATTATTTTAAAACCAACCTAATCAAGACTGGGTGGAATTTGCATGTGGGTACACAATGACCACAGAGAGAAAATAAATTTACACATAAATGGTAAACTGATATAAGACAATGATAACAAAGCAATTCAATGAGGGAAGGAAATTATTTTTCAGCAACTGGTCCATAGTAACTGCACAACCATGTGGAACAAAATTAACCTTAACTACATTCTGACAATATCGTAAAAATTATAAAGCAATCAAAATCTAAAGCAATAACCTGAAAGAAACAAAAGAAAGAACACCTTAATGGTCTGGGGTATGCAAAAAGATCTTGGCAATGTAGCAAAAATCAACAAGCATAAAGAAAATGAAACTTTAAAAACCAATTTCACCAAAATTATTTTTTTAATTCACCAAAATAAGCCATTATGAAAATAAAAAGTCAAATTATAGGCTAGAGAAAAAAAATCATAGTACATAAATATGACCAAGAACTTGTCATCAGAATATGTAAATAATTTCTAAAAATCATTTATAAAAAATAACTTCAATGTAAATAGGTAAAATAATTGAACAGTCACTTGGCCAAGCATATACACATTCACATACATGTATATGTGTCATATATGTGTGTATGTATATGATATACATGCATATATAGAACATCACAATTTTGAACACTTTAATATAGATGTTTTATATATTTTTGCTTCATTTTATTTAAAAATTATGAATATCTATAAACACTGTTTATTTTTAAATACTTTGCATATTTAGTATCCATATATCTACACACATATAAACACACATGTATTCATTCACATGCATGCATATATACATATATACCCACATGTATATATCTGTAAATGAATATATATGTTTGTGTATACATATATGTATGCATACATGTGTGTGTAGGAAATAGTCCTCCACTTCAGGGCAAATAAAAGTACTTCATATCCATTTGGAGAACTAGATTAGGATTGATTAGTAGTAGGAATTTGTGAGGATATGGAGAAACTCAAATTTTCATAGGCTGTTTATGAGAATATAAAATAGTACACCCTTTTTGACAACTGGCTATTTACTATAAAGCTAAACATATTTCATTAACCCCATTTCCCAGAAATCCCACTTTTACTTATAAATGAAATTAATTATGTGGCAACATTCAGTTGCATACCAAAATGTTTATAACGACTTACTATAGCTCCAAAGTGGAAAAAACCTATTATCCTTACAAGAAGAAAGGTGATTTCTTACAGTGTCAATGACAAAATACTACTGAGTTTTCTGAAAAATACATCTAAAAAGTTATTGTTGTATATAGTCTATGAGAAAATACTGTCAGTATTATGAAAGAATATACCATTGTATGTTGAGCAAGAACACTGAAGGATTAAAAACAAGAAGCAAACATTTGGTTGAATGTAAGAATCCAGACATAAAAGTGTACATACTAAATAACACAATTTATAGGTTTCAAATCAAGCAAAAGTAGATTATATGAATTAAAATCAGAGAAGCAGCTACCCATGAGGGCTGCAGAATGAATATATATAAAGTTAACTACAATGGAAATAAGCAAAGTAATTGAACAACCACTTATCATAAAGGGTCCTTCTTGTTTCGTATGTTGGATAAATGATGGATGTTTATGTCAGTTAAAAATAATTGAATTATACGTTTAAGATATGCACATCTCATTATATTTGATTTTTACCTTAATTAAAAAAAATCTTGCCAAAGCTTGGGTAACAGAGAAAAAATTATAACAAGAAGATGCATGCTGTGTGTCTTACCCTGACCATTTTGGCATTTCCCCAAAAGTATAGCCTCCCATATTTCCATATTTCCTTACTTCCTTTTCTCCTCAACTATTAGTGGTCCTCACAAAATTTTTCCTTTTCTCTTTTGTATGAATCACCTTTAAATCTCTGCTCTGCAAGTTTTTTTTTTGTGTGTGTGTGTGTGTGTGTGTGTGCAGCCCTCAGACTTCCTCTTTCTCAAGCTCAGGACCTTTTTCTGTTACCTTTTATTTGGATTGAGGTGTGTGTGTGACAAATGCTATATTTAAATCTTGATTTTGACCAAATATGACCAAATATTTGTATTTTTAAAATATGGAATGCAGGCACTTAACATCAATAAATTAGCTTAAACTTTTTTGCATGGTCAAGGAAGGAAAATATTTAGAATTTTATTTTTCATTTTTAAATCAGCAATTCATCTAATACTGAGTTGTTGGAGAGTTTGATAATCCTGAGGATACATTCAAGACCTTTTAATCTTGGAAGAAGTGGCCAGATTTTAATCAAATATATATATTTTGTGTGTGTGTGTGTGTGTGTAAAAAGAGAGGCAAGTCTTATAGGATTCTTTCCTTCTTCTCGTCTCTCCAGCACATGTTACTCTCTTCTACTCTGAACACCTACAGAGTCACTCCAATGGAGTTCCTCAATTTCATTCACAAACTTAGACATCCTGCTCCTTCTCATTGTATGACACCGACTCCTTACTTGACTCTGTGATATCAGTTGGATCCATCTCCTTTCTTGCCACTTTTTCTTTCTCTTTTGGTTCTCTCACTGGAAAGTTACTATAAACTCACGTTTCTAACCCATTGTAAGTGTTCAATAAATATATGTCGATAAAATGTGTCATGAGGAACATTTTAAACTGTAACCAAATTTTAATTGTTTGAATTGTGCATGGGTTTATATTGTTTTATATTGGGGCCTATACTTTTATTTACACACATACATGGAAAACCATTAGCAAGTGTTATGAGAAAATGCCAAAAGAGGTAAATACATGGGTGTTTGCATTGTAATTGACCATTTTTGGGTTTTTTGTTTTTTTATACTATTGATTCTAACAGTGATTGTAAGAAACTAATGAAGTAAACACTGGGGTTTTCTTAGAATCTACACTTGTAAAAGAAAAATAGAAAGGTTGCTTTTTTAAGATTTTCCCTTATCCCATTTAGTTGTATACATATCACTAGCTCATTTTTAACATTATGAAGTTAATAGGTAGGCTTTAGTTGGTATCAAAATTAAAGTGAAGTCTGCACCTAAATTCTGAGTTGCTTGCTTGTTAGAAATTTCCTAACTGGGACGGCTTCCAAGAGCACTTCACTGTAGCTTCATGGAATTTTCTCAACTGTTTTATTTGTTCCTTCTCCACACCTCTTCTCTAGTGCACAGAGGCACATCTGTCTGTTTTCTGCCTTATCAAGCATGCAGCTACATCTGCAAGGAAAACTCAACTTCCTTGGCTAAAAACCTGTATCTGATTGTGGTAATAAAGCTCTACTTCCTCAGTTCAAAACATACATCAGACAAGACCAATTACTTCAAATGACTCATAGTAACAGGCAAAGCAATAGTCGTCTTTTCAAAGCCTTTGAACTTCCTACTGCTTCAAAGGTGTACTAAAATGTGATTATGAGGCGATTGTCTAAAATTGCCAAATTACCAGTTTCCAAGCTTCAACATTTGTTATTTTGCATAACTAGACAAAGGAACTCACTGAGATTACCTACCAGGAGGAAAAGAGACCAAAAAAAAAAAAAAAGAAAAAGGGAACAGACAAAAATTCTAACTGACATAGGTGAGGCTCGTGGTTGTGAGGCCACTTATCAAAGGCAGGGAAGGGCTTAATAACTATTGATAGAATTATACCATTAAGTTAACCAGGTAGATATTTTTTGCCATTATTTTCCCCCTGAGAAATATAAAACATACATAACTCTGAGAAAGATCAATAAATATATTATTTTTCTTAATTGACACCACTATTTGGAAGTACCATGTGGCTCTGAATTCTGGCAAAGAATTTCCTTGTGTTTGCCATTGTGTCCAATGTGTCAACAGCGGCAAGTACTAGTGAGAGCTCATTCAGGCCTGCCAGTTCTTAAGGACTTGCATGTGTTGATTTTCTGGCCGTGACTCCAGGAGTGAATCTATCCATATTTTCTTCAATGGTTATATTTTCTATGGTTTTATTATATTTGTTTTCAAGCATGTAAACCATTTAATTTTACTTCTTATAGACATATACAAAACATTCATCATCTTTAAAAAAAATATATATATACATATATATGTGTGTATATATGTATATATATTATACATATATATGTGTGTATATATGTATATATATATTTATGCATACAAGAACTGGGGTACAGGCTAGTTGTAAAGAGGGTGAGAGGGTTTGCCAGAGACAGAGTGGGGAACAGAACAGGCCAAAGGACACTGCTGAGGGAAGCAGGGAGTGAGATAGGAGAAGTCTGCTGTGCCATGTGGGTCACCTCTCTGACTGGGGATCGAACATGCGTGGAAGCTGCTGTGACTAGCTTTGTAGTGCTGTGCTTCAACTAGTTGGGTCACCAGGAAGGGCCCATTTATCACTTTATAAAACCTATTCCCAGGCATACAGTAGGAGGGAGAGTCTAATAGTCATGGGCAAGTTCTTGGAACCAGACTCCTGGGTTCAAATCCTGGCTTCATCCATGCACTCAGCTGGTTGTTTTTGGGCAACTTGCTCACTTCTCTGTTTCGTTTTCTGCATTCATGAAGTTAGAATAACATGGTCCTTACTTCAGTGGGTTGCTGCAAACATGAAATAAAATCATATATATATATACATTTATATAAAAGATGCTTTTGAAAGCTTGATTGAGAACATGATGTTTTTACTTTAATGTAGTAATAGAGTGAGAAAATCTGAAGAGGAAAATTTTGAAGCCCACTGCCTAAGTCTATGTAGTAGGTGAGTCAAGCTTTAATGCACATTTTTAAATATAGCACAGATCCTGTAAATAAACTCGCAGAGTCAAGTTTTATCTTGTCCACTTTGTGTTATCCAGTTCTCATACAGGAAATGGAGTGTATTTAATATTGATGACTTGGTATGTGTCATTTAATCGTCTCTATTGATTGGATTTCATCAGAGTGTGGGTCTTGGGCAGAGCTTTGATTAGACCGTAAGGATTCTTTGCCGTTTTCTTTTACCCGACACCATATCAATGTACCTTCTGGTGTGATATCATTTTCACAATCAATATCTGAAAAAATCCCTGCACACAGGCCTCTAGGAAACGAGAAGGCACTGCCTCTAAGTCTCCTTATAGACATAGATTAAACTGCTCCAATTGAAAGAGGTTTGTTGCATGTTTTAGGGCAAGATAGAGAGTTAAAAAAAAAAAAAAAGAACTGAAGGAAGGAGTCTCCATAGATTTCATGTGTAATTTGTGCATCATTTTTTATTTAAAAGTGTCAAATTTTCTCTTTTAATGTTGGTTGACATTTGAGAATGGATCATTTTTATCATTGAAATTTTACAGTTTCAATCTAATGCTTTTTTTTTTTTCCTGGATGTAATAATAGTCTATAAATATATTATTTGGGCAAATTGATGTCTTAGACAGACTATTCTCCTCCAAATTCATTTTGCATGGATTTTACCGCTGTGAAATGTCCACTGGGCCTCCCGGACTAATCTTCCACCAAGGCAAAGTTTATTTTTCTATTTGCCAAAGTTGTTTCAACCTGAATTCACAGATCTCAAGCTTCAGATTTAAATAACACAAACTAAGTAGTGTTAAGCAGCAAATGTGTCTCTTTACACTAGGTTCCTGGAGTTTGTGGTGACTGGGGAAGAGGCTGGAATAAAATACTTATTTATCTCTCCTCTGAAACATAAAATTTTCTCAGAGGTCAGTAGCTGGTTCTTGGTGGTCAGGGTTGAATTGAAATGCCTGGAACTAGATTAAGCAATTTCAACAATTTCAGAGTATTTTAACTAGCACAACCCTGGGGCTTAGGAATAGTATACTCTATCATGTGAAATGTAAATTCCCAGTAAAAGGTGCTATCTGGCATGAAGATACCCTGTGTTATAGATGTTAGGGGAGGTACCATACTTGCTGCCTCCACTTACATGCAGCCACCTTTTACTGCCTCCTGGGACTAGGGGCAGAGTTCAGAACCATGTGAAGTTCTAGAATGCACAGCCCTTGCTTCTCTCACTTTGTCCTGCCACCTTGTTACTAGTGAAAAGAGATTTGAAGGAGACTCATGTAGGAGAGACATGTGTAGTCTTGGGAGAGACATGAGAGAGAAAGATGTGTGGGAAGGTGGTCTTTGAGAGAGAAAGATGTGTGGGAAGGTGGTCAATATCTCTCTGGCAGAGATATTGGCAGCCATGTTTTACTGTGTACTTTTATTTTTCTCCATCTGTCCTAAATCTATCTCACTCCTTTTGCCCCTTTCCTGTAATCCCCTGCCAGAAGTATCTTAGACTTGTGACAAACTTGGGCCTCAGTAGCCCTGCTTCAGGCTGATTCTGTTTGACTAAGCATTTGCCCAGCAGGGGATGGGTGATTGTGAAAGTCTTTTTGGAAATGATTATTAGAACTACCTTCTCTTCTCCATGCACACTAACTCTGTTAAAGATCATTGGAACTTGGCTATACCCATTTTTCAAACTCGTATGTAGCTGCTTTCTAGTACTATTTGGTATCTAGGTTTTAGCAGAAAATGTTTGTTGACTCAGTATTGGAATTAAAAAAAAAATCCATCATGAAAGGACACACTATCTGAGATAAGGTGGGGGAAATCCAATTCTCATCCTAAACCCTATCCTGTTTTCTGATAATTGTACTTTCTATACCCATTTCTAATGTGACAAGTATTGACCTATCATTTTTTACTGATATTTTCATATAATGTCTTTAATTATCAGGAAAGATTAAATTGCTAAAGTGGAGGTCTATACATTTTGCTAGTGCTCATTTTATTATATATCATAAATTTATCTTTTAAAAACATTCCTCCATCCCCATGAAATGGTAAAAATGTCTTTGAATAGTGAGAAGTCTTATAAACACACACACACACACACACACATGTTGTAGTGCAGGCAGGCAGTAGATTAGAGCGGAAAAAGGAGGGTCTGAGACCCCCAGTGGTTTTTTCAGGCTTTTAAGGATCTTTCTGCACTATGTCTACTGAGGCAACCAGGGGTAGGGCAGACAGGCCTCCTGGCCCCCAGGCTAGGAAAGTTTAAAATATTTGAGAATATTCGAATATTTAAAATATTTGAGAATATTTGAGCCTCTCTCATTTTCTCTTTTTCTCATGCCTACTATTCATCCTACCCTAGGCATTTTCCATCTTTCCCTGTTGTCCTGTGTGACACCTCTCTATAGGTCCAGTCTTGGGGCAAGTGTTCCCACTTAATGCCTACTCTTACCATACTCCAGGTGTCCACCGTCAATCATACAGACCCCGAGCCCACACTCCTAAGCCCCTCCTGTATTAAAGGCCATAGATGAAAGCCACAGAGGCGAATGGCACAAAATCCTGACCATCAACACTTACCCTCATATACATCTATATATGGATGTGTATATACACACTTTTGATTCATATGAAAACACATGTATATACCTTGGATCTGTTTTTTATAATCATCTGCACAAATATATTTGTTTAAAACATACTTTAAATTTATTTTTTCCCCAGAGAGTTCTTCCCGTTCCTGGTCGCTGTATCAAATACAAACATGTTTTACATTTAGCAAGATACAGTATCATAGAAAAATCAATTTTTGGGCCCTCCCTGGTGGCACATCAGGTTAGGATGCAGCACTGCAAGCTGGCCGCAGCCACCCCAGTGCGAGTTCAATCCCAGGCCCGGAGGAGACCCACATGGCGCAGCAGACCTCTTCTGACCTGACTGCGTTCCCCTTGGCAGTGTGTTTCGTTGTTCTACCTGTTCTGCTCCCCAATCTGTCTCTCGTAAATCCTCTCACTGCCCCTGCGCCTCTGGCCTGTACCCCAGTTCTGTATGCATAAATAAATAAATTTCACAAAAATAAGAAAAAACAGTTTTTACCAAGGAATTTCTACATAAATATTAATTTAAAAATTTCCACATTCATAATCTATGAGCCATAGGCCAGAAAGTTATCAATTAGTTTAACTAAACCAAAGATTTTTGGGCATGACTTGTTAGTCTGTTTGAGCACAAAAGGAGTAACTAGCATTTAGTGAGTATTTATTATGCAACACATGTTGTAGGTATAACATTTCAGTTAATCTCCCTGCCAACTCTGTGAGGAGGATTGACAAGGAGGTGACACAGGCTTAGGATTTAGCGATGGAGCAACTCAGATGCAGGTGTGCTGAGTCTATAGCTCAAGGCCTTTCCACATGGCCAGGTGTTTCTAGCAGAAGACAGAGTTCCTGGCATCCAGATTTTACCTCTGGGAAGCTTGTTTCTGAGAGACAGAGTGACCAAAACTCTCTCAGAACAGTAGTAAATGTTTGATTGTTCCATTGAAAATCTGAAGTATGAGTACATTTCACTCATCTTAGTGGAAACTTGGGGAAACATATCTTCTGTAGGAAGGGAAAAATTCTCCAGGTGAAATATTTGTTCTGATTATCTGAGCACAGATTTGGAATGCTTATTCTCCCAAGGGCCAGGGTCAAAGTTCATCATGGAGAGACCGCTACTGTAATATGTAAAGAGATCCAGTGACTCCCCATCTCGCCTGCTGCTCCCCTCAGTAGTGTACTTAGTGAATCTGCCTGCTCTGCTCCCCACTCTGTCTCTGGTGAATCTTATCACCATCCCTGTACCTCTGGCTTATAGCATAGTTATATATGCATAAATAAATGTTTAAAAAGAAGGGAGATCCAGCCAACTCCAAGAATGGAATCTTGCTCAGATAGCGCTCAACATCACCATACCTGAAAGTGACAGGGTTTGCAATCTGGTTCTCTCCTCCTGACATGAAGTATGCTTTTGATAATATTGCTACAACATTTTTCTGACCAGATCACTTCCCAGCACATCAACTTAAAAAAAAAAATAAAATAAAATAATGAGGCCCTCCCTGGTGGCACAGCGGGTTAAAGTACTGCACTGAGAAGCT
>NW_004567103.1:65165080-65204426 GCF_000260355.1 Condylura cristata | reverse complement strand
GAAAGAAAGAAAGAAAGAAAGAAAGAAAGAAAGAAAGAAAGAAAGAAAGAAAGAAAGAAAGAAAGAAAGAAAGAAAGAAAGAAAGAAAGAAAGACTGATGATTATTAATCTCAGGCAAGCATCTTTCTCCAGATTTATTCAAAGTTTCTTTTTCTGGAGAATGTGCTCTCTGTGTATTAGAACAGCCTTTGCTATAAGTCAGAGAGTTTATGCAGGGTATGTGTGTGTGTTCTGTGTCTGTGCCTATGATCAATAAGGGTTGATCAGATCCTACAGATGAGGAAAACCAAAAGAAAAATATAGAATAGAAGAATATAGAAGACTCCACACATGATGGTTATGGGACATGGGAAGGTCTCAATAGGAGTTGGGAGCTTGTATTCTAGATGAGGAGGTTTCACGCGTGATGCAGCTGAAGATGAAAACTGAAATGTACTGGTATTAGAAGGAGACTCAGATCCAAGACTTATGGTTCTTACAGCTCATACAATTTCTAGGTTGCACTTTTAGGAGAAAATCATAAAACTGCAAACACAAAATTATGTGCAGAGTCTTGGGAGAGGAGGCCTTACATTTTTAGTTTTTTTACCTTTGTCGTAAATTTGTTTCTGACTGGACATTTTGTTATGTATATATATCGGGTCTCCAATGCACCCTCCCATAACCTAATTTTCCTGTTATGACTAAATACCCCTGTGGATAGAGGACGTGTGTATCCTCTGGAGCCTGTCTGTGGGGCATTCTGGAAAGAAACAAAGTTGAAGGTATACTTCAGACTGTTGGAGAGAATTAAACGTTGGTCTGTGGAAGCTGATCCCGACACTGAGATTTGGATACATTAGGACTCTTCCCCATCATGGTGTCAGACTGTGTCTCCTCCTCTGGAGAAAGACTGGAATCCAGGCAAACCAACGCCACTTAGGAATCCTGAGGATGGACCCAAGTGTGTGGTTCCTAGAGCAGTGACTATTTAAAACACTGGCAACTTCCTGCTCACCTTCTCTGTATTCAAATCTCGAAAAATATTTGGAAGAGTGGTAAATGAGCTTCCACTTTTCTTTGAAGAATGCTGGGGAAAGCTTTCTCTGCTCTGAGGATGAATGTCCAGGGAAGGCATCCCTCTAGCCTCAGGGGCAGCAACACCTTCACAGGCTTGAGTAGATATGGGATCTAATCCTGAGGATAGAGGAGATGGCAACTTACAGAAATAATGTGGGATATTTTGAGGAGGAAATACATTTCTGCTTGGAAATATTGGGTCTCAAACACACCCTAATTTGTGTTCTTATCAAATGCATCACATTTTTCAACAGTTTGGGTTTGCCTGATACAAGTACAAGACAAATGCACACTAAGTAGGGTATTAAGACTTTGCTCTCTGGCTGTAGACTTCTTGCTCTCTCTACCTTGCTTATCTTCTGCTCCTTCTCAATTTCTCTGCATTTCATAAAAATGACTTGTCCCTACGGCCAACTGGCTATAGACAGAAAATACTTCCCTGATTCTCCAGTCACAGTGGGTCTTTCTCTTTTGAATCATTTTACGTTATCCCTCCTTATGGTTCTTTGTATTGTCACCTAGAAATCTGGTTACTTTTGTGCACATCTAGATTGGCCTCTTTTTTCAATAAGGATTAGAAGACAATCAGGCTACTTTAAATTGGTGGTTTCTATTTGCTTATTCATATTTAAAGGTAAACCTGCACACACAAATTTCATGGACAGTAAAGGGCAGTCCTGGAACTGAATGTCCCAAATGGAAACAAAGTTGGGGCACTAAAGGAGCCCATGCTGTTTACACATGGCAGTTGTCTTGGCTGACCAGCTGGGCCTCACATCCTATAAGTTCTGTAGAAAGGAACTCATTCATCTCTGTATATGCTAGTTCCCTACGCACGAGAGGAAGCGGGGTATCAGCACATGGCACACAGATGGGTTGTAGGTTGCCTGCATTGTAGACTGTTTCTTAGTGGAAGAGCCATTCTGCTAGTGAATTGAATTAACTTGTTCCCATATATCCATAATTATATGTTTGCCCAGCTACTCTTCTCCCAGAGCTGAACTCCATTCCCACATTGGAAATGTTGTCATCACTTATTATAACACAGTTAGTTTTCAGATTCTCCAAAGCCATCCCCATCTCACTCTCTGTGTCCCCTACAGTAGACTCTCAATAAAAGTTGATTGAATAGGTAGCTAGACACTAGCTTTAATATCCTTCTGCATATACACCCTATGTAAGCTACCAGAGTTGGAAATTTTTTTTCTTTCATCTCAATTTTCATTAAGAGAAGGAGAGGATTTCCTCTTTTATTATGCATAGTGCTCTTCATTTTTTTTTATATAAGTAAATTGCATGTGCAGAAAAATAAGAATGTAGTTGTACAAAAAACACAACTCTGTTGTTTACAAAAGCTACATTATTGTCTGACTAAATTGATTTATGTAAAAGTGAAAGAATCCCAAATATGTATTTAAGTATTACAAAAAAATCCTTACATTGAGTAAAATTACTGGAGAAGAAATGAAAAGTCGGCATCTGTGGTCAGAATGGACAAGGGGGAAGGTTTGAATGTTTAGCTGATTCTTTGGAAGAATAATAAGGAGTATGTACTATGTTGTGAAGAATAATCCTGAGTTGGCATGAATAAAAAAGGTAGGATTTGTCTGCTTCTTTGAACATTATTTCCTATCCTTCATTATACTAGAGACCATTAAGCTATTTTATGGGCAAGAGAGAAGTTCAAGTACAGCACAAGTTGCCAAAAGGATTATGAAGTTCATTTTGATTGATCAATAATTAACTGTACCTTGTGAAATTACAGGCTTGACTAACTGTGGAACGTATTGGAGTGAACAACTCAAGCTGCCAGAAAGAACAGAGAAGACATAAGAAAAAGCAATGGAAACCAAAACATCTGTCCCCTTTATTCTGTGAGAGCGGGCAACCACGATCTCACTGTTTCCTTCTCTATCTAAAGTACAAACAACATAAAGCAAGGATTGGACTGATATGGAACACTACATAAGATGTTTGCTTATAATTATTTCTAGCACTTTTTTGAAGCTCAGGGATAAAACATTTCCAATTATTCATCAAGCTCTTGGAACTCATAGGCCTCTATAATAGGGATTTAGCAGAACAACAAATAGCACACAAGGATACAGATGAAAGGAAGGAATGTGAAGGGATTATTACCATAAAAAAGCAAATGACTATTTGATGGAATTATGACAATACAGGGAGTCAGAAAGAAATAGAAAAGTAATGCTAATTGATAAATACAGAGATGTTTAGCATTAATTTAAATTGTTATGACTGTGAAATGAATACCTGTCATTTTCTTTTCACAAATATGTGTGTGTATGTGTGTGTGTGTCAGTCAGTGAGTTTATCACAAATATGCTATAAAATTAAATTTTGTAAGTGTTAAGATGCTGGGTGAATGAGAAGGAAGGTAAAATCACTTCCAAGCCACATATAGCTGAGCCATTCTTCCAACAGCATATTTTAGACCAGGGAATAATTTACTTTCAAAAAGATATTGACTTTAAATACATTTTCAATTAGATCTGATTAGATGAAAGATTTCTGTGCATTTTAATAGGAAAAAAAAAAGACAAAAAGTATCAAAGAAATTCAAATTAAGTGGCAAAATGGAACCTCAAAGATTCTTGTGTTTTCTGGGCTGTGAGACCCTGGCCCTTGATTGTGCCCCTCTGTCAAGATGAACTGTGGAACGTATTGGAGTGAACAACTCAAGCTGCCAGAAAGAACAGAGAAGAAAAAGCAATGGAAACCAAAACATCTGTCCCCATTATTCTGTGAGAGCAGGCAACCACGATCTCGCTGTTTCCTTCTCTATCTAAAGTACAAATAACATAAAGTAAGGATTGGATTGATATGGGACACTACATAAGATGTCTCATACAAGTAAGAGATCCATGGCCCATTCCATCATGGACTCTGATCAGCCCAGGCTCTCCTAAGAGAACAAATACTTGTTCAAAGATACTAGGTCAACTAGGTCTCCGAAGTTTGCATAGCTTTTTTTCTGGATTTTGATTTCTAAACACATATACATTTGTGTGTTTCTATCTATGTATGCTCTATATAATTCAAATATTTAGTCTATGAACAGAAATGTTATCATTGCTGAAGCAGACAATCATTTAAGTTTCATGATAGTGGAACATAGTAAAATAAATCAGTTTTGCAACCTAGTAATGTGCTTTAAAAAAATTTAAAATGGTAAATTTGCAATTCAGGAAAGCACTCACTTAAAAATTAAGATGTGTCACATATATAACATTAATGAAGATTAACTTTAAAACTGCATAATTGATTTTAGTTGTAAACATGAGAACCCATTCTGGTCAGTTTGTAGGTGGAAAGTAGAAAGAGTAAGATATTATAGGGTTTAGAAAAACAGACAGAATACCAGCTAGATTAAGAAATACATGTGCATAAAATAGGTTTCCTTTTTTTTTTTTTTTTAACAGAGAAAGCATTTACAGAAGGGGAGAGAAAGATGTAAAGGTATCTTGTCATTTTCTGTTCGTATCCTTCCTAATATTGAGAATAGGAAAAATATTTCAGTTTTATACTGATTTTCTTATGGCCTTTAGAAATTATTTATTTACATTACACTAAAATAAATACCACACTAAAGTTTTGTTTACTATGATTTAAAGTAAAGTAAATGTTTTATGACCAGGATTTAAAGTTACATTTGTGACTGCAAATAATTCTTAGAAATGAATATTTCCCTGTTTTGCTCTTATACTAAACAAATATGCAGCATGTTACTTTAAAAATGAAATAAAGCTGTGTTCATAGTGACAGTCAATAACACTACAGCATAATAATCAATTGCTATTTGTAGCAGCAGGACTAGCAGTGGGGGCAGATCAGTGCAAATTACTGTCACTGTGTGCTGTCATGTCAGCAACCAGCCTGGAGAACCCAAGACAAATGGCATTCTATTCAATGGAACAGACAATACTTAGTCATACCTGCACCACAGCAAAGCCGTGCAACCTGGCATCAGATCTAACAGGAAAGTGGGTATAAATCTAAAACAGTGATGGGTGAGAAAAATAAATTAATCGAGCTAAGAGTCCTGGGCCCACAATTCAAAGTTAAATGCCCATACTTTTTTCTATAAGCTGGAAATAGGTGGATTACAGGTGTCTGGGGATGTACAAAAAGGTTAGATGGCTTTTTAATGAACAGTGGAGAAGTCTGGATGGTACTTTATACCAACCATGCAGGAGGAGGATGCCACAGCCAGATATGGAGTATAAATCACAGGTGATGGAAAATCTTAATGACAAATTTAAATGATAATTTATTTCACATACAAGTAAGAAACAACTAAGAGGTGAAACAGTCATGTTTCTCGGTATGATTGATTACTGAGCTATTTAAAAAAAATCTTTCTTGTTTTTATCTTGAAAGAAGGGGAGGTCAGTTTTTGGAAAACCCATCTTTTTTCAAATGAACCAAGTAACACTTAAGCTAGAATTGCTGATTTTCTATTATAGTTTTTTATTTGATGAGTTGGATCAGATTGCCTTCTCTTTGCAGGCAGATAATACAGACAGTAATGGGAGAGACAGCAAGTGGTACATTCAAATGCACTTATGCTTATATTTACAGAAAGCAAGTTTACCGTATACTAATCCCTCCATTGCTAACACTGCCATGTAGTTAATGAAGTCTAAAACACTCAGAAGTGTTTCAAATAGTACTTTGATCGGGATCAGAACCAGCTATATAATTTATTGTGACCTATGTTAAATGAACCTGTGTCACCCATTGTTGAAAATAATTAAGAATTTCAAGAACAGAACAGCAGACCATTAAACAAACGTAGGGCCTCTTGCCTCTGCTCACATTCCTACATCCACGAAGCCAGTCCTCAGTGGGACAGTTAGTCTTCCTAGCTTTTGACCTATCCAAAAACACTAGCCTAGTTTGGTTTATGTTACTTGATCGTCTCTCCAAATGGATCTCAAATGAGGATTGCAGATTGATGACCCACAAGTTGCAGTTGGCCCACAGATGTATTTGGTGCAAACTGATAAGTAACTATTATAGGTTAAGAGCAAGAAAGAGTTATCCCTTCTCCTGAGACTTGCTTCTGAGTCCCCATTATCTCTCTCTCTCTCTCTTTTTTTTTTCTAAGTGAGTTATGTTGTCCCTTCTACAAATTGACTAGACACCAATGGACATCTGAGTTGGCCATCTCTAAAATGGTAATGAAAATCTAGCCAGGATTCTGTATTACTGACATCAGAGCAAATAATAGTAATATAATTATGATATTGATAAAGTTAGATCTTTAAAAACATTAGTTGACACACAAAAATTTTATTGGAATTGCTTAACCTGGAAAGAAAGTTGCTATTTTTTATTAATGATGGCTTGCTCTGAGGATCATTTTAATTGTTTGTAAGGTGAATTCAGAATTGAAAATGGTCAGAATATTGGTAAGTGAATTTTTGAGGATTTTCTATCTAGATTAGAGGAGCGCTAACTCAGTACCCCTTTAATGACATCCTGCTAGGTGGAAATGCTGTTCTCTCCTTTGCCAGAAATATATGAAATCACTTCTGCCAAACATGACAATGCTTTTGGCTGAATGTATTGCTGTTCTTATTGATAGTTCATACTACTCATGGCTTAAACATACAACTCTCATAGATCCATCATGAATAGACTCTAACTGTAAACCAAGCATGCCTTTTTACTTGCTAGATTATTTTCAAGATAAAAGTTTATGATGATTCAGTTGGATTACAATTTATTTGGGGGCTAAGTTCGTTCACATATAAAAGGATGAACACATTCTAGAGTGTGTTCATAAGCCATCATATTTGACTTCTTCATAGTACTGGTTTTTAAGTCATTTCCCCTTCCACTGTGGTCATGGGGTATAGTTTTACCAGCCTCTACAGAAGGTTGGTCGCAGGGAAGAGCAAGCATTTGGCTAGAGTTGTCATGGTGTCAACTAGTTCATCCATTCTCTTGGGAGGGAGTAGAACATTTGGCATTTTTTTTTTTTTTTTTTGAAATGCTTGATTTGTTTAAGGGAATTGCCTTATCATCCAAAACCAGCCAACTTTGAGGAAATCCACACCCACTTCAAATCCCCTCCTGCTGGTTTATGGGCCTTTCAGTTAGAATGGTGAACTGCCTTCCTCCTCTCTGGACATTTCTTGGCTCTCTCCTGTATTTATAGACTTTGGTAAGTGTTTTCTGGAGTCCTGGGTATGTTGGCTGTTATTTTTTCTTTAGGCATCACTTTCCCTATTCTAAACTGTCTAATGTTTTGAAAGCCAGTATTTCATTCGAAAAATGTGTGTGTGAGGAATAGTATATGCACAGCAACAGATGACAAATTGTCCTCTCCTTGATTTGTTTATAATGATTAATAAAATGACACTAATATTTCTCAAAGAAGTAAATGCTGATTATATTAGTAGCTCCTAAAACTTTCTGAATACACCAAGTATAAAGCATTAAAAGTAACACATGAAGGTAAAAATCTCATAATTCTGGAATAGTAAATAGCAGGTACAAATACCAGCCGCATGACTATCTCATATAGGTAGTTTATGTGTATGCGCTTAAAAAATAAAATGCCAACTCAGTTTTATAACAGCTTTGTCAGTTAACTACTTTATAATCTGTAATTTCATTACAAACTTTCCAGTGCTATAAACACTAGGTATTTTTGATGTCCTTTCTATGTTTTCTGTAAATTCCTATGGGAAATAAGTAGCAATGCATTTAATTTTATCATCCATTGGTAATCTTTATTTTTTTTATAAATAATGAGAAATGAGGAAACCTAGCAAATTCCATTCATTTTATGTAGCATGTATATAATAAAGAGCAAGTCAAGATTTTTATTAAAATAGAAAGTCACATTGATGTTTGCTTATAATACTGACAGTATGTTTACAACTGTTGGTTCCAAAAAAACATTGTGAAGAATTTTAATAATCTGAATTGTAAGAAATGTATTAGCATTAACTAAAAGTGGTGAAAAATCTCTGGTTCCAATTTGCAAGCCATCCTCCCTTCCTTATATTGAATTTTGTCACAGGAATTGTGTACAGGCTTTTGGCGAAGTAGGAGATTGATTGGGTAGCAAACAAGTGAATGGATCTAAGTTCAATCTTAACTAAATAAAATATACTTAACTTACTTTTTGATGAAGGAAAAGAAAACTAAATGGAAGTTATTTAAATAATGTTATACTACTTAAAATTCTAATTATTAAGAATTGTAAGAAGAGTAAAACTCTCAAAATTACATTGTGTTCTCCTAACTTGCAAAAAGTGGTTAAAAAAAAAAAAGCTGAGTAGAAGAAATCTGAAGAGAAGAATCTGATGCCTTTAGCAAGGTTAGGACTAGCCTCAGGGACAAAACACCCAAGAAAAGAAGCCCCTTTATAGATGAAACCCTTAAGGCTCAGTGAGAGGAAATAGCAGTTATTCCCTGATTCAAGGAAAGTCATGTGCAAGCAGTTAAATACAGGATTGAAAAGAAGAGATGATTCTTACTATTCTTACTATAACAAATGATTACTTAGCATTTCCCCCCAGAAATAACAGTGAGGTTTTCTTTTAAATACATAACTGCCCAATTGAAATAATATTGTCATATATAGTTTTGAAAGAACATGGATTATTCTATTTATCACATATCAGATGATGTGAAATAAAGGGTTAACAAATTAAAATATATTGATCCTATGTCTATAAAAAGACACTTGTAAAGTGCATGTGCTTTACATATACAAAGATTTATAATGTGTGACTTAATAGTAAGAAATATGAAATATTTCTGGGTTTAAGAAAAACCTAGTTTCCATAGAACATGGATATAATGCTCTAAGAAAAATAGTAATGGCTGGCTGAAGGAAGACTCTAAGGAAGAAGGGCATGTCTTTTTTATAAATAAATTATGTGAGTTAGCACAGGTTAATTTATTATTGCTGCAGTTTAAAAATTAACAACCCTGAAGCATACAGGAAAATTAACAATGAACCATCCTACCACTAGAAAAATGATTTTTATTTCTCAATGACATCCATTGAGATGTTTTGCAGCACTTAGGCTTTATCAAAGTGTAGCATTTATAATATGGGAAAATAGCCTTCAGTAATAACCCTTTCCTTAAAATGGTGGTGATTGCCAGGGACCTAATACAATTTGGCAAAAAAAAAGTGCTTTGTGTACTTCAATCAAGAGCTGATTTAATCTTATTACAAAAACTATAATGGTTTTATTGAACTCCTATCTTGTGGCTATTGGTCTAGTCATATAGATGGAAAATTACTTCCTCTTTTTGTTCTTTTAACTTAAGATGTTTTGGAAAAGGAAATTAAGCTTAAAGTTATCAAGATAATGTTGAGATGATGCTAACAACAAGAAAACTTTGAAGTCAGATTAGCTAGGGAATGTCAATAAGGCTTCCTTGGAATGTTCATTTGCTTCATGCCCATTAGAATGGGTCCCCCATTCTCCCATGGACGGGGGAGGGGGGATTGTATGTATTTCATATTTTCTTTGATATATTCAGCAAGCTATTTTTCTGAACACAATAGTGCAATTCATCCAGCAATATTGTCTTTACATGGGTAGTTCACATTGCCTCTGAGAGATTGACAAAAAATTCTGATAAACATTTATACTAAGATAAAAAAAAATAATTGAAATTGATGTATAATGCATGTATTGTTCAAATATAGTGCAAACTAAATGGTAGACATTGAATATCAGGAAGGGTGAGTTATGAGGTTTCTCAGATAGTTTACTGAGTTATCCTTTCATGCAAAGGAGGGCTTGAAGAATTATTTATTAATGGAAAAGAACCTGGGAACTTTGATAAATTTGCCCACAATCTTTCAATTCTCATAATTGACTTACTAACTCTTCAACTTCAGTCACAATATTGGTCTTATCTCCGAAGGAAATCTGGTTCCTATGTGAAAAAATATGGTGTTTCAGCCTCAAATAAATCTCCCCTCCCCCACCTCCAATATGTAGCCCCCAAATTTAGGCAGAAAAATTAAGTCCATTTTTTATTCCACATTTTAAGAACTCAGCGCTTATCATACATGTTCCATGTCCCATTTGTGACAGGGACCTTTTCTCCTTGGTGCAATAATCTCCTATTTGCCAACACATTTATGAATTTTATTCCTTGTCACTGAATTCCTACTACTCATTCTTTTATCTACAGAACTTGACAAGCTTCTTGTCTGGATATCTACCTATTTCAGGAGAGATTCACTAGTTTTTGTCCTGGAATCATTCAGATACTATTAACCACCTAAAATTCAGATACAATTAACCACCTAAAATTTTATTTATTGAATACTTACAAGCTTCCAGGAGTTATGCTAAAGATAGGGATAGAATGTGTTGTCTATTGCCTGGAGCTTACAAGTGGCTGGGCAGGCTGGAAATAAAAATGAGACCAGATTAGTGATGTCTTTTTTTTTTTTTTAAGATTTATTTATTTATGCATACTGGGGTATAGGCCAGTGGTTTGGGATAGGGGTGGGGTGAGAGAATTCCCAGAAACACAGTAGGAAGCAGGACATGCAGATCCACTAAAATACACTGCTGAGGGTTAGGTGAGGTCTGCTTTGCCAGGTGGGTCACCTCTCTGGCAGGGGATTGAACTTGTGCTGTAGTGGCTTCAGAGAGCTTCATAGTGCTGTGCTTTAACCCCTTGCACCACTAGTGAGGCCCCTAGTGATGTATGTTTCAGAGTCACAACAATGGGCTGTGAAAATGCATGTGCAGATGATAGTGTAGTCTGGGTGGTCAGTGAATGGTTTCTCCTGAAAGGCTGTTTGATCAGAGTCCAGAGTGAGGGGGCAGTAAAACACGATATATAAAGATCTGGAAGCACAAATAGATGGTGGTTTAGATGATGAGTTTACTACAAATGGCTATACCTATCTGAATTCCTTTCTCTTTACTAAGGAGTTTCCATGAATATCTGCCCTGCTTTGCTTCCAGTTCTTTCCACTCAACTGTTTCCTGTTATTTTGGTGTTTGCTGCCTAATCTGTATACAAAGTGATTTTGAGAATGATTAGCAGAGAATGGGAGTCAAAAGCAGAGTGTGATCAAATACACTATTAGAAGTTCATAGTTAGAATTGAATCAAAGGGTTAGGTGAAGTCTGATACAAAAATCTGCCCCAGAATGTGCTTTTGGCCAAAAGCTTGATTTCATGGAAGAACTCTGAATTTTACCTCCTTGTTAGCCTTTATCTGGAGGACATTGTTAGCTGTATTGTGAGTAGCCTTATGTAAAGGCCCATACATAAAAAAGGTCTGTACCTGAGTCTCATGTGAGTCACCGAAGACTGGATCTTCAGAGGCCTGCAAATAACCATGTGAGTGAGTCTGAATGTAAATGCTCCCCAAGTTAAGTCTTGAGATAACTGCAGACATGTCCATACCTATATTTTGAATGCAGCATTGTGAGAGATTTGGGCCAGAGGCACTCAACCAAATCAAATGAGTTTCCATGAGAGTTACTATCCGACAATAAACATTTTCTCTTTTAAGTTGCTGAGTTTGGCAGTAATTTTTTAGGCAGAGTAGATATTTAGGGAAGACTCACGCAACTGATTATAGACGCTAAAAAATGTTTTCATTTTGTTCTGAACAATATCTCAGAGAATGACTGTTTTCCTATTCTCCTTCCTCCCTTCAACCACACATACGACACCAAATTGATAAGTTTTGGTTCAATGAACGTCGATCTATGCCTAATCTGTGCCTATGTTGTATATTGTCCTTTGCTTACAAGTTCTCTGAAGCTCTCTTTTGGCTCTGTCATATTAAGATTAGCATTTTTAATGCCCCCAAATATGACACTAGAACAGAATTATATGTGTGTGTGTGTGTACACATGTGTACACACACACACACATACATATACATACAGGAAAGGTTTCTGAATCAGGCTGTATGACACTAGTAGTAGGAAATTGAAGATATAGGTCAAAGAAGACTAGGTCAAAATAACTATTATGTTTCCCATTAATTGGCAATTTTCTCTTCACTTGTAATATCCATGTATTCATTATTTATCAGATTCCTCTAGTCGATTGAATATCAGCTAACATGAAAGGGTTTCAATGAAAACATGAAATATCCCATAATGTTATATATTTTTCTATCGAATGTGGCACCTCAGTATCACCAAAGCTCTATGTGTAGAGTCCTTCTCAGCTGAATAATGCACCCTTATGATTTGTCAATAAAGAAACTTCCAATGCAGGTGATAAATATACACACAATCTAAGCATATGTATGTCACCTTTGACATTACATATATAGTATGTAAATCATACATTTACATAGTGTTGAGAGGTTTGCATAAAAGCTCTTCTGTGAATTATTTGGAAAACTGAATATCCTACCTTCATTCACTTATACATTCATTTATTAGCAGCCTGATGTCTCACTATTTTAGGGGAGCTGTATTTTGAGGTTTCTGGGACTGCATGCTTCACACAGGAATCACATGTCTTCTGTACAAACCTTGCAACATATGGAATGACACCTTTTCCTGGAAAGTAGGGATTTACTTTTTTTTAATGAAAAATACTCCCTCAAGTTGTCTTATGACATAGTTTTCTGCTCTACCTGAATCTTTCCCTGTGAAATTTAAGAAAAAGTTCCTGGAGAGATTTCTAAGTAAAGCTTTAATTTGGTATTACTGCCTGATGATGAAAATGGATCTGTATCAGCTTTCCTTGATTTTAAAATATGGCACAGTTTTACTGTGGTTTCTTACTAGCTCTGCAATGACATGATAAATGTTTTATGGGATTTTTTTTTAAAATACCTCTTTATTCTTATATGTATTGTTTGAAATGTTTGATTTGTAAAGTGGGCAGTGAAATGATAGCATTTTGTATTTTGCTGTATGTTAAATAACACTTTTTATTAAAATTAAGGAAATGTAAATGGGAAGCAGGGTAGTCATTGAGAGTAAAATGTTTCTCAAACAGAATATAATAAAGTTCCGTGAAAATGTGACTTTATTTTCCTAAAGATCATATCCTGCCTTATAAGTATCTAATTTCTAAAAATTAAGTGATGTAGTAGACGGGGAAATATTCACAGATAATTTTTACATTTTTTAAAAAGATTTATTTATTTATTTGTGCATACAGAACTGGGGTACAGCCCAGAGGCTCAGGGGCGGTGAGAGGCTTCACCAGAGACAGAGTGGGGAGCAGAACAGGCAGATCGACGAAGTACACTGCTGAGGGGAGCAGTGGGCGGGTCAGGAGAGGTCTGCCACACCATGTGGTCACCTCCGGGGCAGGCGGGAATCGAACTCATGCAGGAGCGGCTTTAGCTTCTCAGTGCTGTGCTTTAACCTGCTGCGCCACCAGGGAGGGCCAATTTTTACATTTTTATGAACATTTATCATAAGTAAATGTGAGTTTTTTTTTTTCATATTTTCTACTTGTTGGTCAATTGCAAACCAATCACTTACAATTTGTATTTGAGTACTTAGTGACCAGAAAATTTACAAATGCTGCTGCTGCCAGAGAAACTGAAAGTACACAAGCAGATTAAAGGAAATACTACAGGCAAAAATTAGCCATCATTAGTTACCCTTGCTAATACTGCAGAAAACTGGAATGTTTGCCTCGCTGAGAATTGGAAACCACTTCTGAGTCTATTTAGAACAATCAAAAAGACTTTCACATATCTATAAATTTAATCATTTTATGACATTGTTTTGCTATACTTTGCAGCTGTTCAAATCCACTAGTACTCACCAGAACTAAGACATTTAAAAACATAAGATACCAAACTTTTAATTTACATTTTTATGACTATTTATTTAAATTTTCCCATAAAGGTAAAACTTGTAGGACACAAATGCTGGGATTTATTTCCAGCTCTATTTCCACTAGGTTTTAAGTAATATAATTCAATTTTCATATTGGTATTCTACAGTGTCAGAAAATTATGTCACAGATAATATTTTCCCTCTGAAAATACCCTCAATAAGTCACTAACAAGTCAATAGACAATCAATATTTTCTTGGTATACTGACTAAACCAAGAATAACAACTTAAGATCTATTTGGAAAATATATTTATTGAAGATATGAGTTTTCAGTGACATTGTTTTATGTCTCATGAAGAATTCAAAATAGAGGATGTATACTGTGTAGCGAAAGTCATATATAGCAATAAATAATACTAAGCCAAATGTTCTAAAAGTTCTCATGGGGGTACATGCAACATGACCTCAATTTAGATCAATCCCTTTATGTTGCTTTATGTATTTTCTTGGTCTTTGTAGACTTATGTTTTGCCATATCATAACTTCCCTAGGTTTCAGACCTCTTACTCTCTCCACATTTGGTAATAAGTGAAAGAGAGAGAAGAGAATTGTAAAACCAAATAAATATCTTTAAAAATACGTATTTTGGAAAGGGATATGTGTATGTGTTTTGTTTATTTTGGGGAGACCACAATTGACTCCTACGAGGTATCAATGCTTTTTTTCTCCTCTTATGCCACTAATGACTATATACTTTTCTTGATATTTTCAGTATTTATGCTTACAGATGACCTTACTGTCAATATCTCTGTCAAGTACATTTCCTCAACACCTGCTATATAATGCTACAGGCTTCCATGCACATGTGATACCATATTGGAATGATCCAGTTCATTTGACATAATGCAAATAGGTAGAGTACATTTTGCCTAACATGTTTAAGCTGCATTACATTTTGATCAAGGGAGACTTTGGGAAGATTTTATATGGCATAAAGTATAAAGGTTTTTTTTTTTCATGCTTATTATTGAAACAAATCGACCAAAAGATACTATAGAAAAACATGTCATTCTTAGTTAAAGATAACATTGAAACATATGATAAAACTTGCATAATTAAATTAGAGTCTTCACATAGCTATCAGATATAAATCCATAAATATAAGTTGATAGACATGTCATTTTAGAAAACATAGACTTTTTAGTTTGCACTAAATATTTTCTGTAAGTTTTAATCCACCCACTTCTTTTAAATTAAAATGAGCAAATGGAACTTAGGATGTTGGAAGTTTCATCTTTGAAACATGTCCTGTGTGCTGAGGAACCACAAAACACTTACCATCACTAGTATGATGGTATTACCATTTGCAAGGTCTTTGTGTTTTTCCTTAGCTTATAACTGGGTAAGCCCCAATTCATACCTTTGAAGTATCTTTTTTACACACACCCACAGAGATGTGTCCACCACCTAGCAGAGATTTTTTCTCTCAGTTGGAATTAACATGGTGACCAAAGTGAAAAGACAGCTACTTAGAAATAAAAAGTTAAGATTGAAAGAAATATATATATTTTCCTTCTAGGAATAGCAAGGGGAGTCTGGGAGACCAGTGAGATTCTCAGGTGCATTCATATAGGTGCAGAAAAGAGACTTCTGTTCTAGGGGCAAGGAGTAAAAAATGGTAGTTAAATAAATATCTATGTTGTTGTAAGCAACTAAGGTAAGCTCTTAGCATAGTACTACTTTTGATAGTCACTGAGGTAAAAGATCACCATCCTGAAGACCATGTGACAAATACATGCTTCACCATAAAAGTTATGTTTCCTGAGTGTAAATCCATGATTTTTTATAAGCAATTAAAAATATATTTCATTATGGCAGAGTGCTTGCTCTGTATGTGACTAGATTCACTTTATTTATTATTTTTTTTTTCTAGAACAGCTGGTATATATCTTGTGTTACAAAACTTTTAAGACTGTAACGTTTCAATTGCTTATTGAAACATAAAATAAAACTCAGTACACATAGTTTTATAAATATTTACACTTGTATAATTTATTGAAATCATAAGCTTTTGGTGTCAAAAAATCTTAACTTCATCTATTTGTAGAAGACAACCTTAGTAGGTGATCAATGTATGGTCTTTATTTGATTCTTATAAATTTGTCTTGCCTTCCAGTAATTATCAGAAAAGGGAAAATCAACATCTACTGGGAAGGCAGCTATGCTATAATATGACATGCTCCCTGGGCATGGTTAGTCTTAACTTCATTATTTAGTTTTTGAGACAACAAAAATGCAGCATGACTATAATACACATCAAATAAGAAATGGAATAGGAAGGAACATAAATAATATTGGATTCATAAGCTGCACTGCTATCATTGTTTATACACAAGGCTTAGACTTGATTAGGTGGCATGGGATGATGCAAATGGCATAACAAATCTCTATTAATTGGGAAAGATTTCTCAAAGGAGGTAGATTTAAATTCCCCTTTAAAGGAGTAAGAATGCTGGAGAAGAGACTCTTATGAGTATGATAGCTTGTTTCCATAAAGGAACAAAAAAAAAAATGGGTATTTTGGAGAAGAAATGCACTTTAGGGGGTTAATGGGAGGCCCTGAAGCCAATAATCAAGACTACAGTCTGTGTCATGATCAGAGAAGGATTAAATTAACATTTGTGGAATTAGATCATTGTTGTGATGAGTGTATTATTTAAGGGGAGTAATTTGAGGTTAAAATCTTAAGGCAGGGGCCTCCCTGTTTGAAAGGTTCAAGTGCAGCACTATGAAGCTTTTCACAGCCACTGCAGCCAAGTTTGATACCCAGCCAGGAGCTGACCCACATGGTGCAGCAGACCTCTCCTGTTCTGCCTGCTGCTCCCCTCCATAGTGTATTTCAGTAGATTATCACTTCTGCTCCCAACTCTATCTCTGGTGAATCCTCTTACCCTCCACACCTCTGACCTGTACCCTAGTTCTTGTATGCATAAGTAAACAAATATTAAAATAAAGAAAAGGGAGATTATGGTATGACTAGAGAGAGATGTATACTGAACATGGTAATGAGATTGATCATGCTACACATGTCATTTCTGTATATATGTGGCTCTACCTTCATAAAATACTTCCATTTTTTTCCCTTTTATCTTTACAAAATCCCATGTTTAAGGCTCTTGAAAACAAAGTAAGTATGAAATGGCTTATGAAAGTTTCTGAAATACTTAATGGAGGGGAACTGAATTCAGAGTTGTTGATATCCAACCTAAGGCTCATTAGGAGAGAACAAAGCAAGGCTTGGTCATGAAGCAGCTGGGTAAGAAAAGATTTTTAAAGCTTGAAATTCATTTATTCCTCTAAACAGTGACTGTCAAATACAATAATTCTGGCTGTCTTTCTATCTTCTTGAGTCTTCACATTTGTCTACTTGCAAATCTAACCAGAGGAGAACTTTGGGTATCTTAATTATCCTCCAGAAGGACAACCCAGGGAAATTATCAAATTTTTCACCTCACAATATTGTTCTTGTCTGGTTGGGTAAAGACCATAGCAAATGTGCACTTTGTATTTGTTTTCACCAAGAAAAACCTCACTGTGTAATGAGAACATAATTGTTATATTCATTGATGCAGAGGGCAAGTATGCCTGAATGAAAACTGTCAAATCGATCCAAGCTTTCAGTTTTTTTTTTTCTTTAAGATTTACTTATTATTTATACAGAACTGGGGTACAGGCAAGAGATGCATAGGGTGAGAGATTCACCAGAGACAGAGTGGGGAGCAGAACAGGAAGATGGATGAAGTACACTGCTGAGGGGAGCAGCGGGCGGGTCAGCAGAGATCTGCCTGCCGTGCCATGTGGATCTCCTCCGGGGTAGGCAGGGATCGAACTCAATGCAGAAGTGGCTTAAGCTTCTTAGTGCTGTGCTTTAACCCGCTGCGCCACCAGGGAGGGCCCAACCCAAGCTTTCAATACAGAGATTATAATTGGAGATTTTAGCTCATGAAGGACAGGAAAATACTGATGGTTTCAAAGTCCTAAATAATGTAATCATAACAAGTAAATTAATGAGTTATGCTTGTGTTGTAGTTAAATATCACTATCTGGTCCACTTGAGACTCTATATACATTGGGTTTAGAAGAGGATAGAGTGTCTTTGAAAATATGCTAACCAGTAGTTCCTATCCAGAGGAATTCTACTTTAATATTTTGTGTATGATTTTATCTTCAGAATAACTGGTAACTATGCTTTTGGACCTAAATGTTAAAGAGAATGATGCTCTGAATGACTAAAATGGTTGCATGGAGATTTGTTGTGTATTCCCTGGGTATGCACTATGCCACTCTTGAAATTTTGGTGTAGTGAGAACAGTACATGGTTTATGGGTTCATTCTAATGGTATGTATTTCTCTCCGTTTTCCATGGACAGTCAAACCAAAAAGAAACAGTTACCAAGTACCAAATTAAAAGAAGTTGACTTGAATCCACAGTGAACATAAACCACTTTGCTTTTCAACTACAATCCATCTAAGTGGCTAAGAATTAAGTTTAATTTAATAATTGGGAGAGGAAGTGCATATTTGGGGCTATCACCCACTACTTAGAGCTTCCATTCAGTAAATAATCACATGCACATTTGCCAGAGGCTGTTTGAAACAATCCCCAAATGAAAAAATTCCCTTAGTTCATCATATGCTCAATAATAATATAACAAGTAAAAGGGTCTGAGCTTAACTTCACCTCAAGAAGTCAAAATGAGATCATTTGAGGTAATAAATAAGAAATGACTAATTATTCAGCATGGAATGACCAAAAATATTGCAAAAGCATTTCTTGCAAATCTAGAATTTAATGGAGTGTATTGTTCACTATAAAAGGCCATTGTTCTGGCTAACTTTTCCACAGTTGTATAAGCTTGAGGACATTTGTGCTCACAATCACAGTTCCTCCATTGTCCACCACAAGTTTCATTCTATGCTACTCTTTGGGAACTTTGTTTTTTATCATGAAGTAATCAGTTAATAATTTATATTTCATTTTATTAGATCTGAAAACCCAAGTTTTGCTGTTAGAAGCAATATTCAAATTGAAGGTAGGAAACTAGATTTCAAACTGAACAAAGAACAATTAAAAACATTATATACATAATAGGCTTTTTAAAATTCTGAAATACCCATCTCATTGATGTTGTTTAAAGACATTTAATGACTCATAGATGCTTGCATATCCTTATGCACAATCAAAGCTGTTTATTTCATACCAGAGTATGAGCTACAGATGATTTTTCAATTTTTTTTTTTTTTTTTTTTTTTTTTTTTCTTAGACATTTAACAAAACCTGGTCACAAATAAGCTTTGGTGAAGAGTATTTTTCTTATTGGTGATTTAGATTGGATCTGAAGAAACAAAGGGTAATTTATAACTTTAATTTACTAAAAGCATGTGAATTGAATATGCTAGGATTCAATAACGGTACTGTGATACTTAACTCCAGCTGTATCTGTCTTTGTGAATGGTGATTAAAAAAGGCAAATTTGCTTACATCTTTCCTTGCTGACACAGAGGTCATTGCTTTATGGGTTTGCTTTCATTTGCTCATCCATAGTAATTTCTATTTTTGGCTACTCTTGCAAAAAAATCAGATGCCCTGGATCAAAATAGATATTCTCACAGTGTAATTGTAGCACCAAGCAAAAGCTACTCTACAAAAAAAGAAGAAAAAAGAAGAGGAAAATGGCCCGTTTCATCATAAAAAATAACCAATAACATTATGATATTTAACATGGAGAAAACATTCCACACACTGCTCTTTGTTAGCACATAAAATTGCCTTCATAATGGTTGTTCCTTGACAGGAGGTCTTTATAAAAGAAATAATTTATTGCTTTACCTGTAACTGAAATAATGACTAAATCATTAAAAAAAAATGTCTGGTTGCTCTTTCAGAGTAAATCTTCCCCAACTTGCTACAGTGCTAATCGTAAGCATGTTATACAGTAAGTTAGCCCGAAGCTAAGTTAAGCAGGCAGATTAGGGCCGTAATATAGTATCAGGGCTCATAAATCAAGCGTGCTTGCAGATTTCCTTTCACTTACTGCTCCTTCTTACAGTTCAGACAAGTCATAATTACACATCAGTAGGCATTGTGAACAGAGGAATGAGCTACAACATAACGCACAATAAACCCTGTCATATAAAAGCAAACTGGATAAAATAACAGAAGCAATACTCCATTTTACAACATCACACTAAAGAATTACACCGTGCCATTGTGTATTATTCTGATCAATCATGAATCCATCCACAATTGACAGCTCAGTGGGCAAAAATTTACCATTGAAGAATAGTTTCCAGTTTTATTATTTTCTGGTTTGATTATACACATTAAGCACAAGACTGTGCATGATTCTGAAAAGCCACAGGTACATAATATAACACTGCCCTGCACACATTGCAATTAAATAAATTCTGCTAATGCTCTTTTAAAGCTTTCTTTTATTAGAGATGCTTAAAATAATTCATACCGGATGAACTGTAAGTGGTTCTTTATTCATGTTTTATTAGTATTATAATTTTGAGTAATTATTCAGGTATTCTTGTTACCTTAGACCAAAGAGATGTTGACTCTGAAGTCTTTTCTGTTATTTTCAGGCTTAGATGATATTACCACTAAGCTCAAAGGACCCTCCTTTATCACTAGGTTTGAGCTGAACATTGAAAATGGGATTTAATGAAACATGAGCAAATATTGGTTGTTTCAATTCTAATAAAACATTTAAAAGAACTAATAAATGTAAGGTAATTGTTGAATGCTAATCTAAAATTGCTACTACCGGTTTTATTTTATAGTTAGAACTCAGCAGGTGTTGGGGGGATATATTTCTCACATTATTCATCAAATATTGTTTTGAGAGGCACCAAGGTGTTTTTACCTACTCTACAGTCATAAGAATTTAATTATAGTTAATATATTAATGATATCAGAAATATAGAGAAAATAATTTTACAGCCGGAGAGTAAATTATATGCCACACTGGAATTTCCTTCCAGATGTTACTGGGTCCACATTTTAGCTATTATTCACGTGTACATGAAGGGGATATTATTGAGACATGAGGAGCTCATATAACTACTTTTACTTTAATTATGAATTATTTTGATTTTTTTTCTTCCATAGTATATTGTTTTATGTGATTAGGATTTAGAGAGAAATGAAGGAATAGATGATGGGGAGAGATTGGAAGAGAAGAAGAAGATGAGTGATATAGGCATATTTTTATGCAAACACTACTGACCTTGTATCCAAAAGATGAGACTTATCTGACCTACTCTCTACCATGTCATCAGAAAGCAGTGCCATGTTGTTTTTTTTGTTGTTGTTGTTTTTTTTGTTTTTTTTTGTTGTTTTCAACATCTGTCCATGAAAGCTCATACTGTTTTGGGGCCTAGTTTTCATTAAATCCAGAAAAATTCCTTACATTCCTCTTTCCAGAAGACTCTGTGACAGCCTCCAACAAAGTTATTTTTTACACTGTAATTTTCAGCTTACTTGTCTTTTTTTTTTTTTAAATCAAAAGACTATCTTATTTAATTAACGCTCTCTCTCCACAATTAAAGGTTAGAGTTTAATCTATTGGCGTAGAGTTTAGTGGTTGGCATAGAGTTGAAGCTCAAGTATTTGTTTATTCTTGGCACAATAATAATATATTAATGATTCCTTGATGGTTTAGTAGGTGGGCACTACACATATATGCCTTAGAAAATTCACCTCATTTACTCTTCAATAAAATTGGATATACATATATATATACTCTTCAATAAGATTGGATATACATACATATATATAGACACACATATATAGACACACATATCTATCTCATTATCTACCTATAGCTATGTCTATATCTGTAGATGTGTCTATATCTAGCTATCTATAAGTATATCGATAGGTGTCTATATATATAGGTGTATATGTAGTTATATATAGGTATAGATATATAGCTTGCTAGTTAGCTAGCTAGAGCAATAGATAGGTATATATACATTTATATACCTATAGATAGATAGATATAGACATGCACACACACACATATACCTAACTAATGTCACGCCAACTTTCTTCAGGTAAAAATTGCCCAGTCACGGTTGTAGCAACTGAAAGGCCTTAAAGTCAACTTGAGAGGCCTTGCTACTAGCCATGCCACACTCCCTACCATCTATGTCAGCTCCTTAACCTTGCAAAATATGGGTCAGTTTATCCTCTGCCTTTGTGAAGGGGGTCCTATCAAAATGGTTGAGGTCAGTGTTTGAGGTGAGCTGTGTCCCCTACTGCTGGGGCATCCCACTGGAACTGTGTAGAGAATATCTTTGCAGTGGGATTGCCACAGCCAGAGTCACAGGGTCTCTTTCTAGGACTGGCTTGCATCTGTCCTTCCCGACTCTGAGGACATTGCTTTATGGAGTTTGTGTTCATTTACTAATCTTCTATTTTTTTATTTTTTTTATTTCATTTCACTTTGGTCCCAGACTTCTGATTATCATAGATTGCCTCCCCAAAGATCACTGAATTATTATTTTTAAATATTTATTTTATTTATTTATGCATACAGAAGCTGGGGTGTAGGCTAGAGATGGAGGAAGGTGAGAGGATTCACCAGAGATAGTAGAGAGCAGAACAGGTAAATTGACTGAAGAACGTTGCTAAGGGAAGCAGTGAGCAAGACGAGGGTCTGCTGTGCCATATGGGTTAGCTCCCTGGCCGGGGATCAGACTCATGCTGTAGTGGCTGCCAATAGCTTCATAGTGCAGAGACTATGTGCTACTAGGGTGGCGGCCCCAATTATCTATTTTAACACAGAATAATGAGTGTTCTTTGTGTTCAATATTTGAAGATGTCAGTATTTTTTTAGTAAGATTAGGACAAAATAACATGTTATGCTATTGTCTTAATTTATTGAAAACATGGATATTACTGTGCCTTTCCTATCACAGATAATATTTAATTGAGGTTAACACAACTAGTCCATGCAGTTCCATCAGTCAATTAATTGGGTGTAAGTGAAAAATCGGTAACTAGGCCCTCTGTCCACTGAAAACATCTTGATGATTAAGTATTTAGCATTTTTTGTCTTATTTGTTGAAAATGTGGTCTTAAAGGAATGAAAGAATTCATTGAGAGCACTGAACAGACCTTGATTTAAGAACATTTGAAGTTTTCATGTCATTCTGAATAGAAATGTTTAAGGGTATAAAATTGCAATGTTTTATAGGCATAACATTTCATATTTAGTAAACTTTTTTCACATTATTCCTATTGTAAATTTTTTATGTCAGCTACTAGTGAATATTACCAAGGAGCTATTAACTTTGTGATGAGTTTTTTTTTTTTTTCTCATAGGATATATTTGAGATATGAATAAAAAAGTGAGCAGAAAATAGGGACTGAAAGCAGAGAAAAGGAGACCTTACTAGGTCTTGCTATCTATAGATTGAGGGTAACAACACCAAAATTATTGAAAAGCCTCACTGTTCATACACATACCCATAGTTAATTTATTGGAAATTATACTTAATACCAAAATCAGCAGGTTAAGTTCTGAACTGTTTGACTCCTCTCTATTAAAATGTGGATCAAGTCAACAATTTATGAATTAGTTACTTAAAATTTATAACAGTAGGGCATTTCTCAATACGGATACAGAGATTATGAAGAAGTAAAAAATCTCAAATACAGAAACTGAGAAAAAAAAGATTTGCAGTTCTGTCAAGTTGAGAGGTGGCAGAGGGTAATTTTGTCTTTAACTTGAAATGTTGCTAACATCAGGAAGAATTAGTATGAAAAGTCTTGTGAGACATCTGTTAACTTGGTCAGCCAAATTAGAAAAAAAAAATCTTTATAATTTCTAAATAGTCATCACTTTTCATTGGGTATCTATGTGGACAGCAAAAACTGTGTGAAATACAAATACAGTTGAACTTCAACTGTATGAAAAAGAAATTTTGGCAATAGAAAATATCTGTTGGAATATATAGATACCAAAATAATGAGTAATTCATAGTTGATTTGCGGTTTGGAGATTATATAAGTATGTGCAGCCGTAGGGTTAAAAAGGCTTTCTTTCTCATTTATTTTCATAGAAAGTGTTATTATTTAGCCTGTTTAAATAGCAACTATGCAAATTTCTCATGCTTTATGAATGTTTCACCAAAGAATTCTCAACCAATCAATTAATTCTATTTATTTTTTCCCTGATTGTCAGCAGATGAGTATCTAGTGAGAATGATTCTTTTTTTTTTTCCTAAGTTGGTTTGTATAGAACTCTAACTCCATTTCCTGTGGAAACCTTTAGGGAAGAGGGAAAATAGTGGAACTTTTGAAAGGGATTGTTTTCTCCCTCTGGAATGTTAACTCTTTGTTTTTCCTACCTATTGTTCTTCCATAACTGGAACCTGGAGAAGGGAGAATTTGATCATGAACAGCATCAGTGTAAGCACTGGATATAATAAATATTAGTTATGTACTACATATATTTTTAGAATTTGGAGTTTATATTCACCTCAAATTGCTTCCAGTTTTGTTTATAAAAATATATAAATACAAAAGACTAAAATCTATGAACTGTAGACTCAATTTTAGTGAGGCATTTGAAAATCATGGCCACATTGATAGTAGTTAAACCTGTGAGTCTGAATAAGGCCTTCAAAGGAATGAATATAGGTGAAAAAGAATAAATAAAATGTAGCCCTGTGGAGCTCATTGTAACATGGTTAGGTGAGAAGAGATACCAGTGAGAGGCTGGGAAGAAGCAGACAGTGAGGTGGGGAGAATGGGGAAATCAAGTTAGGTGGCATTCTGAGAACCAAGAAAAAAAAGTGTTTCCATTAATTATTACAGAAACAGAGAATTAGGCAGGGGAAACAACAATGACACACATTGCATCAGACCACTCCTGTATTCCCACCACCCTCCTCAGCAGTATATTCAGTAAATCTAGCCTGTTTTGCTCCCCACTCTGGTGAATACTTTCACCCCCCACACCACCTCTGGCCTGCACCACAGCTCTTGTATGAATAAATAAGTACTTTCTTAAAAGAAGAAATAATGGCAATTGAGAAATTAATGACAGAAAGTTTGAACAAAAGGGAGTCTGAGCACAAAAATAGTAATTGGGCCCTCCCTGGTTGTACAATGGGTTAAAACACAGCACTATGAAGCTACCATAGACACTGTGTCACAAGTTCAATCCCCAGCCAGGGGCATAACCCACAGGGTGCAGCATACCTCTCCTGACCCGCCCACTGCTACCCTCGGCAGTGTATTCAGTACATCTGCCTATTCTGCTCCCCACTCTGTATCTGGTGAATCTTCTCACCCACCACACTTTTGGCCTATATCCCATTTTGTATGCATAAATAAATAAATCTTGAAAAAAAAAAAGAGCAGTAATTGGAAAGAGAGCATAAGATGAACTAAATAACCATATATTTATATGAATATGGAAGTAGGTACAGAGAGAACAAATTATGTTTACAGGAGAGAAAGGGATGCTATATTGGTGTGAGAGAAGATTGGGTGTAATGGAATAATGGAGGAGCTGACTTTGTTTTGGAACACTGTTTATATCTATAGTTTTGTATACGTCTATCTCAATTTACCGGTGATTGCCTATCTATCTATCTATCTATCTATCTATCTACCTATCTATCTATCATCATCATCATCAGTCTGTCTGCCTATGATCTATTTACCTACAAATGAATGTTGTTTATCCACATATAGTATTAGTAATTTAGGGCAAACTATATGGTTTAAGTTGCTGGTAGGTGGGGTGATATGGGATTTATAGTTAGTGAGCATTTTTTTTCTCTTTGTGTTAGGTATCTCCTCATAATGGAAATCCTGGTAGCCAGTAGGATTGATTGGGGAAGGAAGTGTGAGAATTTGGGAAAAGTTCAGGATGCAGTAGTCCTGGAGAGTGAGATGTAAAAAACATAGCAAAAAATTGCCTGATAACATTGTTTCTTGTTTATAATTTTAAGACAATAACAAGTAACAGGTGTATATTTTTCTCCAGCCACAGGTAGGTAGAGAGCAGAGAGAGATGTAAATTGGCCCATTATTGTAGTTTGCCAAAGAGTAGTATAAAACAATGAAAGAGACAAAGGGTTGGGATTAAAACCAAGGGAATGATTACACTAGCTGACCTTAGATAGCAAGCTGGTAAGGGCTGGTGTGATCTCTAGCAACATCCTCCTAAGTGACCCCCTTCTCTGTTTTCCTTTCTGCCACAAATAATCTCTACTACACAGTGTAGAACTGATCATTTATCTCCCTTTTTCTTAGTAACCTTCAAAGACTACATTGTCCTTTGAAGAATGTGTAAATGCCTTTGTATGATATTAAACTGTAGCTTTGGCTTTACCCATTTTTCTATTCCCTCATCCTTTCTCATCCTTTCCCAATTATGGCATGACCTTTCAAACCTCTCCTGTTGTCTTGTCATGCTTAACTGGACAGGTCTTTCTTTTGTGCCTCTATTTCTATTTATCCTGGTAAACCTAAAGATAAGTAAAAGCTTTGTTAAAAAAAAAACTAATTTTCTTTACTCAAAATATAGATAATACTTGTTTATTTCCACTGCACCTGGTTAATATTTTTAGGGCACTACCTTTGTATTGTAATCAACTATTGAAACCTAGAAGAGAAAACTTTTATAGCTATGTAATAGATATTTCTTTTTATTCCTATAACTCAACTCATTCCTTACAGCTATCACTAGGTTGTTTTATAAATGAATAAGTGAAAAAACAGGCAAACTAAAATGGGAACATATGGTTATGCGACTATACCAAATATCCTTACAAATTTGGAGGAAATGGGGGAGTTTGAATTTAATAGATAGATGTAGACCTTTATTCAAAGGGAAAATATGAACTGCAAGGTAAATATATGCAGTCTGAGATTATGCCATAATACTTAAGAGGAAAAGAGTTGAGTTATTAGTTCTAAAGGGTACTAAAATGCACCTGAGAAGTCAGTGGAGAGCCATATTTATGGCTCTCTAGCTAAATTAACCAACTTAGCATCCATCCACACAGTTGTTGCCATTTTAAGTTGCTAGTTACCCCCAGTCAATGGAATCTGTGAATTTCTCAAGGTGGTTTTGGGGACCATAGACCAAGTACCCTCGGGCATGTGTGTAGCCCAATGTTAGTTTCCTACAGTGTTATCCTTTGTTGCTCAGTTTCCCTTCCCTTCAGAAAAGTGGTGATTATCAGTCTACCTAAAACTGTTGCAGAATCTAAGTAAGATCATGGAAGAATGTTTTTGATAAACACAGGCATAATTAATCTCATCTGAACTGAGAAAAAAAAAACTGAAAAGTTAGTGTAATGGAAAGTTAGGCATGCATTGAGTTTATTTCCCTTATAAATGATCACTAGTTTAATGGCAAACTATTTATGTCAAATATTTTACTTTAGTTCAAAATATGTACTCAGAGGAAAAAATGAGTAACTTTAAGCTCGAGATATTAAATAACTATGGAAAATATGGCAATGGCACTAATGATTGGAATGTTCCCACGATATCAGTCATGATGGGATTTTTTTTTTTAATGGTATATGAAGTACTGAGCTAGTTACATACCAAAAGCTTTTTCTCAAATAAGGGAGTGTTAAGACTTTGAAAGAAATGATGTTACCATGTAGAGATGAAATAGCCTAATAAAACCTAAACCAGAAAGAAATCCAGGGAAGTAAAGTGATGAGAAGGTAAAAAGATGTGTTTAAGAACTGGGACTTTATAAGAAAGGGGACGGATATAAATGAACTAAATTCCCCACGCAAGTTAATTCAGTATTCTAGGCCTGTAAGGTCTAAAAGAAAACACAGTAATGTGAAAAGTACCTTTTCAATTTATGTGGCCTCTGTCACTACACTCATCATTTGGATGTTATATATGGTAATTGTAAAAGTTTACAAGCTAAACTTTTGTGTGCTAGATGAAAAAGCTGTGACCTATTCTAGTTTTGAGCCTAGAATCTAGATGTCTGGAGATTTCTTACTATGAATCCAGATTTGTGCAATGTCCTTGGTTATGTGTATGCATGTAGTGTTTTCAATATAGTCTTTTAATTGGTCTTTGATATGGTATACATCTGAAAATATAGTAGGTAAAGGCAGGAAGGAAGGAACTAAAGAGAAAATGTTTATATGGGTAGGAAAGGACACCTATTGCAAGGTTTCTAATTTTGCTGCAAGGAGATTGGTTCTCATTATAAAATTATGTTTAGAAGTAGTTTTAAAGGAAAATATTTATGTTTGAAATCATAGAGACACAGTTTTAAAAATGCATTTATTTTCCTGTGTGAAATCTTTAGAGAATGTGATGCTATTTGATGTGAGGGGAGGAGAACCAGTAAATCGAAGAAATTTCCAATTACAAACATGTGGAGCTTTTGCTACACTAGGCTAAAACTCTCTCTGTAAATGAGTTTGCCTTCAAACAGAATTCACTAACTAGATGCTTTTATGCCAGATATAGCCAGAGCAGTGGCATGTTTGTTTACCATAGCCTCTCAAAAAAATATTGAATTGATTACAAACATTTAAAAATCGAGGGATTTCACATTAAAAATCTAAATTCAGGGGAAAAAAGTCTTATGAGCTTGCAACTGTGAACACACATGATTGCTTGGCAGCTAGTATGTGGGGTTCATAGCAACTGTCTACAAAGAGGGGGATATCCATTCTGATCCCTGGTTTCCTACCTCCCTTAAACAGGCTGTCTTCTGTCATTGACATCCCCTGACTGACAACTTTTGGTCAGAGTTTGAAATGACACTCTTCATGGAGTCCTAACAACCTTTGACAAATTTGACATTAAATATCATGTTGTCACATTAAAAGTTTAATCATACATTGAGGGCTCAGTGCAGCTAAAGGAGTAGGAGCAAGATTTTATGTATTAATTGCAATTGACACCCTCATCAAGATTTAGTACTTTAATCATATTATTAAAGTTATTACTTAAGTAGAAATGAAGAAGGGAATCCTGATTATTTAATGTAAGATTTCTCATATTGACTATAAAGACTGAAACAAAATCAAAGTTGAAATTAGATCAGCCCTTGGCAGTAAGAAAAAAGGATCATTTAGATGTAAGAAATAGGAAGCTGTTAGAAACGGTGAGACATAAACAAAGAAAACATCTTAGTAAAATTAATTTTTAAAAGCACCTATCAAAATCTAGGCAGAATACTCTTAAACAAATATTATAGATTTAAAAACTGCCATCGTAGCCTTTCAAAATAAAATAAAGCAGATTTTTAGAAATATAAATGATCATCTGTTATTCTTTCTCATTTGAACCAGATTTCTTGGATTAAATTGCTGTTTAAGTTGAATTTGATAAAGATAAAATCCATAAATGCATGCAGAATATATTCATTACAATATTGTACCTTGCGGAAAAAGTAGATGAAGTAGATAATATGATATTTTTTATTGGACCAATAAATAAAAGGCAATTCTCAAGCCCCAAAGTCTCAAGTACATTTTCACTTTAAATGAACACACTCATGAAGCATTTTATTGCAACATTTTCTTGTGGGAATATATAGGTAAATGGCTGTAAGAATGTGAAAGTGCATTATAAAGTATAAAGCTCTATTTAAAAATTCTTCATGCTCCTAGCATACAGCTGGAACCTGTCCTGACTCCTGTGCACCATGGTAAACATCTATCTGACAGAATTAAAATGAATTGCAAGGGAAAAGATCAGTAAATATCCAATCACATGGGGAAAATGATAGAAACCTACAGGATGACAAAATTGTTGAATTAGCAGCAATACTAATAAATATAATTATATACTCATAATCATAATTTGCATAATCATTATACAGTTATACCTTCAGTTATATAATTGTATGTCTAATAGCTAACATTTATTGAGTGCTTACTATGTGCCAGTAAGTACTTTACATGCATTAAGTAATGTAATCTTCAACGACCTGGGAGTTTGGAATTCTTATTTGCATTTAAAAGAACGGGAAACTGACAGAAAGAAATTAAGTAAGTTATTTGTGTTGGAACAGGAACTTAGTGGATTTGGTTCTGTGGCATGTGTTTGATTAGGTGGAAAAATCTCAGGGCGGAGGACAGTAAGTTGCTATGATGATGAATCTATGCTCTGTCTCTCTCAAAGTAGGTACCTTTGATAAATTCCTTAATTGTTCTGATAGCGTTTACTCCTTGGAATTGATACAAACAAGTTGATAGGTTTGCAAGAAATATTACCTAGGACCCTCCCTGGTATCGCAATGGGTAAGGACACAGCACTGTAAGCTGCCACAGCCGCTCCAGTACAGTTCGATTCCCAGAACCAGAAGTGACCATCCTCATAGCATGACAGACCTTTCCTGAGCAGTGCGCTCTCCTCAGCAGTGTGCTTTGTTGATCTGTCTGTTCTGCTCCCCACTTTGTCTCTGGTGAATCCCTCTCACCATCCTTACACCTCTGGCCTGTACCCCAGTTCTATTATGCATACATAAATATTTTTTTTTAATTTACTTATTCATAGAGAACTGGGGTACAGGCCAGAGATGCGGAGGCTGAGAGGATTTACCAGAGACAGAGCGGGGAACAGAAAAGACAGATCTATGAAGTACACTGCTGAGGGGAGCAGCGGACGGGTCAGGAGAGATCTGCCGTGCCATGTGGTCACCTTTCGGGGCAGGCAGGAATCGAACTCTTAGCTTCTTAGTGCGGTGCTTTAACCCGCTGTGCCACCAGGGAGGGCCATAAATAAATCTTTTAAAAAATATTTCGTAAATTAAAATATAGTGTTGCTTATTAACTTATTTGTTATTATTAACATTATCATTATTAACAGGCTTTCACATGAATAACCATGGTGATTGGTTAATACCTAGAGTAAGTGATTTATAATAAGATCACTCACTTTTACTGAAAAAAGGAAAAAATGAGCGGAAGGTTAATCCTCTTCTTATATCTATAACATAAGATCTTGTCTTTACTTCCAAAAGTAAAATAAATGTCAGAGTCTAAATAAAATGACAAACGCCTAAAAAAAAAATGGTACAAAATATGGTAACTAGTCTTTCATATGCTAGTTCTCCATAGCAGAACTTTTTTTAACTTTTTTTAACTTTTTTAACTTTTTTTCTCATATTTTATTGAGTAACTTTTTGGAGGCATTTCCTGGTCATAAAACTGCAGTAAGATATATATTTTCTAGATAAAAATTAAGACATTAATTTTGAATTAAAACTTGCCAAATTGCACATGATGGCTGTAGTCTCAGATATGTACCCCATGCCACAGAATTTTAGGGCAGTGGGGTATGGACAATTAGATAGGTTGCTGGAGGTTGAAGTGGCTGACAACAGAGAGACACAGAAATTGAGGGGAGAAGAGGTGGTGGGGGACAGAGGAGAATACAGGAGAGAATACAAGGCACAGAGAGAGAAGCTAAAGTTTGAAAGGCACCCCGAATTTACTCTCATTGATGCCCATCCATATTTGTAGAATGCGCCATGTGATAAAAACTGCTAAAAATGGAGCTGCCCTATGACTCAGAAACTCACTCCTAGTTATCTAACCAAAGGACACAAAAACGTTAATTCAAGAGGACATCTGCACCCCTGTGTTTACTACTGTTCTATTAAGAGTAAGGAATATGTGGAGTCAATCCAAATGCCAAAAAATAGTTGAAAGGATCAAGAAGATGTAGTACATATACATAATGGGACATTACTCAGCAATCAAAAAAGATAAACTCGTGCCTTTTACAGCAACATGGATAGAGCTGGAAGGGATCATGCTTAGTAAAATAAGCCAGAAAGAAAAAGAAAAATGCCAGATGGCTTCACTCATAGCGGGAGAATAAGGGATCAGGAGGAAAAAAAAAAAAAAGCAATTGAAATAAAGTAAAAATGAAAATCAAACAACTATAAGCCAGGCAATCTATGTGGGGGAAGAGAGGCGTAGGATTTAAGTGGGGTGGGCAGAGCACACGGGACTACAGTGCTGGCACATGGGTGAATTGGTGGTGGGAAGTCCTTGGGGATTACAACCAAAATGAAAAAAATGTGCAAAATGAAGAATGATGTAAAATAAATAAGTAAATGATGTAAAATAAATAATAATATAAAATAAATACATAAATCTATATGTATATAAGGACTGATATATATCATGTAAAATACATAAATAATGTAATATAAATATATTATGTAAAATCAATACATAATGATGCAAAATAAATAAATAAATCTATGTATCTATGTAATAAGGAAAAGAAACAAAGAAATAAAAAGGAACAGAGGGATCATGAACCTTCTAAATGAAAACCAAAGCCAGCAGTTTCAAAACGTGTCAGTAGAGAACAGAAGTCTGAGGCCACAGGTGGAAACTCTACTTCATGCCACGTGGGAGCTTCTGGGTAGTAGTTGATAATGTACAGGAAGGGACAAAACATGAGTTAGGTCAGTTTAAACCCAAAAGAAAGCCCTGACATGATTGAAGTTATCAGGAGTGAATAGATAATATAATTTCTTGCATTGTATGGGATCTTAGAAGTTATATTCATCGTATGTCTAATTATAAATCCGTTAAAAATCATACCTCTCATAAAAATAAACTTTTGTAATAATTAAAAAAAAAGTTAACTTGGATATCAAAAAAAAAAAAATCATAGCTATCATAGTGTCACCACAATGTTGAAGTTAATCAAGTGTAAAACAATTACATCTAAGATGAAAGTTTTGTATATAATGTATAAAAATCATTTACAAAAGTAATTATTATTCGTATATACCAAGTAACAAAATAGAAACCATTAATAATAATCCATATAAATAAATAATAAACCTAGGAATAAAACTAATCAAAGATTCAAGACCCATATGAAGAAATTTATACACTTTCATTGAGAAATTAAACATTTAACAAATGAAAAAGAAGTGTAGCTTTCGCATAAAAATCATGTGCTATCAAATCTTCCTAAAGTAATGCAACTCCATTTAAATTTGACATACTTTATGACCATTTGGGAAAATGTCCTAAATATTTTTTTTTAATCAGGTAATGAAAGCAATTAAATTCTGAGAATGAAAGATAATGAATGAAGGAATCTCACTAAAAGCTGTTTAAATATATTAATTGATGACATTTATCAGAGTGAGGAAGTAGCCCGCACATAGAAAAGACTAAGAAACTCGTGTTTGTATAGAATATATATCTGTACTAAAGATGGCGACGTCTCTTTGAATATACCACTGTATAGAGATTTAACAGATAACAGTATAATAATGGTGAACAAAATGAAAAATATTGTTCTTTATACATTATAATTTTGAAATGGGTATAAGAATTAAATGTAAGAAGATTATTGCCTAGGGAAAACAACAAAAATAGGCTGTAAGATTAAATTGTGATTTAATGATACATCACAAAATAGAAATTGATATGTCCAAACATATAAAATTAATTTTTTTCTGATATGTGCAAGAGCAAACAAAAATCTTCCTACAAAAGAAAGGCAGAAAGCAAAATGTAGAAATATATATATATGTACCATATCTTGGGTCGTATTTATTTATTTTTATTTAATTTTGGCATTTACACATTTACACCTTTCTTTCAAAGTCTGAGGAATTATTTTAAGCTTTTTTTTTTCTGTTATTACCATTCCTTATAACCTTTTTTTTTTTTTTAAGATTTATTTACTTGTGCGTACAGAACTGGGGTACAGGCCAGAGGCTCAGGGGCAGCGAGAGGCTTCACCAGAGACAGAGTGGGGAACAGAACAGGCAGATCAACGAGGTACACTGCTGAGGGAGGCAGCAGGTGGGTCAGGAGAGGTTTGTGGTGCCATGTGGTCACCTCTGGGGCAGGCGGGAATCGAACTCATGCGGAAGTGGCTTCAGCTTCTTAGTGCTGTGCTTTAGCCCGCTGCGCCACCAGGGAGGACATCTCCCCTACCTCTTCTCTCATAATATCACCAGGGAGGACATCTCCCCTACCTCTTCTCTCATAATATCAGCAGTCTCACCTAACTTATTTGTGTCCATTAGTTTTTAGAAATAGCTTTACTTTCTAGAACTTCCTACTATATAAATGTCCAGTAATTGCTTTTGTCATTTTGACCTGCTTTATTGCACATAATTTCCTTAAACTACATCTACTTTGCTGTAAGTGGCAATATTTCATTTCTCCATAATGGCTGAATGGTATTAATCCATTGTGTGTATAGACCATGTCTTTTCAAATCAATCTTCTATCACTGGGAATTTAGGTTTCCATGTCCTAGTTATTATAAATAATGCTGAAGTAAACATTGTGGAGCACATAAAATTTTGAGTCAGTGGTTTCATGTTCTTCACATAGTTTCCCAAAGTGGGATTGTTAAAACATCCAGTATTTGATTATATATTTTTTAAGGTAAATCTAGATTAATTTAATGGCCAACAATTTACATTCCCTTCGACAGAATAAGAATTCCTCATTCTCTACATCCTCTCCAGCACTTGTTGTTGGGGTCTTTATGATATGACTTTCTCAGGGATGAGAGATGATACATCATTATGGTTTTGATCAGCATCTACCTTTTTTTTTTTTTAAAGATTTATTTATTTATGCATACAAAACTGGGGTACAGACCAGAGGTTCAGGGGTGGTAAGAGGATTCACCAGAGACAGAGTGGGAAGCAGAACAGGCAGACCAATGAAATACACTGCTGAGGGGAGCAGCTGGCAGGTGGGTCAGGAAAGGTCTGCCATGCTATGTGGGTCACCTCCAGGGTGGGGATCGAACTCATGCTGAAGTGGTTTTAGTTTCTTAGTGCTGTGCTTTAACTGGCTATACCAACAGGCAGGCCCTGAATCTACATTTTTAAAAGTGATGAACATTTTTCCTGAAATTCAGTTTTTCCTCTGGATATTCCCTTTGGTGATTTGTTCATAACTGCTGGCCATTTATTAATTGGATTTTTTTTCCTTTATTGTTAGTTGAGTAAGTTGATTTTGGGGTATATTTTGGATGTTAACCCCATGTTGACTTGAAATCAGTTAACTATTTTATTATTTTATTTGATTCAATAGATTTTTCTTTAAGATTTATTTATGGATACAGAACTGGGCTATAGGTCAGAAGTGCAGGGACAGTGAGAGGATTCACCACACACAGAACGGGGTGAAGAACAGGCAGATAGAAGAAGTACACTGCTGAGGGGAGCAGCTGGCGGGTCAGGAGAGGTCTGTGGTGCCATGTGGTCACCTCCGGGGCAGGAGGGGATCGAACTCATGTGGTAGTGACTTTAGCCTCTTAGTGCAGTCTTTAAACCGCTGTGCCACCAGGGAGGGCCCAATAGATGTCTTTTTAACTGACTTGTATTTTCTTTTACTGTAAAAAAAAGTTTTAGTTTGAGTTTATCTCAATTGTCTAGCTGTGCTTTATTTCCTCTGCCATAAATTTGTGCCTCCTCTTTATCATAGATGCTATAAAATGTGTCACAGATGTTTTCTTCTATATATTTTATTGTTTCAGATTTTACATATAGGTCTTTAATATATTTAGAAATTTTTAAAACATAATTAGAAAGTGAGCCAACTTCATTACTTTACAAATGCCATTTTCCTTGCACCATTTGTTAAAGTGAAGGTCTTCTCTCCTTGGTTCCATTCTCCTGAATTATAGATCAATAAATTTATTTTCTGGAATTTCAGTGTTGTCCCATTGTTCCATGTGTTTATTTGAATTCTAGTACTGTATTGTATTCGTTACCATAACTTAATAATATAGCTTAAAATCAAGTAATATGATGCCTCTGGTTCTCTTCATTTTACTCAGGATTGTTTTGTTAGTCAAGGCTTTTAAAGCCTTGTGATTCCATACAAATTTTAATATTTTTTGTTAAATTTCCTTGAGGAATACTTTTGGTAGTTTAGCGATGGTTGCATTTAACTTATATATCACAATTGGTAGAATATTCAGTCTGTCTGTACTATTTGTTTCCACCATGAGCATGAAGTGTCATTTCATCTCTTTATGCCATCTAATGACTTGTAGTTATTGTGTAAGTCCTTTACTTCCTTAATTAATTAAGTACTAGGTATTTGATTCTTTTTGAACCAAATTTGAATTGAATTATTTTAATTCCTGTCCCTTCTCATTCATTGTTTTGATAATATTTTAATGTGTGTAAAAGTCCTGTAATTTAATGATAAAATGAATACAATAGAAAAACAGGAGAAAGAATATGAAAGCATAAGAGAAAAATTTAAATTTCTTACTGAGGCATATATTGGATTTTGGTTTACCAAATTAACATTTTTTTAATGATAACATTTATTTTGGTTTAGGATAAGGAAGTTTAATACTTTGCCAAGAGCAAGGTAAATTAATACAAAATTTCTGGAAGATAATGTAGTAATATATTTTATAAGGCAGGAAAAGAACATAGTCATTGACCCAGTAATTCCATTATTTCTTAAAGAAAAAAAATCAGACAGTTATATAAATGATTTTCATTATAATATTGTTTATAATAATTAAAGAAACCTTAGAAATAACCTGTGTCCAACAATACTGAAACACATGATAACAAAATTAATACAATAAAATATTAAAAAAGAAACTGATTTGACATTGAAATATGTGTTTCTTACAATACTTCAAAAACAACTTAAAATTATATGTACACAAAGAGAATGTATATAAGCATATACATATTTATATACACTTGCACAACGTACATATATCCAAAACATGAGAATGTTTAAACTTCACACAAATATAAACTAATATATACATATTCATACATATAGATACTTACTATAACTGCATAGTCTTTAATTTGGCATGTAAATTCATGTAATGTATATTCAATTGTCTGAATATATATTCTCAAATGAGAATAGTTAAACATTGTTAAGCATAGTTAAACATGATTTTTCTGTATGCCAGGAATTGATGATTTTTATAATTTCCTTATTCGCTGTACACCTTTAAATTTTTCTATAATATGCGTATTGTTGCATAATGAAATAATTAATGTGTGTAATTAACCTATCATGAGTTAGGAAACATCTTGATTTTTTGACATAGGTGATCAGTGCAATTCTGATTTGATTTTTTGCTTGGATGGAAGTAAAAGTTCATTTCTCATTTTAATCAGCTCTTGCATCACTCCCTAGCAGAGCTGGGTACATTGAACTGTTTGACAGTGATGATCTATGGAAAGTAACTATATTCCTACAACTGGTTTGTTACTTAAGTGCCACTTATTGATACTGGGATATGATTCATTAGCCCTTTCCAATAAGGTAAGATTTGGAAGCCTGGAGAGTTAAAGATTGACTCACAATCCCAGTAATGAAGTGAAGTATTTTTTTTCTCCCAAATTACAATGAGTAGAGCTCTTTGAATTTTCTTAAATTCATGGTGAATATTCTCCATTAACAACATATCAACTTTCTTTGACTGCAGCACATGTCATCTTTGCCTAGTGAGAACCCTAATTTGCTTTAAATTGCCAAAGTGCTCATTATGGAATACTTAGTAGCTAGAGTTTGTACATAATATTTGAAAATCAACCTTAATTTTTCTGCCTGAGATGAACACTTGGATTCCATAGTAAACATAATCAGAGATTTACAGAAACCCACTGAACTCTGTTTATTATACTTGCCTGGAATAGCTACAGAAAAGGTCAGAGGTCCAATGTCTTCATGCAGAGACAGATCATGTTCTAGCTGGTTCTGAGGAGGAAAAAAACAGTAGGTGATGCTTTAATGAATGGCTTATCATGTGAAACACACTATGTGATAATAGCAGTGTGGGTAAGACCAGAACACTTTTTTCTTTTCTTCTTTGTAAGGATTTAGTTTGTTTTACATTGCTTTAATGCTTGCATTTCAATAGTAGCAGATAAAATGACTCACTAAAAATATTTTAAAATTCTTCAGAATTCTAAATGACTTTGCTTTCATAGTCTTTACTGGAATTTCAATTTTATTATTTTACTTAGTTTTATTGTTTCAGAAACTAGCATTTTACAAAATTACATACCTAGACTCAAAGATTTTTGATATCTTGAATTAGTTTAGTTATCTTGAATTGGTTTAGTAGGCTTTAAGAAAAAAGAAAAAGACAGAAGTCTCACAAGTGGACATTTCCATATAAAACTGATCGCACAGGGCCCTCCCTCCCTGTTCGCGCAGCAGGTTAAAGCACAGCACTGAGAAGCTAAAGCCATTTCAGCATGAATCCGATCCCCTGCCCGGGAGGTCATCCATATGCCGCGGCAGACCTCTCCTGACCCACCAGCCCACTGACCCCCTCAGCAGTGTATTTGTCAGTCTGCCTTCTCTGCTTCCCGCTCTGTCTGTGGTGAAACATCTCTCCACTTCTGCAGGTCTGGTCTGTACGCCAGGTCTGTATGCAAAAATAAATAAATCTTAAAAAAACAAACAAAACAAACAAACAAAAAACTGATCAAATAGTCCAAGAGAACTTCTGGATAACAGGGGGTGTGCAAAGGCCATCTCTGTTTTTTGAGTCCCTGTTCAAAATGTGGTGAAACAGTTAGAAAATAAGCTTACAGGTCCTCCTGACCAAAGCATACTCTTCTTCTCTCACTTAGCCAGCAAAATAAGAATCAGCTCAAAGACAAAAAGGAAGAAAACACAGTTGTGTGCCCTTTTCTCTCAAATTTTAATGTCTGTGAATACTGTCGAGATTCTAAGAGGAAGGTTGATAGTTCTGCACACTTAACAAGTCCCATGATGGTGATGCTGCTGTCAGCAGATCACTCTTTGTGGAGCAAGGTGTGTGCAAGTGGACAAAAATTAATAATTGAAAAGATAACTTCATAAAGCAATAGATCAATAGAACAGAATGCAATGAGAAGGAGTCTAAATGTAATAAGAATTTAGTAAATGATAAAGGTGGGTGTTTAAATCAATGAGGAAAGAAGGATCTAGTCCATCATTGGTGTCAAGGAAATTGATTAGGTCTTTGATGCAAAGAAAATTGCATTTCTGTTTCACACAATACCAGTGCCAGGTGTATTGAAATATTTTGTGTAAAATTAATTCTACAAAATAAGTCAAATTATATAGCAATAAAATATGTATAAACTTAGAATAGAGAACATACTGTAGGTATAAAACAGAGGCATAAGTCTAAAAAGAAAAAAAAACATTTGATTATCTACACATGAAGCTTTATACATTAAACTAATTAAATGATAATAAATAATAAGCTATGGATATGGTGACCCACATGTTGCGGCAGACCTCTCCTGACCCACCCACTGCTCCCCTCAGCAGTGTACTTCATCAGTCCGCTTGTTCTGCTCCCCACTCTTCTGGTAAATCCTCTTACCATCCCTGCACCTCTGGCCTGTACCTTAGTTCTGTATGCATAAATATATAAATCTTAAAAACAAACAAACAAACAAA
>NW_004567103.1:65149793-65163955 GCF_000260355.1 Condylura cristata | reverse complement strand
ATAGAGAGAGAGAGAGAGAGAGAGAGAGAGAGAGAGAGAGAGATTTTATAAATCCTTTGCAAAATAGGTGTTATTATCTCCTACAATTAAAGATTTAGCAGTCGAGAGTTCAGGATCATGGAGGGAAGAACTTTGTCTATGGCTATAACCAATATTATTTCCTGAATGTTATATTTTTTCTCCTCAAGATTTTTAATACTCATATAGAAGTAAAAGAAAGCAAAGGTAAATCATTTTAAATTGCTGTATGGTAAGGTTTTGCCATCAGGTGCATGTTGTCTCCATCTTCCAGGACCATATTCTAATGGTCCTTTGTCTATACCATGAGTAGGGAGCAACATGACTTGGATTATTTGAAATCTGTTTTGTGGCTATTGAAGTAGTCAAGGGAAAGTGTCCTGTGTGTTCTTTGTGCTTCTGTCACTTAGTAGTAAGCTTTTCATAACACTTTAGACAAAGAGTAAACAAATGAGTGAGCAAATTTGTAAGTGAGAAGACATTCTCACTTATTTTATATTTATGTATTTATTAAAGATCTATTTATTTATGCATACAGAGATGGTGAACAGGCCAGAGGTGCAGGAGCGGTGAGAAGATTTGCCAGAGACAGAGTGGGGAGCAGAACATGCAGATTGACATAGTGCACTGCTGAGGGAAGCAGGTGAGGTCTGCTGTGCCATGTGGGTCACCTCCAGCACTAGGGATTGAACTTGCACTGAAGTGATTGCGGCTCACTTGCAGTGCTGCAGCCCAACCTGCTGTGCTACCAGGGAGGGCCGTATATCCTCACTTATAATTGGTGATAAATTTTTGAAAGAGATCAAGGGCAATGTTTCTTTAAAGGGCCAGTGCTATTCTAGGTTATAGGAAACGTGTGTGTAGCAGTAGCTGGAAAACCTGAGTGTATTCTTCCTTTTGCCTACAAATGCTTTACTGCAATTAGGAAATTTATCTTTAAAATCCCACTTAACAAATTAACCAAAATTTACCATTTATTTATATTTTGAAATTTTTTTTCATGTATTTATGCATACAAGAATTGGGGCATACACCAGAAGCTAGGGGTGAGGGTGAGAGGATTCACCAAAACAGAATGAGGAGCAGAAAAGGCAGATCTATTGAAATACACTGCTGAGGGGAGCATTGGATGAGACAAGAGAGGCCTGCTGTGCCATGTGGGTCAGCTTCCTGACTGGGGATCAAACACATGCCACAGTGACTAGTGATTTTAAACCTGAACCACCTGGAAGGGCCTATATTTACTTTAAAAAGTCACCTTTGAGGGCCCTCCCTGGTGGCGCAGCAGATTAAAGCACAGCACTAAGAAGCTAAAATCACTTCCACATGAGTTCGATTCCCGCCTGTCCCGAGGAGATCCACATGGCGCGGCAGACCTTTCCTGATCCACCCGCTGCTCCCCTCAGCAGTGTACTTCGTAGATCTGTCTGTTCTGCTCCCCGCTCTGTCTCTGGTGAATCCTCTCACCCTCTGCATCTTTAGCCTGAACCCCAATTGTGTATGAATAAATAAATAAATCTTAAAAAAAAAAAAAGTTACCTTTGAAAAGATGAGTTAGAACAATTGAAATGGGTTCAGAACAGGCCTTTTCAAGAACTGAGAGTAAGTTTGAACATTTCTTTCTGCACATATCAGCATATTTGTAGGTTTCTTGGCCTTATCCTGGAGCTTGATGATGGGGCTTGGTTTTGCCTACCTGCCTCAGCTAGACTTTAATTTGAGGTGAACTTAGAAATTTATGTACTTGCTCTCTGGTATCAAAGACTTGTCTGAATTCTTAAGACCTATACATCAGTTTCAAATACTTAGACCAGGGGGATATTTGACATAATGGTTTGAGTATCTTGCATATGTGTGTGTGTGTGCATTTAAAACACTTGTTAGTTTTGCAGTTTTTGTATTTCAAAAAATATTAAACTGAGCATATTTGGGCCTAGGCATCAGTCTTAGTGCTATCATCCCTACTGTATAAGTTGAATCCCCAGCCAGGGAGGTGACCCACATGGCACAACAGACTTCTCCTATCTCATTTGCTGCTCCCCTGAGCAGTGGATTTCAGTAGATCTGTCTATCTCCTTTCCACTCTGTCTCTGGTGAATCCTCTCACTTTTCCTCCCCCGCAACTCAGGCCTACTCCCCAGTTCTTCTATGGAAAAAAAAAGTAAAGAAATTAAGCATATTTTATTGAATATAATTACTTTAATAGCAATATGTTTATATATGTATATATATATATAAATGCATATCAATTCATATGATGTACACAATTTTAAAACATGCAATAATATCTGATCAGCTTTATTAATAGGATAGTTATTTACAGCATGACCATATAGAACAGGAGAAATAAGTCTAGGGGAATCCATGTCTTATGGTAATTAAAAAGGTTAATTCTGGAACTAGAAATGTGATCTTTTCCTATTATGCTATTTACTTGCAATGTTACTTAAGCAAGTTACTTATCTTCTCTGTTCTTTTGTTTATCCACTTATAAATTGATAAAAATAATAGCTATCTCAAATTGTTGTTAGAAGGATTAAATACCAAATGATACAGTGTTTGACACATAATCTCTCTTCAATAATATCAGCTACTAATAGTATTATCTTAGTTTGCTTGCGTCATATGAGATTTCTGGGGATATACTTCTACTTCAAAGCATCACTTCTACTTAAAATAACTTAAATTCTATCAGAAGCACAAAATATAAACAAATCAACACAATATGTTATTTTACTAGGAAATAAATTCAAAGAATCATAAGTCAGAACTGGAATAGTACATTTAAAATCTTCAGAAAACAGGAAATATTTAAACAATAAAAGAATGCCAGATTTCCCATTTTATAATAGTAATTAAAAGATAAATGTTGGGGAAAAAAATCTTAAATAGAACAGTTCCTCTGTCTCAGCACCACTGACATCTTGCTCTGAATATATTTTCTGCTGTGAAATACAAGGTATTTGTCAGTATCCCTGACCACAACCTATTATGTTCCAGGAGTACGCCCAGCCAGCTCTGGCTGTGACAAAAATATATCTACACATTGCCAAATATCACCTGGAAGTCAAAAATCACCTCTGGTTTAGGACTATTAAAATAGACAGAAATAAATTATGAAACAGACAAAGGACATTCATTATGTTAGAAAAAAGAACAAGTATTAGAATGAATGTATCATGAAGAGAAAATGGGTCAGTAATTTCAAAGTAGAGAAAGTATCATTAATTCACTTTTTATAAAAACAAAAGGCTAAAATTGGATACTAGCAATGACCATGTGAATATCTGGGGTGAGATTTGCCTGACTGAACTTGTAAGGGTGTGAAAGGAAGTTAATGAAATGCTTGACTTAAAGGAGAGGAGTTAGAGACAGCAAAAGTAGAATAAACTTTTTTGAGGTTTAGTTGGGATGAAAAGTAGAGAAATAGGCCACAGTTAATGAGGATACAAGGATACAGTGCAATTAATTTTAGTAATAAAGATAACAGAAAAGTTGGGAAAATAGATCTAGCAAAACATGGAAGGGCACAAAATCAAGAGATTAGGTGGCCTTATCTCCTTAAGTTAGAGAAAAGGATGCTTTATGTATTTGTTTCCTTTGGTTTCAATCCTTAATGGTTTGAAATTATGATATGTTTCTGGTTATTTTAGAGGTTAGAAGCACCTCTATCAGGTGTGCTTTGGGGTTGCAACTGTTAAGGCTTTATTAAGGAAGGATGTACATTCAAACTCACTTACATAATTGTTAAAAATTTTAGTTCCTTGTGAGGACTAAAGACCTTAATTCCTTGCCTATTGGCCAGAAGCTCTCTGAAGTTCAGCTTAGAACACAGCAATTTGCTTCATCAATATAAGTGAGCTCAGAGCAGAAGAGGGAAGAGGAAAAAAAGATAAGGGAGGGAAAAATCGTCTCAGTTTTCTACAATCCAAGAAGTGATATCCCATCACCTTTGCCATATTCTATTAGGGCACATCTTTAGAACCATCCCATACAGAAGAGATGGGATACACCTGGGCATGGCTGTCATTAGGAACCATTTAAACAGTGGCCTCATAGTATAGGAATATAATCATATTTGTTCATAAAGTTAAGTAATTTACATATGATGATCTTGAGTTTATCAAATGTGTTACTCTGAGACTTCTGGGTAAAGTTTGTGGAAAAGTGAGAATAAATGTGACCATTTGGAAAAATTACTATGGAAAAACAGAAGTTCCCCTAGTACAAGTAAAGAGAATGAAATACTCTGAGAGAGAAGATAAAGGACAGTGAATTCACATGAGGTCATTTATGAAATTTGGGGGTGTCCTGTAGCAGTCTTACCAGCCAAGGATAGGAAGATAACAATGCTGATTATAGAATCATCCATTGCTGTGTTTTGTTTTGTTTTGTTTTGTTTTGTTTTGTTTTGTTTTGTTTTTAATTAGGCTCTCTAGTGTATCAGCAGCCAGAGGTTGAGAGTTGTTAGATGGGACTTTCCATGTAGAGTCACATATTTTTTCTGTTTCCTATGCAAAAATGTATCATGACTTTTCTATAACCCTAGTCTCAAGCCTTTGAGGTGGAGAATTCTAGGATGCCAGTTCCTTTTGCCTTCACAAGTAAATCTGTAGTAAAGTGTTACTGCAAATCAGTGATGAAGGAAGCCTAGGAAAAGTGAAGATATTGATTAAATCAGATTGTTGGAAATGCAAAGTTTTCACATAGCGCACAAATCAGGAAACTTGTTAAATCCACATTCTTTCAGTAACAGGATTAATAAACTAGATTGAAAAGTACTATATAGATTGATGTGAAGCAATGTCTTGATGAATAAGGATGGTTTCTTTATTTTGAAATTGCTGTGGAAATCACCATACATCTCTGGACACTATTCTGGTTTTCCATTTTACCAAGTTGATTTCAGTAAGTCACATAACCCAGTATGCATTTCATTTTACTCTATACTGAAAATTATATTTTCTGAATAGAATGATGGTGATCAAATATGACCATGCTTGCAAAGCAGTTAGATCATGGTAGGGCATCCATTTATAGTGAGATATTTATTTTATTTGGGAAAAATAATAATATCATTTTGAGCTAAAGAACAGCAAATGTGTAGTTGAACAAAGTAATTTGGAAAGTCTAATTTCTTTACATAATGTTATATTTCCAGTCAAAATATAGTCTTTCATTTTTCTATCATTTCTTATTCTTGGAAGTAGAAATGATCATACTTATCTCAAGGAATCTCCTAAATGTTAACAGACTTCTAGTTTGTTCATCCAATCTGAAGAGCCTTAGACTTGAAACAGCTGACTGTGGTGTCAGTTAAGCTGAGAGAATGAATTCTGAGGGAGGGATGGAGGAAAATTTCTGAATATATTACTAACCATTTGATACACTGTATACACCTACCCTTCAGAATAAACTCTATCTCAAAATAATAAATGTACTGCCTTTGGGCAGTTTTGTATCTAAAAAATAAAGTATTACATGCTATCCTCATTTAAAAAAAAATAGCGATTTTTCTCTGCACCAAGTTAGGCAGAGCAGCAATTTGCATATGGAAGATCATACTTTTGAAGACATATTTATTTGAAGGACACTGAAAAATAAGGCAAAGTGGCTATAGAATTTACATCCATTTTTTAAAATAAAGATGTATTGTTATTGCTATTAGTTTTCCACAGAAATGCACACAAAAGTAGAAAAACACATAAGTTTTGAGAATAACCTAACTTCAGACTGAGTGCTCAGTAGGTAGTACCCTCAGGAAGTTTACAATGAGGCAGGGGGTAGGGGGCATTCCCAGACCTACAGTCAGTGAGGAAAGGCCTACTAATTTGTTTTGTCTTGTCTTTTCTAAGCTCCATATAGTTTCAAATCAGATTTTCATCAGCAAGGTTTTGAGTTGGTAAATTTTCCCTATTTTTGCCATGTGGATAAACAAGTTCATGCACAAAGAAGATTTCTCTAATGGTAATATGTGCAGATATAATGCCCAAGCATATTTACCTGGGTCATTAAGAGGGAAGAGCAGTAATGTACATAATAGCTTCAATACAGGGACTCTGACTTACAATCACTTTTTAGGTAGTTTGATTCCCCTTACGGAACAGTGTGTCTGTGGACAGATGGGTTTGGTGGCTTAGCTTTGCAATATACTCTGTTCAAGACTCAGTGTATTTTGATGCTGGTTGTTCACCCAGCCTTATTATTGCCTTGAGCGTGTAGATCATGCCAAGGTGACATGAGTATACATAGGGAAAGGAGAATAATACAGAGGATAAACTGCTATTTTTTATAGGCCCAGACTTGGAAGTGGCATATATTGTTTCTGCTCACATTTAAGATATAATCTCATGGTGGCTTATAGCAGTGGAGGCAGCGAGGCAGCATGGGGCTGTATTTCTAACAGCTTGAAGAAAAGGAAAAGTTATTTTGATGAACTCTGAATCAAACGGTGTAAATTGAGCAAAATCAGCATTATGCAAAAAGCAATTTCAAATAATGGCAGCAGTGTACCTTCACAAGCTACAAAGATAAAAGGCTGTCTTCTAGACTGTTCTAATGATGTATAATGAAATGCACGGTTATCCACAGTGTAAGGACAAGAAATCTTATTGTTTTTTATTTTCATTTTTGAAAGGAATTACTTATCTTACTATAGACAAACATTGTTTTGTAGCATTTCCTAAGAGATATTAAGGGTAGGAGAAAAATAGGCAAGTTCATTACTAGAACATACAAACACCAGAGCAATTATTCTGAATCATCCATTTATCCATGTTTAACATGCAAATTATGTCAAAACCAAAGATAACTATTGCCAAATTCTTCTCCATACTTTTAAGCAAAGGTATAATATGACTATTACTCTTGTTTTTGTATTAAAGTTGAGGGTGTGAAAACTTGACCTCATAAATGAAAAGAGAGGGAGTTAGGTAAATAAAAGCTCGGGGCCATTGGCCTAGAGAACCTTACGCTCATTCAACAATTTCCAGTTGTGTAACTTTGAGTAAAAGGTTTAGATATTTTAACTCAACATAAGAGGTAACGTTTGAGTCTCAGTTTCTGCGAACTAACATGGGAATGATTAAGTAAAGTTAATAAAGTTCTGAATAAATTAAATGGCATGACTTATTAAGTACTATTTGTTCTATTTGTCTATCACTGTGTATCAAACCACATATTAGGTGATTTTTTTTTTTAAAGATTTTCTTATTTATGCATACAGAACTGGAGTACAGGCCAGAGGTGTGGGGGCAGTGAGTAGAGTCACCAGAGACAGAATGGGGAGCAGAACAGGCAGGTTTACTAAGATATATTGCTGATGGGAGCAGTGGGGGAGACAGGAGAGGTCTGCTGTGCCATGTGATTCAACTTCCTGGCTGTGGATTGAACTCCTGTTGTAGTGGCTGCAGATAGCTTCAGTGCTGTGTCTTGACTTCTTTCGCCACCAGAGAGGACCCAAAGTTCGGTGATTAACACAACTCTTTTTATTATGCTCACAATTCGATAGAAAAGGAATTCAGATAGGCACAGAGAGAACAGATGACTTTTGCTGCTTCAACTTGGCTGTTTTAAGCAGTTGAAGATACTTGTGATAACTTCTCTATTGTAGACGTGAGACCTCCATTCTGGCTATTAGCTCACTTCTTCAATCTCTACAAGGCATTGGCTGAGATAGAAATATCTCAGCAATACTTGACCACTCAGTGCTTGGTCCAGGTAGGCCAGACCAGCTCTGGATTGGCTGGGCATGTCTCCATGTGAGGAAACTGGGCTTCTTTTCAGCATGGTGATTTCATGCTATTTAATATAACAACTGGCTTCTTATAGATTGAACGTACCACAAGGCCAAGGAACACATTGAGGGCCTAAAACTGTCATTGTAGCCTTGCTGTATCACTTTACCAGTTACTGACTCAACTGAGGTTCATCGGACACCGTTTGATGGAACCAATCACATACATATGAAGGGTAGAATTATTTGGGGTGATACATAAAGACTAGTTATTAATGCATCAATAAAGTTACTGGTAATATTATTCTTTTTGCATTTATATGTGTGTACATAAAGCCTAAAAATATATATATATGTGTATAAAAATCTAACAAATTTAAATTATATAAAATACATTGATATTTATATGGAATAAATGTTTTTATAATAAAATGTAATAAATTATATATAAATGCATCATGTATAGTAAGTATATATGTACTTTATATAACAGTTAGTGTATAAATAGTTGCTAGAACAATTTCAAATGAATAAATTATAATATATGCTATTATATTTACTACATATAATGATCAATCAGAACAATTATATAAATAAAATTTGAAGTGAATACATTTATTATTTATTTCAACATGTCAAAAATATTATTGTTTTAAACTCTTTATATACATATTAAACTCTTTATATACATATTAAACTCTTTATATACATATATATATGTATATATATGTATACACATACACACACACACATACCAGAATAATCTGCTTCATCAACTTCAATAATAACAGACTTGTTTCCCTTTTTTTTTTTAAAGATTTAGTTGTTTATTCATACAGAACTGGGGTATAAGGACAGTGAGAGTGTCACCATACACAGAGTGGGGAGCAGAACAGGCAGATTGACAAAGTACACTGCTGAAGAGAGCAGCAGGTGGATCAGGAGAGGTCTGCCACAACATGTGTATCACCTCCAGGGCCAGGCATCAAATTCGTACTGAAGTGGGTGAGGTTCACTTGTAGTGCTGCACTTTAGCCCACTATACCACCAGGGAGGGCCCAACTGACTTATCTCTTTTTAATATTTAAATGAATTTCCACCTAACTCAAAATAGGATATCTATTATGTTTTAGTGCTTTTGTTCTGTCGAAAAGTCCATGTCAACCAAATAACTCCAGGGCTATTTATTATTTTGCCTTATATATGTATACATGTTTCCTAAAAGTTATATATATGTATATAAAAATCTAACATATTTAGTCTAAAGAAGTCTGCCTTACTTTCAAATGCTAAAGGGAAAAACAACTAGAGGAAGTATTCTGTATAGTCTTGGGGCCAAGTTTTCTGTGACACTTATTTTGACATATACACTCCTATGGAAAATTGGTACCACACAATATGAAGCAACCTTGTCTACACTTTCCAGGTCCAGGAAGCTTGATTGCTCTATCTCATAAGTACTGCACTGAAACTCAAGCAAAAAAACATCTATAGTTAAGTTACTATGTTTATGGAAGTTTATGTCTTTTAACTTTCTTCTGCCCTGTTACAAATTTCCTACACAATGTCTAACTTAGCTGTAGAGACTGAAACCACCACTGCCTGCCCCCGATGAGCTATGGTTTGAATCCACAGGAGGTATCTGGTTAGGTCCAAAAGTGTTGGCTCATATCCTGGTCTACAATTATAAATGAAGAGTTTTCTCAGAAAAACCCTGACTTCTGATATTGTTTTATAAACTGGATCTGGTATTTAATGCACATTTCTCCAAGGCAAGCTAGAAATAGTTGCATTCATTCTACACACATGCCCCCTGTATTGGTATTTTATAATTCAGGAACCTGTGATTTCTATACATCTGCTTCCTAGGATTGAGGGATGCTTTAAGTGAATGAAGACTTAAAGAGGACAATCATGTATTTTTCCGCTTTCAAAGATATTTGTAAATGTTAAAGATGCCCTTCATTGTATTTTGAAAAGTATAATTTTAACATATTCAATTTATATTAATAGTATAATTTACCATTAATTAATTAGTGTATATATTTATTTTGAATTTATCTTTTTATCATTTAAATGACACATAGCAAAGACTATAATTCATATAATCAAAAACTTTTTTTTAAAGATTTATTTATTTATTCATACAGAACTGGGGTACAGGTCAGAGATGCGGAGGGTGAGAGGATTTACCAGGGACAGAGTGGGGAGCAGAACAGGCAGATCGACGAAGTACACTACTAAGGGAGCAGCGGGAGGGTCAGGAGAGGTCTGCCACACCATGTGGATCTCCTCCAGGGCAGGCAGGAATCGAACTCATGCGGAAGTGGCTTAAACTTCTTAGTGTTGTGCTTTAACCCGCTGCGCCACCAGGGAGGGCCTCAAAAACTTTTTTTAAATGATTTGTTTCCTTATGCATACAGAACTGGGGTACAAGCCAGAGGTGCAGGGTCTGTGAGAGGCTTCACCAGAGACAGAGTGGGGAGCAGAGCAGGCAGATCTATAAAATACATGCTGAGGGGAGCACCGGGCCTGTCAGGAGAGGTCTGCTGTGCCATGTAGATCACCTCTATAGGCTGGGATCAAACTCGCATTGAAGTGGCTGCGAGTTATGCCACCATGGAGGCCATGGATAATCTTAAAGATTATTAAAAATCTTCAAGAGCATGGATACTCTTTTTTTTTTTTTTTTTAAGATTTATTTATTTGTGCATACAGAACTGGGGTACAGGCCAGAGGTTCAGGAGCGGCGAGAGACTTCACCAGAGACAGAGTGGGGAACAGAACAGGCAGATCGACGAGGTACACTGCTGAGGGGAGCAGCGGGCGGGTCAGGAGAGGTCTGCCACGCCATGTGGTCCCTTCCGGGGCAGGCGTGAATCGAACTCATGCGGAAGCGGCTTTAGATTCTCAGTGCTGTGCTTTAACCCGCTGCGCCACCAGGGAGGGCCCAAGAGCATGGATACTCTTAAAGGTGTAAATGTATACTGAGGTTAAGTACTTGAGTGGCATTGCTCACTCAGAACTCAGCTACAGTTACAGCAAGTCAAGGGGAAGTTGAATCATAGCTCCAGGGAGCACTTTTTGTTTTGGGAGACTTTATTTCTATGCAAAAATGGTCACTTTGCTGAAGTTTCAACTCTGAGAGCTGGAAGCGGTCCAGTTTCTTTTATAGCACATCTTTCCCACCTGGGACTGGTTACTAAACAATGTTGTATTTACAGAAGTAAGGTGTTTCACACAAATGATTTTAAGACAAAAGTATTGTCCCTTAAAAGGGGGGGAATTGGGGGGGAAATTACTTAATTCAATTTCTTTGAACTTTATTCTCCACAGGCTGAAGTCACTTTTCCCCCCATCACCATCCCTTGTGTCCAAGAGTAGAGCTGTTCAGTCATACAGCAGTTCCATTTTTTATTTTTAAAAGTAAATCCAGATCAATTTCTAAAATGGTGGCACTGGTTTGCATTCCCACCAACACTATAAGAGGGTTCTTTATTCTCTGAATCCTTTCCTGAACTTTTAAGTTCTTTTTAATATGTGACATTCTCAGATATGTAAGACACTATGTCATTATTGTTTTGACTGGTGTTTTTCTTTTATTAAAAGCCATGATAAACATTTTCCATGTAGCTGTTGTGTTGGTAATCTCTTAAGTGAATAATCTGTTCATATATGCTGCTAATTTATCACTTGAATTTTTTTTAATTGATTTTTTTTCCTGTTTTTGTATCATGGACATTAATGCTTTATGGGTTGTATATGTGAATTATTTCTTCCATTCAGAAAAGTCTTAAAATAGCAGCTTATCTCAATGAATTTCCACCTGTGTCCTCTATTGCTCATAAAATTTACTAGTGACAAAATAAGTTACTGAGAACAAGTTAATTAAAATCACAATGACTGATCAGGTTAAAGAAAAGTTCTCTATTAAGAATGGTAATTCTAATGTCTAACTATGTAGGCAAATAGTGATTTTCATGAACATATCTATCAATTGTTAATTTTTTAATTGCATTGTTTCTTTACATCATTTTTAATTTTTGTACAGTATTTGACTAAAACAAAACAAGTACATTTTCATTTTTGCAAATATATGGGAATATCACTCATAATTTTCTAAATTGCTATCATATAGAAGATTAAAAAATTGTTCTCGGTTATACATTTTTATTGATTGCACAGGTTATATATGTATATTTAATAATTTGCATATTTAAATATAACATTTTATTACAATATCACATAAAACATATTTGGTAACTAAAAAAAGCTTTCTATTTCATTGGCATATCATAATGACATAACCAAAGTACTGTGTAATGAAAATCTTAAAACCTATGTTCACAAAGAAAAATAAGGTTAGAAAAATTGGAGACTACTTTTCATAGTTACATTTTGCCCTGGGCACTATCTAACTTTTGCATCATATGTATGAGTTAAGGTTAAATTTGGAAGTTTAGATGCTTAAGTTTGCCATTCAGAATCTATTTCTAGTTTGTTTATTACTTTACATATCTGTTAATTTAGATAATTACCTGACACCTGCTCTCCGCAGATTGTTTTGACAGATTATATTGGCTGAGATCAGTTTGTCACCTGCCATCTGTCCAGTAAAGGTGAGCTTAACAAACTGGCAATTTCTAGGCAATAATAAAAGATCCTTTTTTATGAATTAGAATTCTTCTTTATATTTAAGAAGGTATTAACCAGAAGAAATATATATTTGACCAATATTAAGAAATAGAGTATCATTAGTTTTTATCAGGATATTTCTTTATTTAAAATATTTATTTGAACATTATTTTATTTAATTAGATGAAGTAAAATATATTTAAAGAGAATATTCTAGTTTTAAAGTAGATCTTTAATTTAGTTAGTATTTCGAGCAGCATTGAATAGCATAAATTTCTTTCTCATTTGGTAGCTCTTTGATTCTTTAGTAAACTCTAAATGTCTTAAAAAGCATCTTTTAAAATTGATTAATTTTTAATTGTATTAATTTTGTCAAGGTAGTGTTACCTGAACACTGTGTATGATTTAAGGATATAGGTCCACACTTCTTTGGATGTATGTTATCATCCATGCCTGCCACCAAAGTACCGATACCAAAGTACATGCAATATCCTTTACGTTATTATGAACTTAGAACAACTCTATTGTTATATATAAAAAGTGGGGAAAAAAGGCATTTAATGAGGGGAAGGGGAAGGATAGTCACTTATTCAATGTCTGATTACATTATAAATAAAATTATTTCTTAGGATTATTATTAGCTAAGATTAATTTTACAAGCAGATAGGACTTTAAAGATACCTTGCAAGTCAACTTAAAATATATCAAATATTTGGGCCCTTCTTGGTGGCACAGCGGGTTAAAGCAGAGCACTAAGAAGCTTAAGCCACTTCCGCATGAGTTTGATCCCTGCCTTCCCCAGAGGCGATCCACATGGCGTGGCAGACCTCTCCTGACCTGTCTGCTGCTTCCCTCAGCAGTGCACTTCGTCGATCTGCCTGTTCTGCTCTCCACTCTGTCCCTGGTGAATCCTCTCACCCTCTGCATCTCTGGCCTGTACCCCAGTTCTGTATGAATAAATAAATAAATCTTAAAAAAAAATCAAACATTTAAAAAGTGAAAATCTTTAATTTTAAAAATGAACCATTGTTTCTGTTTTTTAAATCAAAACTAATTCTAGTGGACAAAATAAAAGCAAATTTACTTTTTTTTTTTTCTTACACATTTGTGATTGTTTAACTAGTGTTACCTGAACACTACCAGGTGTCAGTCATTGGGGTGAGGTAGTCAGCAAACTATGCCTTATCCCACTGTTCTGCCTCTTATGATCTAGCTTTTATTGTTGCTTAAAGTAGTTAGGAAAAGAACTCTTACCTTGATTCTACTATTATACATTGAATAAGATCAGTTTCTATATTACATGAATTAGCCAGTAACAGTTGTGAAACCTGTATTGAAAGCAGCACTTGAATATCTTGAGACATTTTTATTTTTTAAAAAAATTGTCTATGCATACAGAGCTGGGGTACAGGCCAGATGTGCAGAGGCGGTGAGAGGATTCACCAGAGACAGAGTGGGAAGCAAAGCAGGCAGATCTATGCAATACACTGCTGAGGGGAGCAGCGAACTGATCAGGAGAAGTCTGCCATGCCATGTGGGTCACCTCCGGGACGGGGATCGAGCTCATGCAGAAGTGGCTTTCACTTCTTAGTGCTGTGCTTTAACCCACTACACCACCAGGGAGGGCCCTGAATATCTTGAGACATTGAAAAATATGTAGTGGTTTGTGAAGTGACTAATACCTGTAGAGAGATAGATAGGTAGATAGATAGATAGATAGATAGATAGATAGATAGATAGATAGATAGATAGATAGATAGATAGATAGATAGAT
>NW_004567103.1:65113441-65149693 GCF_000260355.1 Condylura cristata | reverse complement strand
ATAGATATAGATATAGATATATAGGAGAGATGAGAACCAGAGATTTTTTACCCTTGTAAATTCTGCCTAGTTATCTGGCATGATAGAAATTTTTCAGACTGCTCTAAGAAAGTAGTCCAACACTATTTTAGAGTCCTCTATAGGACTGTGGGGAGTTCAAAAAATAAGAAAGAAGGCAAGTCCTTAAAGACCTCTGATTTAATGGGAAGACAGAGCCAACATAAATATATGGATATAAACACAAGTGTCTCTAAGAAATACATATACACAATCAACTGCTGGACCAAAGACTCTCTCAAGGGCCTCTTTGTGCTATATGATCTCATGATTTGTTGAACCATAGCTTTCCAGAGGAATATACAAAAATCTTAGCGTGCATGCAGTTTGAATACCTGGAAGTCCTCACAGCCTCTGTAGAAAGACTTCATCACAGAATTGAGCTATAGGTCAGTCACATCTCTCACAGCATCACTCTCATCAGAGGCACAATCAAATTGCCATTGTGTGGACATACTACCAAAGTATTTAGTGTAAGAATGAAAAATGCAATGGGTCATTGGCAATGTGGAAAGGAAGAATTGCACAAGTAACTTCTTTGATTGATGTGACCAGTTGTTTCGGCACTATGTCAAGACCACATCACACATAAGTGCCCGGCTTGAGTCATCACAGATTCCATAGATGCTCAGATATCATCCTGGCTACATTTTGATATCTAGGATTAGAGATCTTTTCCAACAAATCTGCTGACATATTTCTGTCTAACCAACTAGAATTATTTTGCTTTTTCAACTTACAAAATCATCTTTTTAAAATTTAAGCCATAGACTCATAGCTTATTTTATAACTCTAGGAAGTTTTGCAACATGCAATCATCAAATCTATTTTATGGATTGAAAACTTCTTATTTTTATAGTAAACAATCTGGCATGAAATAAGTTGGATAATGGTAAATTCTCTTTGAAATGCAAGTCCTACAAATAGTGACATGGACTGAGTGTGGGAATAGTCTTACCATACATGTATGTATTTGTAGTCGTAAATAGAAGCACACACTGGAGGTGACTTCAGTAAATATTATTTTTGTATTGATTTTATTTTTATATAAACTCAGACATGTTAGGTATGTTAAGGTAGAGAGTTTAAAAAAAAAAAAAACCTGAAAGGGGAAATAAAAGAGATACCTTCTTTATCTCAAGGGTGTTAGAATACATTATGTACTAGGCGGGAACCTCCTAGGTTTTTCCTCAGTGATTTAGAGGCTTGTATAAGAAAAAAACAAAAAATCCTGTATCTTGTATCTGTCATAGAGTTTTTATGGCACAGTGATTTTTTTTTTTTTTAATGGTGATGGGATCTTTGAAGAAAGCAGCCATATAAACAGCAATATAATGTAGTAGCAGACTCGGCTATATATATATATATTTCCCCTAGAATTGTGTAATCCTGGACAGGTTATCTGATCACTCTGAATTCATTTTTAAAATATATACATGCAAATGAGAGCTATAAGCCAATTACCAAGGTCATAAATATTAATTTATAATGGGTAATATCAATTTATATTTATAGAATTAATTTATATTGATAAATTCAATTTAAAAGTCTGGACATGTTTTAAGCTCTTAAGTGAGTGGTACCTGATTTTTGAAAATCAAGGTAACAGTGATTTACAACACTGTATATGATTCAGAAGTACAGGCTCACTCATCTTTGAATGTTGGATGTCAAGCCTCAATCACCACATACTTTTTATACTATAGAAATGTTATTTTGTAATCAATGTATCTACTCATCAATCATCTCACCACCATGTCTTATATCCCTTTGACTTCTTTTGCTTCCCCTTGCTTTTAAACACAGAAGCCTAAACAATTTTTAGTGTCTACAAATTTCTTAGAAATGTTGTTAATCATCTGCTATACAGTTTCAGTATTTGTCATTCCTATTCTGACTTGCTTTACTATATTAAGCTCCCCAAATTTCCATTTTGCTATAACTTTTATCATTCCATCTTTCCCTATAATGAAATAATATTCCATTGGCTGGATACATTATATCTTCTGGATTCAATGCTGTCTGCTGAATGGATATTTAAGTTGGTTCTATCTGCTATCTGTTGCAACTACTGATTCAATAAACATTGTATACCATGTAGTTTTTTTGAATGGGGGGTTGCATATTATTTGGACAGATAGTTCGAAAGTGGGATTGTTGAGTCATAAAGTATTTCCATTTTTCGTTATTGTGATAAATACAGATTAATTTCTAAAATGGTTGCAACAGTTCACATCCTCACCAGCAATTTACTAAATGTTCCCCTTTCTTTGCATCCTCTCTGGTAATTTTGTTAGGTTCTTTTATGTATGTGTCATTTTCTAGAACGTGAGATGATATCTCATTGTTGGTTTAGCCACATGCCCTTTATTTAAAAGCTATGGGAGCATTTTCCCATGTCTACATTCACTTATTAATTAGTTTATCTTTAATTTTTAAATTGAATTTTTTTTAAAGATTTATTTATTTGTGCTCACAGAACTGGGGTACAAGCCAGAGACTCAGGGGTGGTTAAAGACTTCACCAGAAAGTGGGGAGCAGAACAGGCAGATCAATGGAGTACACTGCTGAGGGGAGCACCGGGCGGGTCAGGAGAGGTCTGCCACGCCATGTGGTCACCTCCGGGGCAGGCGGGAATCGAACTCATGCGGAAGTGGTTTCAGCTTCTTAGTGCAGTGCTTTAACCCGCTGCGCCACCAGGGAGGGCCTAAATTGAATTTTTTAAACAAATCTCAGATGCTGTGTCTTTTGTGTAATGTGTGGCTTTTTTTATTTTTTCATTTAATAGGATGTTTTTTAATATATTTTCTTTCATTTGGGTAAAGGTTTTAAATTTGATGTAGCCCCAATTGTTTATTTATTTTGTTTCCTTTATTTTAGGTATTGAGTCTTCCAAATCATTTTTGGGGGGATGAAACCTATCGCCAATATTTTCTTCTATGTATTTTATTGCCGGAGGTCTTCTATTTTATTTTATTTTATAGGCAGGATTAGATATTTAATCCAACTTCAGTTTATTTTAAATGACACAGATGTGAAGTAGAATCTATAAACATAGGGAATTTAAATCTTGTATTTTAAAATGTACAAATAAGAAGAAATTACCATAAGCAAAACAGGAAAATCATACTTGCTCCTGAATCACACAAATTAGAATAAAGGGTGTCAAGTGAAGAACTGAAGGTGATCTGTGGAAGATGGCAAGCTCAGTGTTCATTTCGCTTGTCCTAATACAAGGCCAGAACTTTTTTTTTTTTTTTTAAGATGTATTTATTTATACTTACATAATTGGGGTAAAGACCAGAGGCATGGTGAGTGAGAGGATTCACCAGAGCCAAAGTGAGGAGCAACAGGCAGATGTACTGAAATACACTGCTGAGGGGAGCAGCAGATGGATCAGGAGAGGTTTGCCACACCATGTGGGTCAGCTCCCTGGCCCAGGATCGAACTTTTGCTGCAGTGGCTTCAGACACCTTCATAATGTGGTGATTTAACTCCTTGCGTCACCAGGGAAAGCCTCGAAACCAGAACTTTTTTTTTTTAAAGATTTATTTATTGTGCATACAAAACTGGGGTACAGGCCAGAGGCTCAGGGGCGGTGAGAGCCTTCACCAGAGACAGAGTGGGGAACAGAACAGGCAGATCGATGAAGTACACTGCTGAGGGGAGCAGTGGGCGGGCCAGGAGAGGTCTGCCACGCCATGTGGTCACCTCCGGGGCAGGCGGGAATCGAACTCATGCGGAAGCAGCTTTAGATTCTCAGTGCCGTGCTTTAACCCGCTGCGCCACCAGGGAGGGCCCGAAACCAGAACTTTTAACAGCACAGAACAGATTTAACACATAGAATTGGATCTGGCGGGCATTAAACACAGCCTTTAATTGACAGTAGATGCATTCTTCTAATTAATAATTTAATGCAATTTTATAAAAAGTTTATCAGTGATAGAAATATTTAAATGTTAAACTAACACATTAGACATGTCATGATAAAGTTTGTAATATACTTAACGATATGAACATATGCTCAGGAAATCTGACTTAATAAACACTGAAGAACCAAAGTAGATCATTCAGTGGAATTCTCTTGCATACTGGGAGACACTGACAGAAAACCTTCTGCATTCATAGGTTGTTGGTAGCACAAGGAAATGGCATGGGGATCTGAAGTCTCGGTTGAGCGCCCTCCCCTCCACTGCATGGAAAAAAGCTAAAAATGAAAGTGGACTAACAGCTTAACAATATCAGTCTAACAGTTTTAGTTAAGTGTTCTTTTTGTGGAGAACCACTTCCTTTAGTATTCTTTTTTTAAAGATTTATTTATTTGTGCATGCAGAACTGGGGTACAGGCCAGAGGCTCAGGGGCGGCGAGAGGCTTCACCAGAGACAGAGTGGGAAGCAGAAGCGGCAGATCGACGAAATACATTGCTGAGGGGAGCAGCGGGCGGGTCAGGAAAGGTCTGCCATGCCATGTGGTCACCTCCAGGGCAGGCAGGAATCGAACTCATGTGGAAATGGCTTCAGCTTCTCAGTGCTGTGCCTTAACCCACTGTGCCACCAGGGAGGGCCCCTTTAGTATTCTTAATGTGAAAAAACATTTTCATCTTTGATGTCAACTTTTAAGCACAGGTGGAAATTCAGACTGATAAACTTGAAAGTTTGTATTAGACAGGATTGACAAACAAGGGTAAAATATTTTGTTTTAATAAAGAATAAAATTATGTGTATTTAAGTTGTAGTCAGGTACCTAGTACTACTGATGTGTTCTTAAACACAAACTGCCTTTCTCCATTTCAAAGACCCTCTCTTGTTTACTGTTTTTTCTTTTCCTCTCATGTACTGCTTCTTCATTGCCTTCCCCTTCTTCTCCATATATATATATATATTCATGATGCAAGTTGATTAAATTACAATGATAGTAGAGACTGATCTACAAAGAGAGGATTTATGGTCCATAAGGTCATTTCATTTACTTCTGAAAATGGCAAAGTCATAGTTTATTTCTTTAGTTCTAAGACAAACACCTGATATAGATGCTTAGAAATGCAGCCATAGATTTTAAAATAACATAAACATCTCGTGAATTTAAAATCTATTAATATATGTAAGGCAGTCTTGTTTAGTAGGCAAATTATAATTAGCACAAGGTCATGTGCATGATAAGCAAACAAATGATATTTAAGGTTTCATGTTGGAATATAAATATCTAATAGCTAAAATGCAATTAAATTTGCTTATTTTTAAAGTTCCAAAAATATGACATAATGATATTTTATGGTCCTATCAACAAGTGCTTTTATTACATTTATTTTTAAATATGTCAAAAGATGCATTCATTTAGAAACATTTAGACTGCCTCATTTGCACAGTGTATTATATCAAAAGATATGAGGGTATGCTTTTGAAACATATTTATTCTATTCAGGAACAGAGTTTGACTAAGTGTCAGATATGTGGAGGAGAGGTATTTATCCTTCAACAGAATAAGGACATGTCATCTTGACTAATGTCCTCACTCACTCACTTCTCCTCCCACAGCAGAGGATTTTTTTTTTTTTTTTAAAGATTTATTTATTTGTGTATACAGAACTGGGGTACAGGCCAGAGGCTCAGGGGCGGTGAGAGGCTTCACCAGAGACAGAGTGGGGAACAGAACAGGCATATCGACGAAGTACACTGCTGAGGGGAGCAGCGGGTGGGTCAGGAGAGGTCTGCCACGCCATGTGGCCACCTCCGGGGCAGGCGGGAATCTAACTCATGCGGAAGTGGCTTTAGATTCTCAGTGCTGTGGCTTTAACCCGCTGCGCCACCAGGGAGGGCCAACAGAGGATGTTTTTTGTACCTCCAAAATTTTATGTTAAAACCTAATCTCCATTTTAAAGAAGACATTGCAAATCAAGACCTTTGGGAGGTAGATGGGGCGGGTGGGGGGGGGGAAAGTTCTCATAAATGGAAAAAGTGAACCTTACAAAGATAACTACAGAAATCTTTGTTCCTTCTGCTATGTGAGGACACAGAAAAGACAGCTCTCTAAGAACCAGTAAGCAGGCTCTCACAAGACATGAAATGTTCTAGTGCCTTAGTCTTACTAGAATCCCTCCACAATTATGAAAAACAAGTGTGTGTTTTTCATTCAGCTGGCGGTAGTATTTGGAATATAACAGCCTGAATTGAATTGACTAAAACACCTCTCTATATGAAGAGGGTAGATTATCTAAATTGGGAACTGGAAATTAAAAAAAAAAAAAAAAGGCTAAAACCATACTTTAGACCCAATTTCTCTTTAAAATTTCTTTTTTAAATTAAGGTAACACTGCTTACAAAACTGTGTTTGAGTCACAAGTCTAAAGTCACTGCTGAATTCAGGCATATTAAAAAAAGGAAAACACTACAAAAAGGTGGTGGGGGGGCACCGTACCCATGAATGGGATAAAATAAATATAATACAGAGATGAAAATTAATCCAACAGGGTTATAGTCTAAAATCAGCTTCAATTTGTAATGTAGAAAATCAGCTTCAATTTGTAATGTAGATAACAACTTCATCTCTACTTGACAGAACCTCAAAAATTATAAAAAATAATTTAAAACAAGAAGGCAAGTTATTAATGGGATCAAGGAAGTATAAATAAAGAACTGTGGTAAAACAAAAAGCTTGCTTTCTATGCAAATGTACATAGAAAACTTCATGTAGGGAATAGGATCTTACTTGAACTTGGAGGAGTAGGTAGAATTATACGTAATGAGTAGTGTTGAATGGTAAGAATAAAAACACAAGAGATGGAATTTAGAAGTATGTGTAAAACAAAGAAGTTTGACAGGTGCACTAGCTTTGTAGAATTCTCTTCAGCAGTTTTGATCTCTCAAGAAATAACAATGTTTTCCTTCCGGCTGCTCAGGTTACCAAAATAAATAAATAAATAAATAAAATAAAGGTGTGTGTGTGGGTCTTCCTTGACTTTCTCACATAACCCACATTCAACCTGTCAGCAAATATGTCCATTTTAACTCCAAAATATACTCAGAATTCAATTTTTCAGTCTCTGTACCTCCATAACTTCCTAATTTGGAAAGATAAGTTAAAAAATGGTTTAATGTCCGGCCCTCCCTGGTGGCGCAGCGGGTTAAAGCACAGCACTGAGAAGCTAAAGCCACTTCTACATGAGTTCGATTTCTGCCTGCCCCGGAGGTGACCACATGGCGCAGCAGACCTCTCCTGACCCACCTGCTGCTCCCCTCAGCAGTGTAATTCGTCGATCCGCCTGTTATGCTCCCCTCTCTGTCTCTGGTGAATCCTCTCACCCTCCACATCTCTGGCTTGTAGACTACTTCTGTATGAATAAATAAATCTTAAAAAAAAAAAAGGTTTAATGTCCAATGCCATATCTGGACCATATTTTTTATTTTAGGAGACCTTTGACAAAACTTCATTTCTCTTTGAAAATTTTAGCCACACACATCTATATTTATGTCAGGCAGGCTGTGCCCTCAAACTTTCATATTGCTGCTCTCCACTTCCTGCAAATACCCTATGGCTTGCTCTCTTACTGGGTTTAGGTCTGGTCAAGTCATCAGTGAGGTTATCTCTGGCAACTCTATTTAAATCAGGTTCTATGCTCTATACACATAAGGCAATTATGAATCTATTTAGGAACTCAAATTAGGGTTATATGATAAACACAATGACTAGATGTGATGATGAGCCATTCTTAACAAATTGAGTCACTAATAACAGCCTTATATTTCAAATAGCTGTTCTTTACAGTTGGAGAATGATGTAAACAAAATGAGGAAATTATGACAAATGGGAAAATTTTTGAATGTTTCTAATAATAAGCATGACTTATCAAATAATAAGCATGACTTATCTCCTGACCCAAAGATGCTAATAGGACATATTGTGTAAACATATATAAAAAATATATTAGCTTGTTTGCTTCGTAGTGAGTGTTGGGTAACTAGTGAGTTCTCAACAAAAGATAGAAATTATTGTTCCATTTAATTCTTAATAATTTTGAAAAGGATTCTTTGACAAAATATCCCTATTATTCTATATTACCTATATGGCTAACCAAATTCCCAGAACTAAAATATAATAAAAAAATGCTTACCATTATAATTAACAGTTTGGCTAATTAATTCTGTAATTTAAAGTAAAGACTACATGTTCATTACTTTGAGTTTTAAGTAAAATCATCTTATCCTCAGTCATCAGGTAATATATCTCTTGAGACTTACGGAATAATAAAATACCAATAATGTGGATTCATATGAAAATGCACATTCTGATACTTAGCACAGGGTCTGTTGCAAAAGATGCAGCCAAAAAAACAACAAAAACAACAAAACAAAAATTAATGCATTAATAAACAAATGCGAGCAGAACAGAATATCAGCAAATATGCAGGTGGGCAGATTTTAGTGATGCATGTACTCTGTTTTTTATTTAAAATTAGTTTCTGTATGTGGTTATAGCATTAAAAAGTATTTGTTTATTGCTACCTACATGAGTGTCATTTTTTCTACATTGATTTTTTTAGGGATAAACAAATGATTTTAAGTTCTTTCTAGCCTATAGCTAGGCCAAATAAGATGCTTTTCAAAAATATCCTCATACCTTTAAAGAGATGGCTAAAGAATCTCTCAAGGCAGTTAAAAAAAAAAAAGATAAAAGTAAAGCTTCCCTATTTTGCTTGCTTTTCTTTAAAAAAAAATTAGGAGGGGTTAAAAAACTTGGAGTTTGAATCAAGTAAAGTCTCAATCCCATAGTAACCTATTCAGGGGTGATACAAATCAATAGAGTCAAAAGCATAAGAATCTAACCAAGATAAACAATGTGTTTTCTTATCCTCAGTGGGTTCATCGTGATATTCCTGTAGGTAAGAACACAAATACGATTTTATTTTGGAGGTATTTTATTTATTCCTAATAAAAATGCCTTAGGAGTTCTCTAACATAAGGCAACACAGTGCATTTGATTGTGTAGGTTGGTTTTCCTATGAATTATTGGAGATTGGTCAGAATCTGAAAATCTATTGGTTAGATATCTAAATAATTAGTTATTATTGTTTGATAGAAAAATCAGACATTTTATGTTTTTCTTTTTAATAAGAAATATAAATTATGCATTAAGTATAATTTTGTCTTATAAGTCAAATTTCAGTCATAACAGTATTCAGGATCACAGCCTTGTCTGAAAGTGAAATTACTTGGCCTCAGAAATTAAATTTCATTCCATGAATTAAACTTTACTTATTATTTGTAAACCTGATAGAGAGATTTTATAAATTTTGAATTTAATCTCTTTAAGTACCATATGCCTATTCTTTCTTACCTTGCTTTCTTGGAGTATGTGTGTGTATACATCATATGTAAAGGTATAAAGGTATATGTATTTATATATGTGTATATTTTTTTCTTTCTCATGACCTCAACTTACATATGTTCTGTCTTATATTTTCCCTCCTTTCATGCTTATGTTTTTCTATGCAGAATATAGAATTCTTGGTGACAAAAGAGGCACATGCATCAAGAGTGACATGAGTGGGCATCATCAAACCCATGTAAAAAAATTATTCTAACCCATGTAAAATCAAATCCTTGCTGTAGGCATCTGAATCCCAGAGTCAACATGCATACAAAAATGTGATAACACAGAACAGTACAGAATAATTTGACTTATATAATTAACAATGACAACAAAAACACATAAGCTTTCCAGATTCCAGAGCTGTCATGGTTTAGGTTCTGGGCTCTCCAAGTTTCTTAACCTCTCCGCCAGTTTTAATCTTGATCAAATAAGGAAGTCCAAATTAAATAAGTCCCAAAGTCTTCCTTCTGATGCATGGCTAATGTTTCCTTCTCCCCCTTCAATTACACCATCTTCATTATACTGCTTTCTTCACTATCACAGTTGTTAAAATGAAAAGCCTCTTTCTGAGTGCCACAGCTCCATTATGCAGGCCTATACCTGTGCTGGCAGCATGCTCTTCTTCTCACCTCATATTGCCTTTTGCTTGGGGAGGAGATCCCTGCCGTGCATCTCAAACTGAAAACTGAAAGAAAATTAAGTTGCTGTTTGGAGTTTGAGCGAATTATGGAAAACGGGCCCTTTTTGGTCTACCAGGCATGTTAGTATAAGCTATTATTCACCTTCTACCTCATTCCCTACAGTGGTAGCTGTCAGTTTGGAAATCTCATCTAAACTTTTTATCAGTTTGTACCTCAGGCAAGAACACACATACAAACTTGACATTTCCTTGAGACCATGACTCTGTGTTGAATACAATGGGCTACAAAATGGTGGATTTGGCTCTTTGACTATCTTAATAGCTGACTTCAGGCACTATAACACAATAGTCATTAATTTTTAATTTAAACAAATAATAAACCACATCAATTATTTGGTAGCAAAATGTGAGCAAAATTAAATGTGAACTATGTGACTGACATGCCTTCCAACTAATGAGAGTTCATTATAGAAAAACACATGATTACACATTTTGTTTGACTAATTTGTTTTTAATTTTCCTTAAAGTTTTGTATAGAGATATCTCCATGTACACATGAGAATCTGTATTCAAAGATACCTGAAGCTTTAGGACTTAAGCATTAAGAATCTAAGTCATTCTAGACGTGGAGATACCCTTAATTGAGTTACTAGGAATAAACCAAACAAGAAGGAATATGAGTGAGTGATTTCTCTTTTCTGGAAACATCTTGGGTGAGCCAAATTCCAGGAACATTAGAGAGTCACAGAACAATCTGATGGCCAATGAATTTGTTTAGGTGCTATTATTTATATGGTGAAGTATAATAGGAGAACATCATTCATAAATGTTCTATATTTTAAGAGTCTCCAACCAGGGAAAAACCACTAAAAGCATTTCCAGGTGGTTTCTCTCATAGCAGAACTATAACAGAACAGGAGAGAAAATAATGATAATGATGAACAGCAATATACCAGAAACATTTTGTGGGGGTAGAGTGGGGAATGGGATCAAAACAGTTGGGGGAGGGAAATGCACTGGACTATGGTGATGGCACATGGGTGATTTGTTGATGGGAAACCCAAGGGGATTGCAACTGAGATGGAAAAATGCACAAACATATGTAAAAATAAACTAATATAATAATAATAATAATAATAATGATAATAAATTGTACTAAAACAAACAAACAAAAAAAGCATTTCAATTTTTTTTATGTGTGAAGTCATGTCTCTGATAGATTCAGTGAAGGTGAAAATGTCACTGGGGCAGGACAACACAAAAGTTATTCTTTATAATATATATCTACTCTGATCTAGTGGTTGGAAGCTCTGCCTGAGATTCATGAGTTTGGGACAATTACATTTCAATATTTTTAATGAAGAATTGGAAGTTTGAAAGGGTAGGCAACTGTTGCTGAATCTTCTAACTATAGCTGTACAATATCACGATAGCTGCTCACAAAATCACCAAGCATCTCTTCAACAAGTAGAAAACCAAGGCATTGGGAATAGGCAGAAAAAATGAACAAATAAAAGAAGAAAGAAACTCTAATGTACTAAATTACTGTCATTCAAACTGTTTAATTTCATAGAAATACATATCCAAACAATTAAACTTGACAAATCACATTGTGTTTGAGATAGGCTATAATAAAACATAAAATGGGTTTATTATATATACATATGTTTTATATGTGTGTGCATATAATATATATATATATATATTACACCAATATGTTTTAAAATGTATGCAATATATAATTGAATGACCAACTTTATTTGTATCTGTAATTTATGAAGATGTTATAAATCACTCTACACATAAATATAAGGCAAATACCATTAAACTAATGATATACAATATATATGATTGTTGAAGACTTTATTAAAATGACATATTGTGCCTTATTTGGTGATATGATTGAGTAGTAGAAAATAGACTGGAATTTTACTATTTGTTATAGCATTATGTTCCATGTCCTGATGTTTAGAATTCTTACATATTTGTTCTTCAAAACTACTGATTTATATATTTTTAAAATTTATTATTAAAAATTAAAATATATTTGAGGTTGTTTTAAAATAATAATCTCAGCAGTGTAAATGTTGTATATCTAATGAGTGAAACCAAGTTAGGTAATAATTATTTCATTTTTATTTTTAATATTATGTTAAGCAAATAACATATACATTCAAATAATTTTAGAGATAATAATTATACAATTCAATTGTTGTGGAATTAGAACTTAAGTATAAGATTTATTGTGTTATTGGATAAATGCATGTGTCCATGAGACCACCACCTGAATTAAAACACCCTATCCAACATCCAACATTTTCTTATGCCCTTCCAATGAATACTCAGCTCGATAGGAACAGTGATTCAAATTTTAGCACCACAAATTAATTGTGCATATTTTTGAACTTCATATAAAAAATATATATAGTGGGTAACTTATATTTGTCTCTTTGCAAATGGCATCATTTATCTTTGAAATCCATGTTCTCGTTTACACAGACATCCATTATTTTTAATACCTAGTCAGTGTTTAATTGTGCTAATTCACCTTGCTTTATTAACCTATTGTCTTGGTGAACCTCTTTTCTGTTGGCAGTTTGGAACTATTATGAATATAGTTTCTGTAAACCATTCCTTTACAAATATATTTAAAGACATATGCTTTATTTTATTTTAGTAAATACCAGCAAATATAATACTAGTTCACAGAGCTAGAGAATGTTTCACTATGAGGAACTGGGACCTGCCTGGTGCAAGGGGTTAAGTCAGAGTTCTATGAAGCAATACACAGCCACTGCAGTATGAGTTCAATCCCAATACCACTGACCAGGGAGGAGACCCATGTAGCACAGCAGACCTATCTTGTCTGTACTGCTCCCCTCAGCATTATATTTCAGTAGATCCTCTATTCTGCACCCCACTCTATCTCTGGTGAATTCCCTCATCCCCACACCTCTGGCCTGTAGCCCAGTTCATGTATGCATAGATTAATAAATCTTTAACTATGAGGAATGATATACATCCTTTTCCTAAGTTGTGGAATGATTTCACATTCATATGAACAATATATGAAACTCTTACTTGTTCCATACCCTTGCTCACATTTAGTACTGTCAGAGTTTTATATTTTAGCCATTCCAGTTGGTGTGAAATGTATCTCATCTTAATGTTATTAGTATTTCTTGATTATACAAATACAGTTTCACAGGTGCTAGAAATAATTTGATCAAGTTAATGTAAGTTACACATATGGAATAAACTATTTTAAGGCATGTTTTAGGATTACTAGAATATTTTTTACTTTTGTTAATTATTTACTTAACAGTTCCTATATTTGCTGGAAATAGCATAGTTTTGAAATAAATAATTATTAAAAATAAAACAACTATAACCATATAGCCAGGACAAACTATTAAGTCATTAGCAACACTATAATAAGCAACATGAAATCAGGCATACCTTCAGCCCACTGAGATGCTTCATTCAATAATGCACTTTTATAGCTATTACTCAAATGCTCTAAACACAAAGGGTATTAAATAGGTAATTTTCCATATAGCTTCTGGTTTCTAAATCTTATGTTTGTAAGTAAAATTCTGTTTTAATGTTAATGAATGCAGCATTTTTTTTAATGCTGTAACAAATGAAGTGGAAAAAAAGCAAGAAAATGGAGAGAATTCATGTAGTTGATACTAATACAATTTAATAACATTTTTACATCATCATTTTTGTTATAGACAGATATTATATCCTATTGTTGATTCCACTTTGACAGTTTCTTTAAGTTAAACATCCTTAATACCTTGGTATTTTGATTGAAATTGAGGCTAACACAAAATTATTTCAATGATAACATATTAAAAATGAAGGTAGTAGTGATATGTTTACACAGTAACAAATAACCACTTTAACTTTTCTTTTCCTATTGAGATGAATGATTGGAAAAAGTTTTCAGATGTTTATTGGGGTATAGACACAGCCTCCAGGACTTTACCTATTCAATTATGTCTGATTTGACATCTGATTCTGAAGACTTCAAAGATTATAAGTTATTTCCCCACTGGTACTAGAGGAATTAAGTCCTATTTAGGAAGACTTTCACTTTGCATGGAGGAGTTAAGAGATTTCACTGAAAATTATAAAACTGTGTAAAAATAATAACGCATTAACCATAGGACATAAAAACCTATCTGAATTCTTACAAGGGTTGTGAATAATTTCTCTTGCATAAACAAGTTATTCTGAAAGGGTTCTAAAGTAATTTAGAGGAAAGCCAGGAGAGCATATGAAAACCCACATGGCAAGCAGAATTACTTTTTTTAAAAAGTTTGTCAATCTAATGAGCACTTAATTAAAGTCAACAGAGTCTCTAAGTCTCCAAGTAATTTTCAAAAAAGAGCTTTTGGGAAAGGAAACACTTTTCTCCATGCTTGTCCTCTTTTTCTCTTGTTCTCCATTTGTCTGATAACTGTGGAAAGCCTTTATAATATTATCTTTGGGGTTTTATTCTTATTAACTCTTTCTTCTCATCATGTAGCTCAATTAAATACCAATCAAATAGAATTTTTTTCTATTTAAATGCCAATGTTGTGATGTGAGAAAAAAAGTTACCAGTTGCTCAATTAAAGGGAGTTTTTACAAAAATAAAATTTTACTAGACCTAAATTTGGAAAGTCTTGACAGCTGTTAAGTATGTAATTTAATTACAGTTTTGATCTCCTTACTTCCAATAAGAATACAAATAAGACCAGGTACCCTAGAAACAGCTAGACATACTGTCCAGGAGCTCTTCCTTCTACACCCCTGTCCTTCAGCAATTCCTTTCTCAATTTATTAAGATTGGCTGATTCATAATGGGTGTTGAAGACTCCTAGGAAAATAATGCAAACATTTTCAACTTTTGAGGTTCAAGTATATATCTGTACATATGATGAAATTGCATAAGCTGGGATAAATGTAGGAAAGTATTATGGGATCACTAGGAGAAAAGTCCAGTTTTAAATTGGATAAGGGAAAGAGCAGGTCTGGAGAGAAAGAGAAGCATATTTCCAAGTAAGATGTGGCTATTACTAAAATAACAGGAAATTGACTAAGAAAAATATCTGTGTATTCAAAGGAGAAAAAGATCAGCTGAGCACAGAGAAAAAGTTTGTACCCTTTGTGGTATATAATTACATGTTTTTTTCTAACATTTATTGGTATTTCATTTTTATGTGTTTGTAACTGGTTAGCACCTAAAATGTTTGCAATCCAAAGTCTTTACATTTAATCATAGTATGATTTTGCCCCCAAAGAAGCAATAGGCAAACTATTAAATGTTGTTAGTTTTAAGTAACCTCACTCATTAACAGTTATAAAGGGCAAAGGAAACACGTGCACTATGGTGGTGGCTTATTAGTGAGTTGGTTGTGGGTGCAATACTTTGGGATACTTTGAGAAAGGGTGTCTTAGAATTCCAAAATACCAACCATGACATAAGCCAATACTACCTGAATTAAAAAAAAATCCTTAAAAATGAAAAATCAGAATCACTCTTGCTTAGCAAGCTGAAAATTGACTGGGAATTCATGAAGGAATATCCTGGGGTAGTGGTTAGTTTCTCTAATTTGATTGGGTTGGTGGCTACAAGGGTACATGTATTTATCCACTAACTCAGTGAATTTTAAACCTAGGTATGTACTTTAATTACATTGGCTATTGACTTGCATAATTATGATTTGCAAAATGATTTGAATATAAATTTTACCTCCATTAACAAATATATATATATATAATAAGGTTATTATATCCAATTGGGCTTTTCATTTATTAGAAATAATGTCCATCGTTTTTAATTGTTAAATAGTGTTCATTGACATGAATTTTGTTGTCAGGTTGGAGCTATTATGACTAAAACTGCTATAAACTATTGCCATACCAATTTACTGTATCTTGTGTCTGTCTCTAAAAAGGAGTATTAGCAAAACCAAGGGTTTAATGCCAGTGACTATTGCATCTCCCCCATAGGACATGGGTTTTTAAGGAGTTAAGAATGGTCAGTTTAAACCTACATGTTGTCTAATCACTAGCCTCTCTTCATTGCTAGTAGAAATAGAAGGACCTGGAAAATGAACTTTGTGCTCTCATACAAAATTTCTTCCAGCATAAATTTCCATGGCTTAGAATAGTTCATTGGATAGCAGTGTCTCCAAGATACCCACCCACCAAGGAAGAGATCATAGAAAATTCATTTCCATGTTAAGAGAAGCACACTAAGGACAAACTCAGAACAGAAGAAAGCCAAACTTAACCTGCCTGTTTTTGTACTCAACAGAAATTAGACAGCTACATGGAAAACAATTGAACCATCAGGAATCTGCCCAGGGATCATGGGCAGGTGATTTCTAACACTCCCAGCTCTCTAATTTCTAATGCTCCAAGAAATAAAAATATGACAATGAAATACTGCTGTTTTGTATTTAAGTACAAATGCTGCTATTTGTAACACTCATAAAGTGAGTCAAAATTTCACATGCTTTTCTTGCATACTCATAAGTTGACATGTAATAGTTTTTGTTCATGTTTTAATGAAGTTAATTTATGAAAATAGAAAACTATATTTTACATTTTTAGAAAATAAAATATGATGAGTTTGATGGAATTGGAATAAAAATTTTGCATGTTGATGAAATAGATTTTTAAATGCCTTATTAAATAAAGTACACTAAAACTGAAAAAAAAATCACATAAACCTTTTATATATTTGGCTTTATTCAGTATTATCTGGGAAAATTTAATTGTTTTAGGAAACATTTCCATTATAGTTAGAATAATCAGTGTCAATAACTTTTATTATTTGGGCAGTTTGAATTGGAGACATTCCCACACTGGCCAACAACCTGTATTTAATGACAGTCTTCATTTGAAATAGAAATATGTATCAGGGAAAGAAAGGGAGTTTTTATTAATTTGTATAGAGGCTACCTGGAATCCAGTGGTTTGAGTTTCTCTTTGACTGGAACTAGAACAGTTTATATCTCAGGCCAATGCACCATTCATTTAGGATGAATGAGAAATATGTATTTCTTCTCTGTTAATGACTATTTTGAAGGAAGGGTCATTTTCAGGAAAATCAGTTCCTGGAAGAAATTTTATATGGAATATGAATATCTAGAACATGATGCTCTAAAACAATTTATACATTTATTCCACTCAAAAATCCTGTAACATTGTAAAAGCAGGGTTAAGGAAGAATTCCTTTCCTAGAAGTTGTTTATCTTTTTTTAATAGGAAAGACATAAAGTATCAGTTGGTGGAAGCAATAACAGACTAAGGGAGCAAGGGAAAAGAGGAAGAGGAAATATGAGCTTCTTGTTAGGACACTTAAGAATGCTGAAAGGCAGATAATTTACCTGGAGTATAGAATACTCAAGGATTTCATTGTTAGTTAATATGGGAATCTAAAATCCCTAAGCTCAATTTTCAATAAGAGCTGAATGCAGTCATTGTGCTTTTGAGCTACAATGGATGTTAGATTCATGTGGTTTATATTGTTAGTGTACAAGCTGAGTGGTACCCTAGGACCCCCAAGTTTGCATGCTCTGAAGAGGTTCTACCTTCCCCCACTTAAAGATAAAGAAGACTCTCACTGTGAAACATCTTTAACAGCTTATTGTTCATAGAGAAAGAACAGTAAGGATGATAATTTCAGCTAAAGGCTGCCATTGCCAGTCTCCCCCTGGTCTCTCACCTTTGTCATTTCTAAGTGTCTTTGCTAAGTAGCAGGTCACCCTTCTTCATGTCTCTCTGATCCACATGTCTCTTCTGAATTTCCTCTCCACATCTACTTATTCAAGTCTTTTCTCAGTCCTCTTTAACTCCTCCACCCAGCTTAGCTCCATCCTTCATTAGGTGTGGCAGGGATCAAGGAAACGTCCCTTTTTTTGGAGTCCACACTCCCTGGCATTATCTTTACTCTTGAAAGTCTACAGTCCTTTATCTCATTTTCTCTCAGTTCTCTTCTCAAGACAGCTGGCCAAAAGGTGGCCATGATCAGTGTCAGCAGTGTTCAGTGGGACTCACACTGGATAAAGTGCTGCAATTCCTCAGAGAGAAGCTTCCACAGACTCTCAGAACATTCCCTGTACACGTAGTGCACACAAACATGCAAATGAACATGATGCTGTTTATAGAATTCTAGATAATCCAGAGCTAACTGACTCCTTCTAAACCCTAGTAGTCTTAAAAAGCTCAAATTCCTTTATTAACACCTATGAAGGACTTTGGTATGGGTAACCACAGTTTAAACCAGTTATCTTTCACCCAGCTGCTTACACTCACACTTGCAATCTATCTGACAGTCCTCTATTGAGGTACACAATATCACTCTGTGCTTCTGTTAAGGGGAAGGATATCCTAAAGAAGCTCTACAAAGTCTTATGGACTCCGCCCCCTACTCCAGCTTTCTGGACCTACAGAAAGGTCTCCAGTGATTGGAAACACCTACACCGTACTCCAATGATTGGAAACTACAACTCCCAGCAGTACCAGGGAGAGAACTGCAAGGACCCAAGGCAGGAGTTAGCAGGAATTCTGGGACATTTGGGGGGATAAATAGGGCGTGATTGCATCTAGCTTTCTTTCACGTTCTCGCTTGGGAAGCAGCTTTCCGAACCACGTGACTCGGTATGTTCAGTCAGCCTAGCCCTAAGGTATTCCACTTACTTTGTATCCTGCTCTCTTTCCCTGTGTTGTTTCCTATTCCTTTTCCCTTTTGTAAATAAACCCGTTATTTACCCTTTTGTGTGTACCTGCAGTGTAACTGAGTTGTGTGTGCTCAGGTGAGGCCCCACAGACAGGCGGCCCAGTCCACTCTGGGCTACCCTGTAACACTTCCTCCCAAAATTCTTGTCTTTATATTCTGAGATACTCATGTAATAATCAACAAACATAATTCCACCCTCAATCTTTCTTTTTTTTTTTAAGATTTATTTATTTATGCATACAGAACTGGGGTACAGGCCACAGGTGCAGGGGAGGCGAGAGGCTTCACCAGAGACAGAGTGGGGAGCAGAACAGGCAGATCAATGAAGTACACTGCTGAGGGGAGCAGCAGGCGGGCCAGGAGAGGTCTGCCGCGCCATGTGGTCTCCTTTGGGGCAGGCGGGAACTGAATTCATGTGTAAGTGGCTTCAGCTTCTCAGTGCTGTGTTTTAACCCGCTGAGCCTCCAGGGAGGGCCATAATTACACCCTCAATCTTTCTAAAGAAGAATTTCCTATGCATCCTGTTTCATCTGAAATCTGGTTCCCCTCTAGGACATTCTCTACATCTCTTAAGTAGAGGTTTCTCATTTTCCTGTATCCCATGCACTTTTGTATTTTGTTTTCCCTTTGCTCATTAACTTCTGAGCATAAAGAAAGAGGAAATTATACCAAAAAATAAATAAATAATGGTGAAAAGGTGCTAGTGAAGGAGATCTGGACCAGAATTCCCATTTATATCTCAAGCTTCTAGTCAGTCTCTTTGGTTTCTTCCTTCTATTAAGCTTATTCTCCCTCTTCTTGCTGTGTTAGGTTAGATTGGTGATAGAATTTTTGACATTCTTCCCAGCCAGAAGAGTCTAATCCTTTCCACTTGATCATGCCAGGCTTTATGACTGCTTGACTAACAGAATAAGGCAAATGTGACACTATACTGTTTTATAGGCCAAGGACACCAGAAACTATCACCTTTAATTTTTTGTCTCTTAGAATAGTTGCTCATAGACCCCGACAGCAATGCTGCAAAGAAGTGCAAAAAAGCCCTGGAAGAGACCCCTATAGGAAGCAATGAGACCATTATTGGTGCCCCTAGCTACCCTCCCAAATAGGAATCAACACTCACTTTCCAGGAATAACTTCTAAGTTAGACATTTCACAAATTGATTCTTTAACTCAGTCAAGCGCCCCCCACCCCTCAAGTGATGCCATCTTTCAAACTACTGGTTTTTTAGCAAAATACATGCTTGCTATTTTATGCCACTAGTTTTAGGGGGTGGTTTGATAATCAGTAATACATGTAAACAGAACACTTGCCCACACCCCTCACTTAAAGTGGGAAATTCCATTGTGTCAACTCTTGATAACATTCTTGAATTCAAGATTCCTTGCTATTTTCTCACAATTTCAGGCAAAATGTTTACCATGGATCAACTCATCTATTTCTACTCCATCTCCCTTATGTTCTTGATCTCGTGGTTTTTAACCTCAGCTGATCTTACATCCTGCTCAGAAATCCTTTTTTTTTTTTTCTATTTACTCTATTTTGCAAAATGTTCAAAACCTGCTTTCCCTGGCCCATTAACCAAGAAGCTTAATTCCTCTGTCAGTAGATGAACTCAACTCCTAGTTCACAGCAAATATGGAAGTCTCCAGAGAGAAAGTGCTCCAACACCTTGCCAGCTCTTCTGTCAGTTTCCTTCCCCTTTGCCCTTCATTTTCCACACATTTTGGACAATGATCATCCAACTAATGTTTATCAGTGTTCAAATATTAGAAAGTAAAGAATGCCTTGGTTCCACATTATTTTGCAGCCTTGATTTTCACACACCCCCCCCAACCCCCTTAATTTTCAGGCTTCCTGAGAAATGCTTCTATTTCTTCACATCCTCACTCACCTCAAACCATGCTAGTCTAGCTTTTCGTCCTTTCTGCTAATGAAATTGGTTGTCCTGGAAAAACTACATATTGCCCTCTTATGATATACACTGGATACCTTTAATTTCTTATTTAACTTGATTTCTCTGCAGTCCTTGATTTTATTGATTACTGCTCTCTTCTGAATGTTATGTTCCTTTGACTACTATTAACTTATTCTTCAATTTTTTTTTCTTCAAAATCCTCTGACTGTTATTTCTAAGTCCTCTTTGCTACTATTTTTTTTTCCCTTGCTCTTGATAATTGTTAGTATTCCCAGTTTTATTAGAGATAAGAGAATTTGTAACATAGGTGGAACTTTCTGGCTGATCTCACGTGAGCCCATGATTTCAAAATTTATATTTTCATTCCAGTTACTTATCATGAGATCTAAAACTAGAGTCTATGTGCACATAGGCTACCCAGCTACTCACAGGTATGCCCACCAACTTTTCAAAAGGACATGCATTATCTTAGCTACAACTATACTTATTCTCCTGTTTTCTTTAGCAAAAGCAAGAATATCCTCTTAACCAGCAAAGTCAGAAGCTCAGGCATTATTTTGGCTCTCCTTTTCCCACAGACTGTGAACACTTGACTAGGCTTCTTAAGGATACTATTGGATTGTCTTTGAAGTCTCTAAAACTCTTTCCATCTCCAGTTAAGAGGAATTTTCTTAAGTAGGAAATAGAAGCTGTTACAACTAATGATAATATGATAAATTATATTATAATATGATAAATTATATTTCTAAAATTTAAATATGATCACACTATGTCCTCAATTAATAAACTTAATTCTTCAGTCCTTTTTGAGGTCCTATTTACTGTTTCAGTTTCATCCTCTAAGTTCTTATCTGTCCCAACCCCCAGCAAATCAGTAGATTTCACTAATCTTCAAGTTCTTTGCTAGGAGGAAATGCATTACTTTTGTTTACAACTGTGTCCTCAAATCAAGTCTTATTCTTGTTCTATATATATACTATTTACTTATTTTTAGTCATTTTTTTTTCCCCAATGAGAAAATGAAATCCTATGAGCAAATTGAAGAACACAATTTGAGTGTTCTTTCCTGGCAGCAGTTGGAAGCCTCTTCTAAGAGTTGTATTTGAATGTAAAGTTTGGAACTTTACTTTCTGAAATGCAAACATTACTGAACTAAGATCAGGGCACCATCCTTTGTCTCTCAGATCCTGAGTATTTTGAATACGATATTAAGATAAGAATGGTGAACACAAAATCTTACTTTAAAAAATGTGTTGGCCATTAGCTAAGTTGTTTTCTTTGTTACTGAAATAATTAAATGTAGACTTTAAAATGTATCTTTTTGGTGACTACCATGACATCTAAATGAGCTGTTCTTCTGTTTCTTGAAACAAATATCTCTGAGGTTATAGTTGCTGCTTCTTGACAACTGAAACAAATGGAAAATGGAACATTTGTTCAATTCTGTTGGTTTTCTTAATCACTGAACCTCAACACAATTTGTCCACTAGAATTTGAAATCCTGGTGGACTAGGACTCTTTTATTTATTTTTGTAGTTCTGGCATTTGTCATTGTATCTAACAAAAAAGAAGGTAGTTAATGCATGTTAGCTGTGTGAATGGGTTAAAGCTGTTCAATACATTATGATAACAGTGAATTAAAATAAAAACTTGTATCCCTTATTCTACAGTCTGCTAATATAATTAAGCTGTATTAAGCTGTATATGCTATGAATGTCAAGGCCAATCAACTTTCTCTCCTGGGGAAAAAAAAAAAAAAGGCACCACTAGGCTTGATAGATATTTCCCTGTTTGCCAACATATCCTGTACATAAACCTTCTTCCTATTTTATTCCCCTAGAAGTAAAACCATCAGAACCATAAACTCAGGGGTTGCTCAGACTGCATTTTATTAGTGTGGAGAAGATGTCTACTCATACAACTGCCAATTGCTTCATTTTTTATAAAGTATCTGTAATTACTTTTAATTTGAATATAAATTCCTATTGTTGAAAGAAAACACTTAACCTTAGTTATGTTAGGAAAGAAAACAGAATAAAAATGGGCTGTGTACATATTTAAAATCACAAGCATAAAAATACTAATTAAGATAAAACATTATACCATATTCTCTATAATAAACACAAATTAACAATCCAATCAGGAATGTGAGCACCTTCAGAAAATTATCACATGAATCATGTAATCTCACACAAAAAAAATAAGTTAAGGAAAATGATGTAGGCTTTGGTTAATGGCCTAGTTAATTTTGACATCTCTGAGGATATTTTTTTCAGACTACATAAAGCAAAATCTTCATCTATTAGTACATTTTTTTTAAGAAACTCTACCCTTTGAGGTTCCCCAAACAATCAACATGTGGAAGGATGTATTTAAAAGCTGTCAACTAGCAGAAGAAACTAGAGAATACAAACAAATTGCACTGACCACTCTATAAGCAAGATTCTGAGATAAAAACAGATAGAGGCATTTCTGACAGCCTTTTAGAGATTTAAAAATGGAAAATTGCTTACCATTTCAGTGAGTCCCTTTACAACAGCAGTGTGATGTGTAAGGCCAGAAGGTCCTTAGGACAGGGGTGTTGTTCCCTCAACAGCATAGTGTTGATGGTTGGGACCTGTCAGCTGAGTGCCTCTTCAGGAGTGGCTTTTGTTGTGTCTGCATCAAAGTTACCTCTTTCCTGAGCCCAATTCTGTTTGTCACACCCACAAAGCTGATCCAGAGAGTGCCCAAGAAATACTGATCTCTAGATCTGCTCCCTAGAGAAGGCAACATAATACAGACACTTAGACTAGCTAAACAAACCCTTAAGGCTGCCCCCCAAATTAAAAAAAAACAAAAAACAAAAAACAAAAAACAAAAAAAAAACACTAGGGCTCTGTGTTTATAAAGGCAATATAATTGATTGACAGTAAAAAAAAATAAAAATTCTGTCTTAACTTTCTTTGTCTGAAACACCTTGGAAGGTGCCCAGCCATCTGGAGATGAATTTGGTTCACTAATTTGACCAGGTGTTCTTTATGTAGACAAAGCATTAAAGATGCACTCAAGTACACACTCCCAGACATACAATCTGTCTCGAGCTTCTCAGTGTCCATCTCACCAAGCTTGCCATTTCCTTATTTCTATCCTATTCCCTTATATTAAGCATTTATTTACTTTGTTACAAGTAAATTTACTTGAAATTCACAGCAATGAAAATAAAGACTAAATTGTAAGTCAACTTCGTGTCTTAAGACTGTAGAATCAGTTCTTGCATGATTTTCTAAAGTAATAATTTCCTACACTTACTTGATCATAAGAAATTCTGGAGAATGTTAAAAATTATAGACTTCGATTGAGTCAATTTAGGGTGGGGCTTGAAAGAGTTGTAGTATGTCTCCAGTTGAGTGTAATAATCAAGTAACCATGACATGGCCATAACAAGGAGAAAAGTCACTAGCTTGAAGTCCTACAGCTAGTGCAGTCACAAACTTTAGTGTGCGAACAAAACAATGTCTATAATCTGCATTTGTTAATATGAAGATTTTGACAATCTAGTTTTAGGACAGGACTTGGAGATTGAGTTCTAGCAAGCTCCAAGGCGGTATGCATTATTCATGGAACATTGAGTTCATTCAGTGTACAAAGGTAAGATCATTTCCGGTGTTTATTTTAGGTCATCTGGGGGAAAAAATAGGCCCTTTGAAGATCCAGTGCTTTACCAAAGAGCATGTGTACTTTTGTATGTAGGCAGTGTTAGGGAAACAATATCTTGAATGAACTCTACCCACTGATATGGAGTCAATGGACTCTATCACCACCTCCACATCAAAGAGATCCCAGGCACCAAGGATTGAGACCCCGATGCCATGAATCTGCCATGTGTTTTGTTGTTGTTGTTGTTGTTGTTTTTTAGATTCATTTTATTTATTTATGCATATAAGAGCTGGGGTGTAGGCCAGAAGTGCAGAGGTGAGGGAGTGAGAGGATTCACTGGAGACAGTGGGAAACAGAACAGGCAGATTGGCTGAAATTTACCGCTGAGAGAAGCAGCAGGCAGACAGGAGAGGTCTGCTGTATCATGTGAGTCAGCTACTTGGTTAGGGATTGAACTGGTGCTACAATGGCTGTGGATAGCTTCATAGTGCTGAGACTTATCCCTTGTGCCACCCAGGAGGTCCAACCATGACTTTTGACTTATTGAAGGGGGGTGTTGCTGGCAAGTAAGGATAGAGCTAGACAGTGACATTTGGTTTAAAATGGAAAACTTGTGGGCCTAGAGGGGCTTGGCTTTGCCTCCCTTCACTATGTACTGGGTTCCAGCTTAAGCAGAATTAAAGGTAGAGCATATTGACCAATTAATTTCTCTCTCTCTCTCTCTGTGTTCACTCTCTTTTCATTTCTCTTATAAATAAACTTTACTGACGTTGCTATGTGTTCTTGCCCTTAGATCTTGTTCTGAGTTTTTTAAGCACATATTTGAGGACTTACAGACAGGCCATCCTATTTCCCTTTGGAGTTGCCATGTGATATCACAATGAGCTCCACCCTATGATCTGCAAAAACCTGTACACTAAATGGTTTCTGCCATCCTCCAAATAAAGACAAACATACTTACTGAAAAGGATCTTTAATTAAAAAAAAAAAAAGATAACTTTAATACAAATAATGTGCAATGGAGAAAAAAAATAATATATTTTTCAAGTGAAACACCCAAAGTTACCCATCCTTTCATGGGTAAATGTCCAGCCAAACAGAGTTCACCCTAAGTGGGGATACTGAAGTCCAAGTTATCACAGTCTAAGGCACCTTTTGATGGGGACTCTAGAAAAGGAACAGAAGGGTCCAGGCAAGCAGGCAAGTCTGGAAGGAAAACATCAAAACTAAGCCCCCTATCTTTATAGCTTTATATCATATGTCATCAGAGAATATGTCTCTTCAGCCTTTTTCTCGAGGATATTTCCTGCTTCTTTTTAAAATCCATTTATCTAGCTAACCTGAGTCAACATTGCATGTTCTACATTTGGAAATAGTAATGGTCTTCAGACCACAGGAGAGTTCTAAACTCACGTGAATTAAGAAGAATATCCTTGACCCTTCTGCAGAATCAAATGAAAGAAAATTAACAAAGAGAATGGACAAATTTTAAGTGTGATAACCACAGGAAGGAGAAGTCCCAGGTTCCCTTTTCCTCCCAAGGAAGGGTGAGCTGAACAGGGAGGGAAAGCTGCAAAATACTGAGAAAAGAGAGGTGAGAGAAGAAAGAAGAGGGCCATGAGGAGGCATATGGGATAGAGGAACATGTGAAGAAGATACCTCACTTGTTTCTAGGTCTTGGCATTGTAACAGACTTTAGGGTGATATGGAAGGAGACATTGGAGAGATGTGGAAGACCTCAAGGGGGTCTGACAATGACAACTGTTACCTTGCTTTGTACTTTAATTTTGTTCTTTTCCTTCCTAGTTCCTTCTACCCCTTTTTTCTGGGTCCCCATAAAAGATGACTTAAACTTGGGACAAGGTCTTTGACCTTCGTGGTCCTTTTGAGACAACTCTGTTTGGCAAGGCATTTATCCACAAGGGGATGGGTGCTTAAGTGGAGACTATTTAAATGATATTATTTTTCTTCTCTTTGTTGTGCACTAATTATACTAAAATTACTCTCTGTTGAAAGTCTTACACACTAGAGTATGTTTTGTCTTTATGTAGCCATCCAGAGCATGTAGGTTTAGGGGTCCTGGAGTGTCCTTCCCCCTGCCCTATAACACTTAGGCAGAAATGGCCCTTAAAATGGAAAAAATCATTTGTCATCCACTAACCATATAGATGTGTTCTGTGCAGTAATATACACAAAATGCGTTTAAAAGAACAAACTATATTAAATGTGAACTATTATTTATTAAAATTAAGCAAGATATTTTTATATGATTAGTGGTGTTTATAGTATAAGCATACAAGAAATTCAATGATATTACAAGCATAACTCAAAAGTAAAATAATTTATTTTAAAATCTGATTTTATTTTATTTTCAATGTCTATACCAGAATTAATAATATCATAAAACAGTGAGAATTATCTTATAATCTCACCATTATACCAATAAGAAAGTTTAGGCCCAGAAAAAAAAATAGATAATTTACTTTAAATTTCACAATATTTATTTACAATACTGAAATTAGAATCCAAAGAACTCATTACTCCAAATTCAAAGAATGAAAATAACCCAGAGAGTGAAATTCTTTTTATTTGGTATCTATAAGCACTAGTCTGGTAAATATTAAGTTCTAAGTCATGATATCCCCAGCATGCTATTACTGCTTCAGAGTAATTTATCATGGACTAGGGATTTCAATAATGAGTCAAAAATATGAAGACACCTAATAGAAAGTAGATTATACAGTCATTCTTAGAGTTGTGAATATTCACTTATAGAAAGGATATGATTTGTTAGAGCTTCATCCTTGAGTGCTTGGATTTTTTTTTCTTAATGTAACATATTTGCACTATCAATGAAACATTTAAAAATGTAGTTTTTTATAAAAGAAAAAAATGTATCTGGTGAATTGATTTAGTAAAGTTGATTCTTTTGAAAGATGATGCTGCCATCATTATGGACCATTTGATTCACCTGATAATTCCCAAGACCGGGTATACAGGCAGGGTTCTCTACCTAAGGCAGTCCTTCCTAAGGCTGGAACCAAATCAATGGAATGGGTTGGATACACATAAATGTTTTGTCACCTTCCCAGTACCAGAGAGCTCAAACTGCTGAACATTTCATTTGCTCTCGTGGCTGAGAAACGTGTGTTCCTTATTATAAAAGGTTTAGGGATGGCATACTGTGTAATAGCTCAGATGAGTGAAAACAAATTTAAATATAAGCAAGGCACTAGCTTATACTTTGCATGTTGTAAATACTCTTAGAAACAGTATGGGGCCTTATTAAGTTTGAACCTCAGGTCTTTCAACTTCTCTGAGAAAAGAGAACAAATGGTAAATGCATGAGAAAATAAGTAAGTAACCTCTGTGATTTCCCACTTCAGCTCAAGCCCAGATATTTTTGTCAGTTGTTAATTACAGTCATATTTCTTTAAAGCATTTTATTTATTTTTTTTAAGAAAGGAAAAAAAAAGGAAAATAAGCATTTCAAGGAGAAAGGCTGAACCACATAGTGTTGGTTCACATTTTTTCTGAGTGGAGAGGTACTTAATGGGAGGAAGCCCGTTGGCAATGCTCTGACTGTAGAAGAGGGAGCCGGTGTAGTGTTTAAGTAGGGGGAAAGAACAAATCAGGCCAGGGCAAGTTCAGAGGTAGGCTGAATGCAGATTCAAAGTGGGGAATGGCATGAACTCTGGGGGTCACAGGGGAAAGATGGCAGGGAAGTAAAGGAGGGTGCCTTCAGTCAGCCAAGAAAACCTGCTTCATATTGCATTCTATTCTCTCTTTTTTTCCAACTACATGCATGCATATGATGGTATACTGAGTCCAACACTGGGTATTTTGCTGTACCTCATATGTGTAGCAGAATTCTGACATAAGAGCAAGAAGGAAAAGTGATAAATCTACATGTAAAAAGTACATTAACTTATTGAGGATCATAACTATATTTCGATAGGTGCATATCAGGGCCCATCTTCTGACTGCACCTCAGCTCATTCTGAGAATTTTTGCATTGTATGAGACCATAAGGGTTACTTAGTCCAGTCTTTCATCACCTGATCCGCCTTGTCTTGGTGGCTAAAATTCTGAACTGGTATTGCATCCATTCACAGCAACTTTATATTGATAATTCCTTTCAGGAAGAGTGATAGTTCCCATTAAGAATAGTAAACAGATGGTTTTGTTGAACATGAAATGCTGTGCTTCTCTGACATGGCCTGAGATGTCAGTTACTGTTTTGATTGCTTTCTTATTTTTCTACGCAGGCACTTGTTGACAGGAAGCTTCGTGGCCACCATTCATTGCATTTAAGTAATCAAACAACCACAAACTGTCACTGTCACTTTCATTTCCTGTCATCATTCATTTTCTTTAGCTTCTCCCAGCATATCATTGAAGCTGGATGCTCCATCCCCTGTATATCAACAAGGAAGGGAGGTGTGTACAGGTGCTGAGAAAGATGAGGGGAAAGTTGTAAAGACTTGCAAAGTAGCTCCTGAATTTTAGTTTATGTCATTCACCTGTGGTTTTAGAAACAACTTTTAGTTCCTTAGCTTAAGTGGAAATCTTTGTCTTATTGCTGTAGGATTTTCTTAATCCTCCCACAGCAGTTAAAGACTATCCGTAACTTCGCTTTGTTTGTTGTCTACTTTGCACAGGAATGATGCAAAGCTGTTTTTTCCTGCTTCCATCAGCAGCTACAAGAGAGAGCTTTGTGGTCATAAGAATTGGATTTGGTTGTCCTTCACAAGAACCTTTCTCCCAGCTGTTTCTAGATAAATGTGCATCTCTATAGCTCGGAAGACTATCAGGAAACAGGTGTTTTTCTATTAATAGTCAGGATGTATCAAAGGAAGGAGAAGGTACCGCAGTATGTGAAAATCAGGTGGTCCGCGGTTGAATACTTTGTACACAATAACTAATCACTCTAAGCTTATATCTATTTATAATAAAGTCTATAATTACAAGCCAGGTGGCTGTGGTTAGGAGATTGTGGGGTTTCGGAACAGGTTACTTGACTCACCGTTACAGTTTTAGAGGAGATGTGGCCACCTGGGTAGTGGATGGTGGGGTAAGTGGCCGCCCACTGTCTAGCCTCTTTCTGCACTGTCTTCTAAATTCTCACACATAAAATTGCACAATTCCCCCTCTCCACTTGCAAATACAAAATTTCATGTGAGGTTCTTTTAGTTGGAATGCAAGAGCTTTTCTTTTTTTTTTCTGCTGACTCTTATGAATTGATATGGAGTTGCAGAGGAAGTATCTTGAAATCTAAATGTCATCCCACCAGTTGACCCTGTGGCTATTGGGTCATCATTTTTTCCTTGCTTTCAATTCAGAATTAGTAAGAGATCACATAAGTTGTACTATAATGGTTTGTTGTGAAAATAACATTATTAATAATCTGTCAGACTATCTCATAGCTAGTGATGGGCTCTGTAGGTGATAGAAGGATGGGGATAGTTTTTGTGCTGATGGTGCTTTCTGCTTAACTGGGGAAAAACAGATATGGTGAAAAAGATTGTTTATAACTTGCTTATGTTATGTTGTCCATCCCTATCACAGACAGTATTTGCTCACATTGGTAACCATGGGGATTTACTATGTACAGAGTTTGTACAGTTTCATGACAGAGATGGGACTAGAAACATGGATAGAAATCAAGAAGAATAAAAGATAGTAAATAATGTTTGGGTGTGGTGATTGTTTTAGTTTCCTATTGTTACATAAAAAATCACCATAAACTGAGTCATTTAGGGCAACTCTTATTATCTCCCAGGTCAGGCATAGAGATGGTTTGACTGTGATCTTTACACCATGTTTCCCAAAGTGTCAAGCAGGCTTATTTAGGTAGCATTAATAACAGTAATTCAGGGTTCTCTTGTAAACTCTCATGGGGTTTGAGTTCCTTGCTATGTGACTAAGGACCTGAGTCTTGCCAAATGCTCTGTAGAAATCACTCTGTCTCCTGAAGGTCTCTTGGGTCCTTGTCTTGGGGCCCCCTCCACAGGCCCTCTTCCAACACAGCAGCTTCCTTTTTCATGGTTAGGTGCTGCTGCAAGTCTTTCTCTTCAAGAAGAATGCCGTCTCTTTCTTAGAGGTTTGCCAGCTGAATCCAGCCCATACAGGTAAATCTGCCTCAAGGTCAGAAGATAAGTCAATTTTAGTAGCATTAGCAGTGAAATGCAATCATATGTGCAAATCCTACCCACATTCATTGGGGTGAGATTGTGTTCAGCATATACATGAGGAGGTGGAAATCTCCAGATTGTCTTAGAATTCTACTTCCTCAGAGACAGAAGCAATGTGATAGGAGATGGATTTACCTGGTATGGTGTATTTGGAACCTATCAGTCTTGAGTGCAGAAAACAATTGTGAAATAATACTAGACCTGTAAATTTAGTCACAAAATAACAACAAAGCATCAAAGACAACATATGCTTTGGATCTTCAAGTCATTTTATTGTGTTATTTATCCTTTGTGCAGCATTTTAAATGGTAGAGTGAGAGGATCCACCATTCAGTGGTGGTCATGAGACATTGTTGTCAAGTCTAACTATCTAAAGTCAATGATAACTCTTTGTGGTTTATATTTCCCTGATATTAATGAAGTGGAAATTATTTTAAATGTTATTCATTGGTGTATTTTTTTTAGAGAAGAATTTACTGAACTCATTTGTCCATTTTTCAATTTTGTTATTTGTTTTCTTGTAATAGGAGAATTCTTTCCCCTGTTTGGAATTTTGTTTGAAGTCTGTAGGAGGTTGTGTGTCTGAAAAATGGACATTCTTTCTGTTAACTTTGGGTATAAAAGTTGAGGTAGTCTAATTAGGTTTGGAACTGAGTTTGAGTTTTATATTTATTATAGTTATCCTCAGGTCACCAACGGCTGCAAAACATGCTAGAAGTATGTTGGATTTATGAGGAATTCTGTATAGCAAATTGTCTATTTTTTTTTCAATGTTTACTTTGTTATGGGAGAAATATTAGGGTGAGGCCAGAAGCACAAGGGTGAGTGAGTTCCTCAAAGACAGAGTAGAAAACAAAAAAGGTGGATTTATTGAAATACATTGCTAAGAATATCAGCAGTTGAGACAGGGAAGGTCTGTGCATGAAGTATTGGGAACTTCCTTTTGTGAGCTTTTCATGACTGTGAGTGTTGGTCTCTGCTCACTGCACCCTGCTGGGACATCAGCCTTCCATATAGGGGGTGTCATGCTGTTTGCTCTATTCTGGATAGTCCCCTATTGGTCATGTGGACCATTGCCAGGTTCCCATTAGCAATTGCATTGGTTTCTCTTCCTTTCTATTTTGTGTCTCCCAGCACTATTTAGCTAAACAAAGTACAGAGACTAAGATTTAGCTTTCTTAAATGCTACCCCAACATTCTCTACCAGAAAAATATTGTTAGTTCTCTGCTCTAAACATCAGAGAACTTACATATTGCTTAGTACATGTCTCTTACAAATTATTTGTTATATGGCACATATCTGCTTAGCTGAGAAGTGTTAGAGAATGTTCTTTATTATTCTGATTAAGCTTCAATTTAAGGCCTGGTAGACAGGTGTTGTGTCTTAGTATTTCATAGCTGTTGACTTTTCAGTTTTTCTTCTCTTCCATACAATCTATAGTTCTAGGCTGGTGTATATCCCTTTGTCTCTCTAAGGACACAGGTTTTCTCAAGACACAGTTTTTGTTTGTTTTTTTGTTTGTTTGTTTAATTCTCTTTTTTTACTTTCCCTAATTTCAGTGAATTTTCATAAATGCTCAATGTTAGACAGTATTGTTGCTGGCCTTTCCAAGATTAAGACACATGTTCCATAGGGAAGTTGAGAAGGGTCACTGTGGATTGACTTTCCTGTCATAGCAACTGCTCTTTCTTTGCTCCAGTCTACACAATCAGGGTTTTGTCATTTTTCTCCCAGTCTTTTCTGTGAACATTCATTGGGGTTCAAGGAAGAAAGGTTGCATGAAGGTGCAATTTGAGGCTCCCAGGGATTTCATCTTGGGGGTACAATAAAATGCACTAAAAGCATACTTTTAGTGTCCACCAACTCACTGGTCACCCTGTATGAAAGCTTTTCTGGACTTTGATTGTATCTTATTCCAGTCAAACAGTGTTCACCCCTTCTCTCTCTCTCTCCCCTCCCTCTCTTTCTCCATGAGCACTATTATTTCAGCATATGGGCCTAAATTATCTTAAAACACTAGCATTCAATGGATTTAGGGGACAAGTCATAAATTTGCTGTTTGCCCAGTTTTTGTTGTTGTTGTTGTATGGCTTTATGTATCTTTTATTGATAGGTTTCTATAATCCTGAACAGACACAAGACTTACGTATTTTTTAAAGATTTATTTATTTATCCATACAGAAAGTAGGGTACAGGCCAGAGGTAGAGGGGCGGTAAGTGGTTTCGACAGAGACTGAGTGGGGCGCAGAGTAGGCAGATCAACAAAGCACACTGCTGAGGTGAGCAGTGGGCAAGACAGGGAAGGTCTGCTGTGCCATCTGGGTCACCTCCAGGACCAGGGATTGAACCCGCACTGAAATGGCTGTGGCTAGCTTGCAGCACTGTGTCCTAACCTGTTGTGCCAATGGGGAGGGCGGACACTAGACTTATATTTTTCAGACTTTAGTTACACTTGCAAGATGCTGTTGATTTACCTTTATGAAAATTACTTATGCTACATGATATTTTCCAAGGCATATTTATTATCTTATTTTCCCCTTAGAAGAATTCAGTTATGTAGGAAATTTCACTTCTGTGTCAGAAATTAGAAAACAATGGCAAAGAAATGTACCTTGTATAATGGAGCAACTAAAACATAATCCCAAGACATGAACTAATATCTGTTCTTTTTGTGTTTGACAGGTTGTACTTTCACAGCTATAATTTAAATCCTCCTTTTTGATAAATGAGAGCCATACAGTTTCTTTGACCACCTTCATTAAGGCCATTCCTGATCACTGATCAGTTCAGATCTTGGGAGATTTCAGTGTTTTAAGCATATTTCAATATAAAACCATTTTTGGAATTATGAATTAAAAATTAGTCTGAAGAACCTCTGTTTTTTTTTCAGTAAGTTTATGATTATTATTGTGTTTGATTAGATTGAGGTTCAATAAGACTTTTCCTTAGATGCATCTGAAAATGACAGGTTTCATCATCTTTTTGCTTTTTGGAAACCATTTAGTTGTAACAAGAACATAAAGAACTTAAAATATTATTTAAAAATACAAATGATGTATGCTTTTTCTTTTATAATTTAAACCTCTCCAAATTCCCTTTATTTGATATCTTACTGATGTCAGAAATATACCTCATAATAATAAAATATACATTATATATGTTGGGGTTTTACTAAGCAGTTAGTGAACTAGTTGCTTTATACATTCATTGACCTTGGTTAAAGAAAATTCAACTTTCTCTGAAGCTTTGGTTTTTCTCTCAAATATTTATGAGTAAAAATTATATCTTTAAATGGTTACTCTTTGTGTTGTAAAATTTTCTTTTGTGCCTTTTTTTGCTCTTGAATCTCTCAAGTTACAAGTCTCTCATGAGAGCTGACACAACATGGTAAAAGATTTGGATAGATTGGTAGTAAATTTGTGGGTATTTTTCTTTTTAATAAAGTCTTTGTAAGGCTTGTAAATGCCTTAGGCAACTTTTTCTTCTTCCTTACCCTTGTCATAAGGCCAGGTTATGAACAAAAAAGAACAACTATTCCTCATAAGATTAGTTTATATGTGATTCATGCAGTGTTTTCAAGTAGCCCTTTTGTTGAAAGAAGCAAAAAAGAAAAGCCTTTTTTGTTTGTTTCTAGGTATAGTATATTAAAGGCAAATCAAGATTCTTAATATACTCTCTTGAGGTTTATAAATTTCAGGATGTTATGAAACATGGAAAATTCAGTCTAGAATCTGGTGCAAAGCTTACTGATGATGCCCTGGGCCTTAATCATTAGCTATTCTTTTATGATGGTCTGAGAAGGCAGTGTATCCATTGGAAAATGAAAGTGTTTGCTAATATAGTAATTACATCATATCTTCCCCAAAGCATTACTCTATAAAGCTTAATATTTCCTATCTTTGGAAGAAGTCATATGGCATTTTTCATAGTCATGGTCACCTTGGTATATAAGTTTGTCACCTAACTCCAAATAAAAACCTATAGCTATGACTATATTTCTGGCAAATCTAAGGAGAGAGCTATCGCATTAACTCTTGATTATTTTGATGACTGATATGTATACTAAAAAACATTCATTTAAGCTCTAGTTCAGAAGAGTCTGTGATTATTCATTTGCATTAAAAAAGTAGTGGGTTATGGCCCTCCCTGGTGGCGCAGCGGGTTAAAGCACAGCACTGAGAAGCTAAAACCACTTCCGCATGAGTTCGATTCCCGCCTGCCCCCAGGTGACCACATGGCGTGGCAGACCTCTCCTGACCCGCCCGCTGCTCCCCTCAGCAGTGTACTTCATTGATCTGCCTGTTCTGTTCCCCACTCTGTCTCTGGTGAAGCCTCTCGCCGCCCCTGAGCCTCTGGCCTGTACCCCAGTTCTGTATGCACAAATAAATAAAATCTTAAAAAAAAAAATGAACTTTAAAAAAAAAAAAGTAGTGGGTTATAAATATAAATTAAACATTTTGCTGGTTTTCTGTAGATTAAGATTTTATTCATTGTGAACATGAAGTTAAAACTGATAATTTCCTGAAATATAGGAGTTAGTTTTTGGAGTAAGTAAACAGAATAACCTGATCATAAAAAATATGCTTAACAGCCTTGTCCCATGTGTGTATTCACAGTGGTTGTCATAATGCAGGTTCAGTGGCCATTTCCCTGGAAGGAGCAAGTGTCAATAAGAAGAATCCAGGATTTAGTACATTTATTGAATTTATTGTTGGCTTAATATTTTATCTTTCACTAAACCAGATGTAGCAAATTCACATGTTCATAATGGAAATTCAGGTCATGATGTGAGTGAGGTTGGCTGAGGCCAATGTGGTACCTGCCCTTCCTACTGGGCAGCTGTTCTGCAGTTGTAACTGACCAGGCCGGGCTGAGTGTGAGCTTGGTTACATCTGAGTCTCCTGTTGTTGAACAAAACCCAGCACACAATCTTGATTCAAAAAATAAATAACAAATAAATAAGTGATAAGTAAACAGATATTACTTCATATACAAATGTAGGGGTTTAATTAATACTTTCAAAAAATTTATTTATAGTCATTTATTTATGAATACCAGAACTGGGGTATAGACGAGAGGTATGGGTAGGGGTTGTGGGGTCAATGGGATAAAATGATTCACCATAGGCAGAGTAGGGAGCAGAACAGGCAGATCTACTGAAATACACTGTTGAGGGGAGCAGCAGGCAAGACAGGAGAGATCTGCTGTACCAGGTGATATGGGTCACGTCCCTGGTGGGGGATCAAACTCTTGCTGCAGTGGCTGGTGAGAGCTTGACAGTGCTGAGTTTAACGCCTTGTAACACTGGAGAGGACCTTCATTAGTAATTTTTTATATAGTTTGAAACGCAAGAACATCATTCTCACTATCTCACTACCAATCTGTAAACATTACACAAAGCTTTGGACTCCTTAGCATGAGTGAGGGGAGATTTTTTTCTATTTAGGTCACCATGCTTGTACAGTGTAAATTTGCCTATATAGTCTCACTATAGTAATTTAATGAATATATGGTTTTAATAGCTGGTCAAATGCATTCAGTTTTTCCTAATCTTATGATTACATTGGTATAAGAAAAATGAGACTAACAAAATGGTGAAAAATAACAATATACTGGTAAATTTAGTGATATCATGAGATCTAAAAATATAGTACCAGAGTTTTTTGTTTTTACTTATACAAAGTTAATATATATA
>NW_004567103.1:65111289-65113066 GCF_000260355.1 Condylura cristata | reverse complement strand
AAAAAAATAGTTCAAAATATGCAAGCTTGTATATAAAATGTACCAATTAGAAATATTCTTCAAAAATTGATCTGATGTCATTGGGCCCATATTCTTACATAACAATGTTGCTGAATTTGGGAAATTACTTCTACCTGGAACAATGCTTTTCACTCAGGCATATCACCTATAACTACCTTTTATTACAACACACTGAGACTTCGTGTCACTTACCAGAGTTTGTGGTAATTATAAAGTCTTCTTTTTTAATAGTAAAAAATATTTTTCTGAACCTGTCTCTGACAAAAGAGAAATGAGAATGTGTGTTCACACAAGATCCAGTACACTGATGCTCACAGTAGGTAGATTTGTGATAACCCAAACTTGGGACAACAGTATGTCCTTTCAGTGAGTGAATAATAAAATTGTGGATTATCCATACCATGGAATACTACTCAGCAATAAAAACAAAGTAAAAGAGTCAATGCAAGTGCCCACAAGGTTATATACTGCATGATTCCATTTGTATAAAATACTTGAAATCACATAAGAATAGAACTAAGTAGTGCTCTACAGCTAAGAGCAGGAAGTCCAGTTGTTGAACCTAAGTGAGTGTAGCTAATAGAGAGGAGCATGAGGGAACTTATTAGAATGGAGGAGACATTTTGATTATTCACTTTGCTGGTAAATCCACAAACCTATGCCCATGATATAGTTACATAGAAACAAATGTATGTGTATACTTGCAAACACCATGAAATTGGGAAATGTGAATGACTGATTTCTGGTTGTGATAATTGTACTGTGGAATTGCATGATGTTCCTTTTGATGAAATACATGGAACCTCTAATTTATGACATACATCTGCAAGTGAATCTACACATTATTATTATAATTATTGTTATTTTTAAATTTAAAGAAGTGAGGAAAAGAAACAGTCTAGAGAGGGTTACACAATTATACCTTACATGACTACTTGTCCACCCATGTCACCCACCTGATTATTGTAGGACTTTGAAGGTGTGGCTTCTGACTTAACACTACTACTCTGGCTGCCTGGAATGGATCCCTTCAAAGGAGAGCTGTGAGTTTGAAGTTGGAAGTAGAATAGAATCAAAGGAGGCAAAACCAGTGGTCAACATTGAGCACAAACAAGGAGACCTTGAAAGTTGTCAAATAAATGTCTTTGATGATATCTAATGACAAAAGGTTCACAAAGCCAGAGCACTCAACAGTATTGCTAACCATTATCTTCACAAGTACATACATTTCTGTCCCCAAAGTACAATGGCCCAAACATTCTCTATTTTTTTTCTAATATAAAGCATAAGCTGGAAGAGTAACTTTCAGAGCAAAATCTGTTTGGACCTCACAAAACTGTATCATAATAAAACATATTCCTTACTTCTTACCACCATCTTTTCACATATAACTGCCCTTTAATTATCAAAGATAATTATCTAAGAAATTGCATAAATAATGAAGGATGTTTAGAAGTAGTAAACATTGTCCAAAGGTCTGTTTTGATCAAGGGTCATAACATATGACAACATTTTGAATATGACATATGATGAAGTAAAATATTAAGTTAAATTAAATAAAACAGATAATCTAAAATTTGAACAAATGCAACAATAAAGACTGGCCCTGCTCTCTGTACTCCTTTCGTTTTGTCCAGGAGGAAGAGCAGGTAGGCCAGGTATGCGAGGTGCTTTAGGCGCCTCCCTGTGTTGGCAAGATGTAGGCTTCCAGAGTCTCAGCACTGAAAAGGCTCAACTCTGGAGCTCTGGGGGGGGG
>NW_004567103.1:65041310-65111189 GCF_000260355.1 Condylura cristata | reverse complement strand
TGGGGGGGGGGGCAAAGCTCTATTTGTTTATAGTCTTTAGCTCCAATTACATAATTACATTGGAAGGGGAACTGACTTCTGAGGAAAAGCAACAAAGCAAAGGAGGTAAAATTGTAACAGGTCAGTCCAGCTATTATCTCTTTAGTCCTCCAATTCCTCCATTGTGGGAGTGCAGTGCATATGTATGCATGTGTGTGCTTGTGTGTGTGTGTGAGTGAGTTGGTGCTTGCATGGCATTAACAGATAAAGGCAGTCAGAGGTGCTTGCAAGGGTATCATTTTACCTTCAGTGCACTGTGGCACTCTGATTATCTCTCTGAAATTGGAAGGTAACTGGATGTTGTAGAAACAGAGGGCCTCCATGGCAGGTAATAGAGCAGACCTAATTAGCCTCAAATACCTGTAATCCTAGGAGATGTACCTCGAGATAAAAGCTAGGGAAAGTCCCTCAGGTATGACTAATAGGTCCCCAGCCAGGTTGGCTGTGGATCAGGTGTAGTATGTCAGCTGTGCTGAATGTGCCCTATTGATCCAGGAGAGGCTGTGATTTCTGCCACAAATTGAATTCAAATTGCTTACAAGGGGGAGGCATCTGGCTCTACCTGCGTCATATTTCAAAATAATTTTATTCAATGCTAGTTTGGTAGTAGATTGTTCAGTCTTTTTAAAAAGCTGTCTTTTACAGTACATCCTCTTAAATCTTGTGTATGATTTTCTTGAAAACAATTTTGTAAATGCTACGGGCAAGTGTATCATAGACAGATTTCATATACTAGACAAATGGAGAAGAGTTGACTTAAATATTACAGCTCCTGCCTTTTAGATGATACTCTATAGAGGGAATTTTTGTTATTTACTTTTAAGGAAGGATGGGTATTTCTTTTTTCTGTTTATTAATTAATTGTTGACTTAAATAATTGGAAATACAAAAGAAAAAACACAGAATTTTAAGCAAGGTTAAACTAAAGGAGTATTTTCCAAACTTCACCAGTCTTTTATTCAAATAAAACACGGTGACACAGTGTAGACAACCTCAAGGCTGTCTACTCCCCTTTTCCAAACAATCATAACAGATAAAATGCCAGACCTCTGTCTAACTTCAAGGTGGAGACCAGGTTCCCTTTGTGATATCTTTGAGAGGGCTCTTGGAGCTCAAAAATTCTTTGAACTAGGCAGTGTTACTTAAGTGGGTCCATATGTAAATGATTTCATAAGAAAGAGATTTTAGGCTATTCTTTCATGCTATTTTTTAGTGGGATCCCATTATAGCTTGATAATCAATTAAGTAACTGACATTACCAGAAACTTCACTCCAGGCAATATGGATTTGTATTCTTCTCACACAATAAGGGATTTCTCATTCATTCTACAAGTTATTATTAAACCCTTACTTTGTATCAGACACTGTACTATGAACTGAAGAGCTATCAGTGAACAAAACAGAATATACTTTAAATAGACAATATTACACTTATAATTTGAGTAATTTTGGAAGATAATGACGTCATTACTGTAAGCATAGTTTAGGAATTGGCATTGAGCAGAGACTTCAATGAGAGAAATAAGTTAGTCATGACACTTTCTGGGAAATAATACACACACAGCCTCACATCAGATAAACACTCACTTTATATCCATAATGTGTATCCTTGATTTAGCCAAATACTTTGGATTGTGAGTCTATGAGGAATGTCCAGGTCATCATCCTCAAAGAAAGAGAAAGACATTGAGGATTTTACAATAAAGGAAATAGTTGCTGTTGTGTAGCTTAGTGTGGGTTAACAGAGAAAGCAAGCCAGCATCCCACAACATTTTTAGATAATGCTTGTATGGTGCTGTTTTCCTATATCTATCATAAAACTGGAGGTGAAAAGTTGGCAAAATAACTGAAGGTGTGCTAGAACTGGCACATGCCAGCTCATGGAAGCCATTGTGGCAAGTCTCTTCCTAATTCTTCAATAGTGAAATCACTTTGGTAAATTGAAATCAGCCATGAGCTGATTTACACATTAGGTTGGACAACACAACAAATATCTCCCCTTCTCTCTTTTAGACCCTAAGAAATTGCTGTTAACCATTTACCAGCACACCACTAAAAATAAATCGGAGTCAATTTTCTGTAAAATCAACTTGTTTTTGGTCTCTATGTATGTCCATTTTCTCAAGATTACTTTATTAATAATCTTATAGATTATTTGCCAGGGTTAATCCAATACAACTTTTTCTCCTCTTCTGTTATAAAACATTTGTCACAACTAGTGTCCTGTTTTATTTCTAGTCAACATGACCAGAAGCAGACACTGTCTCTGCTAAAATGAGAACAAAATACTTTCTTGTGATGTGCAGTTTAAATAAGATTTGATCTACGTGTAGAAATTATTCTATTCTCTGTAGAAAATAATTGAAATACTAAATGAAGGTGAGAGTGATATATTGAACCACAACAATGGTTTGATCAAATATCACAAATTATAGAAGTGGGACAAATCATAAGTTAAATAGTATGGTGTATACATACGATTAAATATTTACCATATTATGTGAGTAACCTACAGATAACCAAAATAAAGGGGACTAGTTAACTAAACTAAATTAAGTGTTTACTGAGTATCTCAGAATTAACAACTGATACATATGGCAGTTTTGTTGTAAAAAAAAAAATACAATTGTTTCCCAATTAACCTTTAAGATTTAGCAGACTTTTTTTTTTTTTTTTCTTTAGAGTCCATAGGAAAGATTGCTAAGAAATAAGAGATTATGTTTACTTTTAGGGATTTTAAGTCATGAGATTTTATCTTTCTTCTTAGAAGTCTGTCAATAGATCAACATTTTTTTTCCAAGACCTTGAGAGTTAAATTTCTATAATATACCTACAAGTTTTATTTGAATGAATACCAGATATGTAGGAGACAGCTGCATTTTTCTCACTCATTTCACTCTATTACTGGTTAACTTAGTGGAAAAATGTAAATTTTCCAGGGATTTTAGGCTGAAGGTATCTCAGCCAACATAGATGTGTGCTTGACTTGAGGTCTAATTTAACTCCCGTGTAGTATTGATCGACATAGACCACCAGGGACACTTACAATCTTCCTTTGCCAAAGGTAGACAATGGTATAAGAGCAAAGTGTAATAAATGCCCCTGTCCAGTCCCATGTCGATACGCAGCTGCCTTTTTTGTGTGTGTGTGTGCGTGTGTGTGTGCATGGGCCCTGTTGAGTGCATCAGTATTTCACGTTTATTGTAGTGTGATGAAACACCTTTCAAAATGGCCAGAGGGACACTCAGCAGTAAGCATTTAGGCAGTACAAATTGGAGTGAACAGGAGGACAGTTAGCAGGGAATTTTTCTGAGGTCAAAGTAGTCTGGGTTGGAGCTGAATCAGCTAAATGCAGAGTTAAGAGCTACAGTACCTGCCGCAAAGTAAATATAGATTACCTTCTTGATGACAAATTGATCCACTGGACAAGGATCTTTCAGAAAGAGACAAGAAAAAAAAAATTAAATAATTCACATTGGCCGGATTTTTTAACTCTTTATTCTATGACTACCCCATCTTTCTACAACTTCCTATTTCACATTGTTTTAGGTTAACCAATCTATTGAACAAACGAATACCTATGCAGAACTCAAATTTCAACTTTAGTATGAGCAATTTCGAAAGACAAATTAATTCCTTCACATTTAACTTACGATTCTATACAATTGCTACATTAATTATCATTTCTAGGTCTGAAGAGCATAGCAAGCATTAAGTAATTGTTGTGATTATCGCATCTGGAAAACTTATAGATGGTTTGAAAATCAGCCTAATTCACAAGCACCATTTAGAATCAATGCAGCAAATATTTTGGAGTTTCTACTTTGCGCTTCTCTGCTCTTATATGTTTACTTACAAAATTGCTATCTTCAAAAAGATTTCTTTCAATCTGATTACTGCACTTTATTAAAACTAGATTTCAGTAGGAAGAAGTAGGGGTGGGTGGGTAATGCCTTCACTTATTTAGTCAGCAAACATTGATTGAACAAATACTCCAGTGTGAGGCTCATTGACAGATGATGGCATATCAGTCTCAGATACTTTGTTTCTTTCCTAAGAGGCTCATGGCTTATTTGGGGTAGATGAGTAATCAAAAACATACAAATAACGTTTGGGGATGACACAAGCAGATGCTAAGAAAGGAAGTAAGTTGCCAGATTACCCAAAATAGTAGTGGGAAGAGATCATGAAAGTTTTTCTGGAAGTGATTATAAAATGGAAATAGAAAATTTGTCTGAGTTAAGAAAGGAAAAAGAGAGGATGGATATAAAGAAAGGAGGAAGGACATTCAAAGCAAGCGGAGTCTGAATACCAAATGGATGGACAGGGTACATTAAGGAAATGTTTGGTCTGATTTCCTACATCGCAAACTAAACAGTAGTTACTGAGGTCATGGAGCAGCGGGGGAAGAAGTCGGGTAACAAAATGAAATCCCTATTGGAACCTGGAAGGCTAAGAGTTACATAAAATTATTAATTACAAGCTAATCTGATGATACCTTGTCCTAAGGAAGATTAAGACCTAGTGCCAAATTGTAGTGACTTGAGTAATTAAAAAGAAGAAATCAATGAAGCTGAACAACTTTCAAATAATTGCTGCTGAAACTATTACAAATGTAAACGTTTTGTTGCATCTCACAAAACATAAAAATCAAACAATTAAAATTTAAATAGATGTGAACAAGGAAATATAATTTCCTGACAATTCTAAGTGTAATTGTTGAGTGTTGCTTATGAAATTTCTCACTTTATATGAATTTATTCCAAGTGATATTTTTTAGGTATGAATTATTGATTTTGAGGGTCCCTATATATAATCATATCCACCCAGGAAATTGGAAGAATAGTCAAAGAATTCTCTAAGTTTTACAAACCCAAAATCTGAAGTGATCCAAAGAATATTTTAGAAGATGCAGAATTTCCTTTTCAGATAAAAACACATTATTTGCTGAATGTGATAACAAACCTCTAATATTTCACATAGCCTACACATGAAGAGAGCAACCACTATGGTTAAATAAATAGTTCTAAGTTCTGACTTGCTTAGAACTGATTTCAGTTTAGTCCAATTATTGAATTCTCTATTATCTGTTAGACAAGTATGCTATGTCTTGAGGACCAATGGAGTCCCTGACATATTGCTCACTGATGTTGAGTTCTCTTCCTGCTGGAACTGACCACTGCTTCCAACTCAACAAATGAGAAATAACCAAATATGTTTTTTTGTCATTTTCTGAGTTAACATTGATTTGAAGCACTGTACCTGAATTATAGGTGCAGGTTCACATCTCTTCAGATGAGTGCTGCCACACTGCCACCAAAGCACCCATAATTCTCCACCATAGCTCATTGGGCCTTGTCTCCATCCCTTTGTTCCCTATCTCTAGCCTTCCCCTCTGAGAGTCTGGACCTCTCTCTCTCTCTGTAGATATTGCTGTTCATTAGTATACTAATGGGGAAAAAATTAGACAAATTACTGAAGTCAGAGCACAATCCTGGGTTTCCTTCATGACCAGAAAGCTACATATGCACAGAATGAATAAGAAAAAGTGTGTCGGTAGAGGCTCAGGTATCAACAGGAAACACTTAAGCAGAACACTCAAATTTATAAATGTATTCATTTGAACTTAGTATCTGGAATCCTGTGATCAATTCTCTGTAACAATAATATACTAATTTGTAGAGAAATATGAAGATAATGGAATTTACCTCTGTCTCTTAGAAGGAAGATGAGGGTATAGAATAGAGATCATTGTTAATAAATAGAAAGCAACTCATTCATTTTTATGTCAAACAAAGATATATCAAAAAGTACTTGGCTCTAATTTCTATTACAAAGGAAAACAGTAGAGGAGTTTTCTATATGTTTTTAAACCATGTTTTCATGTATGCAATCACATCTGTGAACACATTAAAAGGATAGTTATTAGTATATGCTTCCAAGTGTGCTCCATTATATTTCAACTGCAATTTTCTGAACACTAATTTACAGCTGTATTTCAAGCTTATTCCTGCGACATTGAAGTAAATACTGTATATATTTCAGGAATTCTGTACAAAATTATATATTTGATAACAGACTGTTGATTCAGTAAACATTGCAAAGCTGGATTGTATTCACTGTGAGTCATGTGATGTCTGCACAGCAGGCACACAAAGAAGGGGAATTTGTGTACATTAATATCTTAAAGTCAATCCTTTGATTCCCTGTCAGTTATTTCACATGGTTGGAGAATCCCCAGACTCCCATGTGACCATGTGGAGGAGAAGAAAGGTCCATTTTCAAGATGTATTGACTGAGGTAATGGCAAATATAATAAGTTACTAAGAGGACATCAAATCAGGAGCCTGAAGAGGAAGAGAAGCTACTCCATGGCCTATTGATTTGATGAGTTTCAACCTACGCCTCCCAGTAGGTGTCAGAGGTATAGAGACTCCTTGAGAAAATGGCTGTTAACTGAAGGCACTGACTGAGGTTGCAGAAGGCAATACAGTCATCTCACCTCTGAGCATAGCATTCCTCACCTTTGAAACCATGAATGTTCATTACTTTCCACTTTATTTTCTTTGCTCCAGGCGATGGTTAAGGAAAGAAGAGTCGATGCATAAAAGACATCACAGCAGTTCATAGGTCTCTAACATCCAGAGCATCTATATAGACCCATGGACAGTATTTTCAGTTCAATCACTTTGAAAGCTTAGATAATCGAGGAGCAGAAGGATGTGTGGCATGGATAACAAAGTTGTTTTTCCTTTTATCAACATGAAGCTCAGTTAGCAACTACACCAAACATTGATTTCACTGGCCTGTTTGTAGTCACTACAGGGGTCTTTTTAGCTGTGCAACACAGACATATGCTGAACAGCCTTTGATTCTTTTTTTTTCCTTACAAGTTTGTTTTACAGGATAGGCCATTGCCAGCTTGTGATATTCCAGACATTGTATAAAATCCATATCACTTTGTATTTAAAAATCACCAGTTCCGCCCTAGCCTCTCTCATCTACTGTCAGTCCTTGGGCATTCTATGGTTGATATCCACCCCAGCCTGAGAAGTTTCTTATTTAGAGCTTGTATAACACTATTGTAGCAGTGGACAGTTCTGAGCCTTCTCCCTGCACAACTTTTCCAGTGCAACCCCTGAGAAGTGAGATGCTAGCTATGTGCATGTTTCAAGCAGAGAACAGACTCTGTATGTAAACTTTTCCATAAAAGTCTCCAGAACAACTTTCAAAACCAGCATCTCGTTTATTTTCTTCTCTTTTTCCTCCTGGCTTGTTGTCAGTCATCAATCGAGCAGGAGACAACTCATTTCATTTCTGTGACACACTGTGATGGACTTGTGTTGCAACCCTGACTTATTTTGAGAACTTCAATTTCTCAAGCTGAAAGCTTGAATGTCCCATGGTTGGAAGAGCTATTGATCCGATGCAGATGGACAGCTCGAAAGGAACTGATACATTCCTTACAGCATTTTATTTTTCCCCTGCCTTTCTTGGCCACTGTATAATGCAGTCTCTCTTGGAGTTGTTGTCATCTACAAACTTTGATTCTGGCCCCTGGAATATACACTATTTTATATTATTTCTCTCACTGCAAGCTCTGTCCTCATGTATTGCTCCATTTCATTTCAGATGAATTGCCTATTAACTTACGAGTTAGTTATTCTTGGTCTTTTGTACAATTTGTTGTAGAAAATCTAAACACTGAGGTTATGTGATACTTCCCACGTGTCTTCCCACTGACTTTAGAAGAAAAGATGGATGGCATTTCTCACAAAGACAAGACATGACTATAGCAACACATATTCAGTACTTAAGCTATTATATAAAAAAACATAATTAAAAAATCTGCAGATACCCAAGGAAGTTATCAGATAGTGGGCCTTTTTAAAAATCTGATTTAAAATAATTTGGTGAGAAAATTAGTTCTTATACTCTTTGTGCCCCCATCCTGTCTGGAGTTCTAGAGATTTAAACTACCCTGTTCTATCATTAATTTAGAGGTAGAGCATGCATACATTAATTTAGAGGTGAAGAATAATATGTCCACTCATCTATACCTTCTCAAGACATCCAAAAAAGTATAAGATAATTTTTATTGGCAGATTTCATGGATATGTACTTTATTGTTATTTTCTTCTTTTACATTTATTACAATGATTAATAAATTCCAAGCTCTATGCAAGGCACTTTAGTTATATTTGCTTATCTAGTTTACATAGGGCTTCTATAAAGTACATCTTATATATACTATGCCACTTTGTACATACCTTTAGGTATAAATTCATAACTTGTTTTAGCTCCACAAGTAGCAAGAGTAAGCAACAATCAGAACCAAGTCTCTGTGAACTTGGGTCATGCTGAATCCATAGGAAAAAAGAGTTCATATTCGAAAGAGACATTAATAAAGAGATCACCTACATTTACAGGAACCACAAAGATAGAATGGGGCTAGAATGGAATGCAATCCATTAGCATCCCCGGGACTAACTCAGTATGGAGAGCAAAGAGAATGGTTTCTGTAGCATAGTAATGACTAGAAGCAGAGAATTGGCAAGACAGAAATGAGGCAGTAAAGTATCTATTTCTCATACCCTCCAAACATCTGTCCATGCTTCCCTTTGGCTAACCCCACTGAAAGCCAGTTAACAACCAAATTTGGGTCTTATTGTTACAGGGCAATCCCCGATGTGAGTTGGGTTGCATGACTGTGGATCCTCACCAGTGAGCTTAAAGGGACTTATAATAATATTCAACTGCAGGCACCATGAAAAGGTTAATATGGCTTTATTAACAAGGGTATGGGGAATGAATAACTCAGGGAAGAAGAGAAAAAAATTGGTTCATATGTCCTACTAGTTCCACTGACCTGAAACCCCAATAGCATTCTGAAAGCTGATCAAGGGCCAAGCGACCATTTGATAGCCACAGGCCAAGAGACCCCAAAGTCCATAATCATGGCTGCTTAACTCCTTCCTTAGGTCCAAGCAAACATCCCTTTGGTAATGCTGGTATTTGAAGTTCCAATTTCTGGAGACTGGGTGGAGTCCAAAAAACCTGTATCTGGAGTGTGTTCAGGAAATCCTTTCTGTTGGGGACCAGCTCCAACTATTGGGGTGTCTGAAGGCAACACAGGCAGGACCCTAAATTGGGAAGGCTGATAGCTTGCAGAGATTCCAAGAGGGGGGAGAGGAGCCAGTGCCAAGAAGACATGGGAGTCAGGGTTGGGTGCAAGTCTTCCTGCTCTGCCTTCAGCAGAGGTTTCTTTTATACATTTCAAGCAGGCAGAGGGATGACATTAGCAAATGAAAGGGCCTGAGATCACAATCGCATTTTTTCTAAGAATGGTCTGGGGTCCTTTTGACCTTTGCTTGAGATTATAACATTCTAAAAGGAATCAAGGTTAAAAACAGGTACATAGGTGCACCAAGTTTAAGACTAATATTACTATAGTGAAGATTAACTAAAATAAAGTTCCTTAAATCTTATCTACTACTTAATGGGTGTGTTTTTCTACCTGAGACATCCTGGGAGGCAGGAAGAAGAAATTTCTTGCAAATCAAATTTCAGAAAAGTTCTTTGAAGAAACTTGCTCAAAGGATTTAAATGAGTTTCTTTGAGGTCTAGCCAGTAGAAGGCATAATTTGCTCAGAATAGGGACATAGGTGAATTTCCTTATCTAAAGACTAGATAGTAGAAAGCTTGAGTGGTTATTTAGAAACTGAATAGAAGGCTAGGTGAGATAGAGTGATAAGATTTGGGTGATTTGAGTTTTCCTCAGTCTGGCAGTAAGAGAGACTGCAGAAACAGCCATTTATTTTTATTAATCAGCCAGTTGTTTAATGACTTTTGACTTCAAGAGGAATTTCTCACCCTGGTGCAGTACTTGTTTGTCAGGGCCAGGTAGTACCTTATGAGACTGAGGCAATCCAATTGTAAGCTGAAGGTTGCTCAGAATATTTTGATATTATGATTACACAAAAAAGGGAGGCCATAACATAAGTTAGCAGTGGAAAGTCTGATTTTTCAGAGCTTTTCCCTATTTACCTGGAATCTGTCGGATGATAGATGTTACATAGCTTGTGTCACTTTTCCCCATAACACTATAGCATGCAGATGTCAGGACTTCAGGTTTTAAAGAGAGGTGGAACATACGGGATGGATTCAGGCAGAGATGGAACATTCCAGACACATACAACCAGTTGGTAGCCAGACAGCAAGAACAGCCCAACTTTCAAAGGGCAGCTCAGCCTTTGCTTGCCATGACCCATTTCTAGGAAGTAAAGCACCTAGGAAAGAAGGCATTTGAAGGGGAAACAAACTCAAAGATGTCCTGAGAGTAGATCCCCTTCAAATACCCTTGTCACATGAAACACTTGACAAATCACATAACACATAATAAAATGTCACCATATGCATACTTCCTAGTTTTACCAAGTATTTAACAAATTTCTTCCTGTATATAAAATGGGAACATGTTATATGACATGTTCTTTTGAGTGTGTAGCTTAAAATGTAAACTGTAACTGTAGTTTACATTTTTAAATGAAATATAGTTATATATGTGTAAAATGCTTTTAAAATATGAATAATTTTGAATCCATCCATAAAGCTACTTATTAATCTAATTCACCTTTCAAAATGTGTGAATGGAAACCTTTATTAAATGTGTTTTACAAACTATACCTGCTACTTCCTTTATATTTTCTGTTAAAAATATTTCCATGCTCTTAATTTAGTCACTGCCATCATTCATTATACTGATCAATAAGTAATAATCAAATTATGCAGGAATAAGCAAAATACACAAAATGACTTAACCTGTCATTCTCAACCCTTTATAATCACATCCCAGCTTCCTGTTTCACCCTTATCTTTAGGATCCCCACACATCCATGTGCCATCCAGTCTGGATGCTCTCCTTTTTATAACCTATACGATGTGTATTCTGTGCTTTTGCTACCTGGTTTCTCCAGATTACTTCAATTCTGTATAATTGGAGCCGGCTTGAGAATAGATCCCCTTCAAATACTCTCCCTGCATTCAGTACTGGCTTCCCCCACTCCTGCCAACTTTCATTCTGATAACCCTGGTGGGAGTGGGAAAGACAGTAACAAATATATATTCATGTATAGTCTCTATTCATAGAACCCTCCTCTGACTTTCAAATATTAAAAAAACAATAAAAAAAAAAGTAAACTTTTAACCTGACAGAGACAATTCACAGTCTGGCTCCAAACTCATCTTTTTCAATAGCTCATCCCTTGCTCTCCAAAAGAAGGCAATAGGCTCTTCCTCTGCCTTTGTTCATGTGGGCTTGTGTCTTTTTCCTTATTTCTTTTACCAACTTCATCCATCTATGTATCCATCCATCCAATCTCAATTAATGTATGTATTCATCTGTTTAATGATCAATTTGGCCTCTATATTGGGTCAGGCAATCTCTAAGGAGCTGTAGATTCAATCGTGAACAGAAGCAAATGGTTCTTGTCAGAATAAGATTTGGCCTGTGCTGAAGTTAGATATTTACACAGCAATCTCACAAGTGTAATTATAAATACAAGCAAAAACAAATTTTGTTAGTAAAGGGACAGAGTCCTGTGAGGATGCTTGACAAGTTAATCTACATTTCTTGATGGTAGTAGTGAGGCGGGGTCCTTAAGACTAGTTTCTATAATTCCTATAACACAAGTGATACTTAAGCTGAACTATGAAAATGAGAAGGAAATAACAAAAATTAGGTGGGAAAAATAAAGTAGGGTGAATGCATGTGCAAAAAGTTTGTAGTGGGAGAGAACTTAATCTGTTTGAAAATAATAGAAAACAAACATTAGAATGTTCTTTTCTAGAAAATGATAGCTACAGGAGATGCTCACACAATGTAAGAGAAGAGTAGACAAGCATTAGATGATTGTGGACTCTAGAGAGGATAAGGATGTTTTTGACTTATTAAAAGATCTGTAAAAAGTCACTGTCTGTGGGCCCTCCTTGGTGGCACAATGGGTTAAAACACAGCACTAAGAAGCTAAAGTCACATCAGCATGTGTTCCATCCCTGCCCCAGAGGTGATCCACATGGTGCAGCAGACCTCTCCTGACCCTCAGCAGTGTACTTTGTCCATCTGCCTGCTCCCCACCCTGTCTCTGGTGAATCCTCTCACTGCCCCTATACCTCTGGCTTGTACCTCATAAATAAATTAATTAAAAAAAAGTCATTGTCTGTAATGCAAGTAGATGAATAGATGAGATGACTGGGATTATATTTTATAGCTTTAGTTGCATAGAACACTGGAAACATGTCAGGTGGATGCAGAACAGTCAGTTAACAGGTTGTTTCCTCAGTCAGTGACAGAAGACAGTTGTATGAATTTGAGTGAGGGACTAGAGAAAATCATATAGAACTATCAGAAAACAAGGGGAAAACATTGAAGATACTAGGAAGGTTGGAGGGAAGTATGAGGAGAGCGCAACTCTAATATCAGACTCATTCAGGTAGTAGACCCACTTATAAAGTAAGTGTTGTCATTCAGACCCAACTTGAACTTATTTTCTTACATTAATTTTCCTTGACTTTAGTGGGAAACTAAAGGCATCCCACTCCTATGCTATAACAAAGATTTACTCATTACCTAGTACAGAACTTACCATATATTAACTTAGGTGCTAATAAAATTTTACCAAACAGGTAACAAAATTTCTCTTATACTTCAAATAAAGAATATCCTGTGCAAAAGTAAGTATATGGACATTTGGAATAGTGGAATTGACCTTTAAGAGTTTGGACCAGGGCCCTCCCTGGTGGTGCAGCGGGTTAAAGCACTTCACTGAGAATCTAAAGCCGCTTCCGCATGAGTTCGATTCCCTCCTGCCCCGGAGGTAACCACATGGTGTGGCAGACCTCTCCTGACCCGCCCGCTGCTCCCCTAAGCAGTGTACTTCATTGATCTGCCTGTTCTGCTCCCCACTCTGTCTCTGGTGAAGCCTCTCACCCTCCGCATCTCTGGCCTGTACCCCAGTTCTGTATGAGTAAATAAATAAATAAATCTTAAAAAAAAAGAGAAGAGTTTAGACCAAATTGGATCTTTCAAAATGAAGTGACAGATGAAGTTTTTAAGCACTTTGTTCAGTTTTAAATATCTGGAAAATATAGTTAGACTATGATGTTCCTTCCAATCCTTCTTTAAGAATGTTCATTCCATTTCACTACCTTGTCTTCTCTGGTGTTTCCTCCTGATAGTAAAGATAGCTCTCTCTCTATTGACTTCAGGGATGGCTTTCTTAGATGTTTGTAATTTTTCACCACTCATTTGTTCTGACAGGGATCTCTTAGGTATTATTGTACCCTGCACTTAAATCTCATCTATATTGTAGCTGGTTATTTCAACAATTACAGAAAAATGCAGAAGGATAAAACAAATGTGTTTTCAGAAGTGTAACAGGAATGAATTAGAATCAATGAATGTTACTGGGATATTTTATTAATTATTATTTAATATAATATGACAATAACAATTAAAATTGTGCTATATGTTTGCAGTGCCTTTACAATGTTTTTGAAGATATATATATAATGGGTAAAACTGACAACTTTATTACAATCTGCATTGAATTTTGTTTCCAATTTCCATAACCATCCCATTTAGCAGGTCTAGAATAAAATATCTGAAGTACAATCACACAAGAAAATAAAATAGTAGAAAAAGTACATACTTCCTCATGTTTGAAAAATTTTTCTCCATATTTGTTTTTGTAGATATAAAAATATGTATTTTTCAATAGTGTTTCAAAGTAGTAGAAAATCATCTTTCCACTTACGCTACATCAACTTGTGTACCCATAACTTCTAATCTAAAGGATTAGAAAATTTATGTAAATTTAGTGTAGCTACATGAAGACATATTAATTCTTAATATAGTCTTAAAAATTAGCTATTTCCTTATTGAAAAAAGTTCCCATTTTTTCAATTATTCATTCAACAACAAATATGGTCATATGTCTACTCTTTGTCCGTTAGATTACAGAATATTGAAAACATAAATATATAAAAAGTAAATCTCTACATAAAAGAATGTGTAGTGTTACAGAAGATATCCAATACATCAACACCTCCTCCCCAAGCCTACTTAAATAAAGAAAAGGGAAATGTTTTGTGAAAGCTAATGTTTTATGAAATGGAAGTATTTCCTCACATCTCATGCCAGGGACTGGGTTGCTAGGGGCCAGAATTTTCATATCTGACATAGACCAATCTTATTTGGGGAGCAGGAAGTCATTTTAATTGCTGGCACAGAAGGCTTCCTTTCTTTGGGAAATGTGTTAACAGTTTGTGCTGTTCATGGACACATCCATAACACAGGTAAAGCTTTAGGGTCGCTCAACAACTATTTTACAATAACCCCTTCTCTCCTGACCCCGAGCTTATCACTCGAAGGCCTTCATGGTTTTCTTCCAATGCCAAGACCCACTCATTTGATATCTCTAGGATGTACTAAGTTCCTAATATATCTGTGATCCTCCCCAAAGTAAACTTTCCCAGGCCTGGATCTCATTCATTTGTCCTGACATTTACTTGATGAAGGCCAGTTAATCTGACAAATCAACACATGGGAATGTATCAATGGGTATTATTTAGCATTTCAATATGCTATAAATCAGAAAAATAAATGTCATTAGGGATAGAGGCTTACAGAAAAACTAGTGGTTAAGATATTTCTGGGAGGTGGGAATCTGGAGCTCTTTTCAATTAAAATTAAAGATATATGTTTGGATCTTGAAAGTTCTTTCAGAAAATGGAGGTGTTCATATTTTATATGGGTAAATACTTTATCAGTTAAAATCTGAAGTTTCAATAATTAACAATCAGATCTTTTTATAGACTGTCATTTCTGGAAATAGCCAGTATTGACCTCAATTAAAAAAATATATAGGGAAAATATTTGAAGGAAACTCTTTTCTTAAGATTGAAGCTTTAAGTTAATATATTTCTGATGTTATAGCTATGAAATAGATCTGAAAAAAATTAAATATTACCTCTAAATTCCACTTAGTGAAAAGTAGATAGCTTTAGATATTCCAAATGCCAGATGCTTCTTTTCAGAAGTTTGGTTTGATTAGAAATAGGTCACTTGGTTGAAAGATTTGCAAGATACTACTAAATATCCAAATTGTACTCTTTAGATGTATGTGGAAAAACAAAGTTTATGAAGTTCTATTTCTCCTCTTTAGCCTCTTTCCTCCAAAGTCTATCCATGATGCATTAACTTCAGTGTCTCTAGCCTAGTAAGAAGGATTTTGAGACTTTTTATTCAACAAGTAATTCACTTTGACTTCAAATTTGCATTTTTAAAATTGACCTCTCTGAAGATGACTACTTTAAGTACTACTTTTCAAATGCCTTATGATACTACTTTTCAATTGCCTTATGATAATTCATGTATGAAATGACATTCAATTGTTAAATATAATTCTTAGTCAACCATAATTGTTGACTAATTTGCATGTAGCTCATCCAATGTGCAAGATGATGATACTTGTTATTATTCTGTATTTCTTCTGAGAAACAGTTTTTTTTAAAAAATATGTTACTGTTTTCAACTGGTAACCTAAAACCCTATCACCTTAATCATTAGTTTGAGGACCAGATCAGCCAAAGTAAGCACCTACTGCTCTCTTACCTCCCCCGTGATAGGCTCATTGACTTATTTAATTTTTCTTATGGGTAGTGTTTTAATTTTCAAATGGGCTTGCATTTGTCATTTCATTTGCATTTTAATTTGTATTCATTTTTTTTTAAAGTGGGAAGCAAATCAACAACTTCAAGTTTCATTGATATGATTGACAATATAGCAATATCCTGTTTTTATTTAGTGCCCATCTGTTTTCAGATTGTTGAGAATCAAATTAATTTAATCTTCAGAACATTATTTAAATGTACATAAGGGGCAAGTTATCTGAGTTTTATTTAGAGAACTGTCTGCTTTCACATTCTTGTTCAAGGTGAAAGAGAAATGGAGCAAGAAAAAGACATAGAAAAGAATCTAGTATTGCTGTTGTCAGAATTGAATGCTACAGATCAGGCACAGAACACTGATCAATTTGTTAAAAATTAAGTGGGAAAGCAATTTTCTCAAGAGAGAATAGTTTTCTCAAGGAACTATTTTGTGACATAAAAAGAGAAAAGTGGTACTTTTGGATTTATTTATTAGCATAATGTCCTAATACATGGACTGCTAGATCTGACTAAAAAGGTCAAGCCACTGAATACTTAGCATACTTCTGCCTGACACCCACAATGCAAACTCCTTCCTCCTTATACTCCTTATATAACAATTATTAATAATCATTTCCTTTCCATCTTTGATTTTGAAAAAAAAATCATTTAGGGAAGTATGTATACTGATTTTCCACACTTCCTTGTGATGGTTACATGAATGTACAATTTTGCAAGGTGTTTTCACTGGAGAAATTGATGAAGGATAATATATGGATGCCTGTATATTAATTATACAACATGTTTATCTACAATTATCTCAAAATAAATTATTGAATTTTAAAAGATTTATTGGTCAATCACATATATACCATGGGAGAGAAAGTTTTCTATTCCTTTCTGGATCATATATGCACATACATATGTTTATAAAATTACTACCACTCTGTAAAAGTTTATATTGTATTTGCTTAGCATTAATCAGTAACATCTCTCCCTGTTACATAGTTTTTATAACTGTTATTATTGATGACTGCACAGGCAAATAAATAAGTCAAAAATCCTCCTTTTACTTCTTGGAAATCAAAATGTCCGATTTTCATGTATGGTAGGATATCTACTATAAATAATAATACATGAAATGAATAAGAGAGGAAAAGTAAATTAAAGACCTAAACCTCCTCGTGACAGGAGTAAAAAGAGGAGGGGAAATTCAGTTGTTTAAGGATCATAAAATTGTACAGTTTGACTTTTTTTTAAGATTTATTTATTTATTCATACAGAACTGGGGTACAGGCCAAAGATGCAGAGGGTGAGAGGATTCACCAGAGACAGAGTGGGGAGCAGAACAGGCAGATCAACGAAGTACACTGCTGAGGGGAGCAGCAGGCTGTCAGGAGAGATCAGCCACGCCATGTGGATCTCCTGCGGGGCAGGCAGGGATCGAACTCATGCGGAAGTGGCTTAAGCTTCTTAGTGCAGTGCTTTAACCCGCTGAGCCACCAGGGAGGGCCCACAATTTGATTTTTTAACACATTTTCAAGAGCCAACAACTGACAAAATGCAACAGACAACAAACACCAAAACAATAATTAGATATATTGACTGTAATTTAAGAGATTTAAAAGTAATGTGCACATGATTAATACATGGACTTTTATTATACTATTTTCTACGTCTATACATGCTTAAAACTTTGGATGTTACAAAGGTTTAAAATAAATAAAGAAGATTTCCTTAACATCCTTGGAAATATTCACCATCAGCAAAATGACATATTTGTGAAAATTTTTAAAAGTACCCCTTTCTAATTGTCATCGTCAAGGAGACATGATGACTTAATGTAATCTACCATATTGTTTGGGGTCCTGTTCATCTGTGTTACAATTTAAATGCTCAAAAAATGTCCAAATGTCCAGGTGTTCACACATACAAGACAGAATTAAAGTAACTCAAGTTTTAGTTCAGTGCATTAAGTAACCAATGTTCAAATATAAGAATATGTAGTTTGTCTGGAATTGGAGATAAGAACTGAAACTGAAGAGAGATCAAATGATTCCTAATCTCTACCTGCTTGCCCTACTAAATATTTTTCTTGAATCATGGCTCATCTGTAATCTGGTGTTTGTTAAATGACTTTCCATGTAGAATATAATTTTTATTAAAGGAGAAGTAATTGCAATAATAATTTCCTATATAGGCAGATTTGCAGATCTAGATACATATGCACAATCCTGAACAATAACCAAAGATTTGCTTAGAATTTTTACCAAATTACTTCTTATTTATTTTTTTTAAGATTTATTTATTTATGCATAAAGAACTGGGGTACAGGCCAGAGGAGCAGAGATGGTGACAGGCTTCACCAGAGGCAGAGTGGAGAGCAGAACAGGCAGATCGACTAAGTACACTGCTGAGGGGAGCAGCAGGCAAGGCAGGAGAGGTCTGCTGTGCCATGTGGATCACCTTCAGGGCTGAGCCCCAAATTACTTTTTAAAAGGAGATGCATTTTATCAATTATATAACCTGGTATTATTGGAACACGTTTGTAGTGAGAAGGAAATCAACTTGTAGTGGTCATCTTTTTTTAACTAGTTAATTAATTAATTAATCAAATTATACGCAGGATATTCTGTTCCAATACTTTATATGCCATGGAACAAGACAAAAGTTTAGATACTGAAGTAAAAATAATATTCTCCAATCATGGGGCTTGCACTCAAGTGGGGGACTCAGATGACAAAAAGAAAATAGCCAAATAATTAAGAAATAATTTAACATGGTGTTAAGTACAAGCAGAAAGGCAGAAAGGGCTGTTTAGGGACTATCACAGGTTTTCCAGGCACTTATCTCCTTCCTTGTAGTATAGGACACAACCAACAGGATTTTTTTTTTTTTTTCCTTTTTTGCTCCAGAGAGATTGTCCCAGCACATCTTCAGGTCTTCCATTGCTGAAACACTTTATTAGAATCCAGTGGTTCCTGAATGTTTCTGGATTTATATCCCCTCTCTGGAGTGAAGGTGTCTTAGTAAGTCTGCCATTGTACTGGTCATTGCTTGCTTGCCTTGTCCAATCCACATGACTCTGTTAGTGCAATGGATAGTTGCTATTTCACGGAATGACAGGCCATCCAATGTTATCCCCTTAGGAGAGAGTTGACAATTATGTATCTTTGAAATAAAATTAAGAAAGATTTTTTCACATGCTATCAATTGTTTCTGATGCTCCTTTTTGACTGGGATTGTCAAGAATGATATACCAGATTAAAAGCCCAGTACCAGGTTTTATTACTGTACTCTTGATAGGATACCACATCCAGCTCAGTAGGTTGGCAGGATTCCCACTTGATTAAATTTGAAGTTGTCTGTAAATTTTCTCCAGTTTCTACAAAGACCAGAACAGAGAACTAAATGCAAATCTAATAGGCTCACAATTCTTGCATCCTTTCAGTGTTAGAAGGGGTTAAAATTTCTGCCATACCTCCACCCTTCAGCCCTAAGTTTATTAGTATTGTTTTCTGATTAATACCTTGGCCAAGAATAGGAGGCAATTTTACTTAGCGTTTCTTTCAGTAAATTTTCAATATTGAATTATTTCCTAGTTGTCAAGTATATATGTTCTAATTTTTCTGGAGAAAAAAACGCTGGGGTGCACTATGAATTGCACTTCAGCTGGGATTCCATCTATTCCTTGCTGCCAAAGGACCTCCACTTTCAGGGTGTGGAAGGAGTCATGATGACATTTAATTTCTGTGGATATCATTGTCAACTCAGTCACTGTCTAATAGTTCTCCTAAAGTCTGGTATTCCTTTTCCCCCAATGTTCAGTCAAACAAATGACACTAGGTTCCTTTGGAAAGTAACTGGGGGGCAGGGAGTGAAGGAGAGTGGTTCATCATTGTATATACATGCCAGTAAATGTCCTGGGGCTATCCTTAGTAAGTAGGTCCTGAATCTAAAATATATTCAGATCTAGAAAATAAACTAGGAACCAAGGCATCTTATTAGGGTCATTGTTCTCAGATTCTGACTCTTCTTACTAGTTTCAGAGGTTATTTCTTTGGAAGTTTTGGCCCAGGGGCACTATGATCTACTAACCATCTCCCATACTGCTTACAGTCTTAAACCTCACATCCTACCTTGTTGTCTGTTATGGAATTCATGATTTCCTGACTCCTGAATGTTAAATACAGAGACCTGGCCTCTCTCATGTTGGTGCCTATTATACTTATGAGTATTAATGAGCCCAGCTCTGTGACTATTCCTTCTACCTCTAGCCCCGCTTATCAAACAGAACATTAATCAAATGCTGATAGTATTATTACCAGCATATGACCATTTGGTTGGAATTCTGGCCTCATACTGGATATATTCCAGCAGGCCCACTTCATTCAGTTTCTTTACTCCTTCCTCTGCTATCACTTCACTCATTATTAGATGTCACTTTTTGTTGCTAGAGTGTTCAGTCATATCTAGAGGCAATGTTTCTATATTATGGAAGCTATGCTTATCGAGTTTTATATTCTGGCTTCTTTTATTCAAGAAACCTCAAAATCCAATCCTTCCAGTGTTACTCCTCTGACGCCTGCCAGAATGTTCTAGCAAAATTTTGGAACTCTTAATTGTATTTCCTCCCTCCCTTCTGAGGTCTAGAACTTTCCGAAGATGGAATTTAGCTATAGCTTTGCCTTGCAGCCAGGACATAAAGTAGATATTGCTCCTGAGGGGAGTACCTGATGCCCTATAGAGATAGAACTTTAGAGATTTTTTTCTCCGTATCTGATAGTTGCTAACTCTGATTAAGGAAATATAGAAAATATCTGTAAATTCTGAGGCATTTGCAAAAATTAAAAAATAAAAAAAAAACAACACACACTGCTATCAGGGAAATCCATCCATCCACCTGTACCTATTCCTTTTTTCATATTCCTTGATTTTTCCAAACAAGGAAGTACTTTATTACAGAACATTTGCCTTCATGGAGTATTTGAAAATCATTAAGTTTCTGCATCTCTGGTTATTAGATCTTCTGTGTCAGCTTTTCTAATTAACCCTCAATTAGTCATTGACATCACTCAGTTTCTTATTATTTCTCTGTAGGCCATCAATATAACTTAGAAAATAGTTAACAATGCTCTCTTTGTAGTTATTGTATCCTCATCACTTTCAAATATGTAAATCATCAAGCCTTAGATAAATTTTCCCTCCAGTGGATGTCTTTGCTTAGGCAAAATCTTTAGTAAGTGGACTATATCTATGTGGCACGCAACACTCAAAATAGGATACCCTACTATTTACTTTTTGGAACAAATATAACTATATAGTTACATAGTTATTAAATGAAAGACCACAACTGACTCCCTTAGTCTATGTAGTTTAGCCATTTTAAATTACTTATGATAAGAAAAGCAAACTTTAGACATTATGAGGGTGGTTACTATAATCACTATGATTGTAATATTGTGAATAGCATAATTCTGGAATTCTAGCCAAAAAATAAGAAAAGTATAAATATTGTAAATAAAAAGAAATTATTTTATTGAACAACCTCTAAATAACTCAAAAGTATTTCATTCAATGGAAAATCAATGAAAACTAGATTCAAATCACTGTAAAAATTATCTGAACCTATACATAATGATTCTCAAATACACAACTACAATCATAAATATTTTTTTAAATTACATCGATATATGTATGTTCCTGAAAGAATTTTAACATTACAACTATAAGCATTTAAATATATATATATATATTTAAGGTTCATTTATTTGTTCATACAGAACTGGGGTACAGGCCAGAGGATCAGAGGCCGTGAGAGGCTTCACCAGAGACAGAGTGGGGAGCAGAACAGGCAGATCGACGAAGCACATTGCTGATAGGAGCAGCGGGTGGGCCAGGAGAGGTCTGCTGCACCATTTGGTCACCTCCGGGTCAGGTAGGAATCGAACTCATGCTTCTCAGTGCTGTGCTTTAACCTGCTGTGCCACCAGGGAGGGCCTCTAGAAGTATATTTTACATTGTATATAACTCAAGTTTATATTCCAATAAATTACTTTTATAACTTGAAAGAAATTTTGAAGGGTATCTATCTTGAACATAAGTAAAATAATATACAAGATATGAAAATGATGAGGACAGTGTCTTACTACCTAGGGTAACATAAAGCCACATTGCTTAAACAGTGTGGTCTTATTTCTAGCAGACATTATAAACAGATGAAATAGCAAAATCTGGTGTAAAAATTCTTATTTTGATCCCTTAATAAAGATGACAATACAAATCAACAGGAAATATGTCCGTACCATCAATAAATTAGTCTGTGAAACTATGATTTTAAGAGCTATTATTATTCAATGGCTAATATATTTCAAATGACTAATAAGCTAAGAGTGCAATTATTACCCTTATTTTAAGGACATATGTGAGAGTGTTTTTTGGAATGTCGGGTTTTCAGATTTGAAACAGGGACAGTCCCAGGAAAACAGGAACAATTTGTTGCTAAATGATGCTGAAGTTGGGAATCTGAAGTCACAGGCTAGCTTGTGGGACCCTCAACAGGTACTTCACACAGAGTTCTGCGGTCAGAGGGCGAGCAGGCAGTTAAAGCATGCAGGGCCTTGTGGGATGAGGAGAGAATATTGGAATTTGCTTCAAGTGTGATGGCCCCCAGCGGGGGCTTTGGAGGGGGGAGTGACTCATGTGTTTCCATATGGTATAAAGAATTTTTCCAGCTGTCACAGAGAGAGTAGAGAAGCCTCCTTCTTCCTAGACAACAGATTGAGAGGAACTGCACCAAAACATTTTTATGGTTATTTTTGAGTGGTAAGAGCTTTTTTGTTTTTGATTTTAATGTTACTCCTTTGAGTACAATTTGCTGACATTCATTACTATTTTAAACAAAACAGTTATTTTTATTTGAAAAATAAACTTTGTAATCTATGGAGAAAAAAAATGATAAAAGAGCACATTTCCATCTAACTAAATGTAAGTCTGATAAGATGTAACTTTTTATCAGTTTGTAATTCACTTACGCCAACTAACAAAAGTGAAAAGCCACCTCCCTCACACAGCCTTTTTTTAACGACCAAACTACCTTCTGTGGCCTGAAGTTCATAGTTCATTCACCTGAATATAATGAAAAAGAAATTTAGACTTAAGGACAACAAAAATCACTTTGACTAAATCAGCAAAGAAAAAGTAGCTATATAGTTTTACTTCACAGGTTTGAAACATTAATGAAAGATTTAAAATTATATGCATCTGGGTAAATTCAAAATGTAGTTCTTCTCTACCTTGGGCTTTCACAGCTTCTAAAGCTCTAATCCAAATACTAAGAGCAACAAATAAAGAAGCGCACGTATCTCTGAGTACAGGGACAATAGTACAGATATTAAAATGTTTTGTTGGTGTCTGAGGCAGACTTAGAAAGATTATGATAGATAAACTATCAGGACATGATTTATATTAAACATTTAGTCTGATGTCTTTGGTGTTTCTTATGAGGACACTTTTTAGGGTTTAACATTGGAATGTCAATAGCAATGATTCTACATGCATGCAAACATGTTCATTCCACAAATGTGTATCTATCTATCTATCTAGATAGATAGATAAATATATAGATATAGAAATAATCTGTGAAAGTCACTACATTGGAAAATTTCAGTAAACTGAATCATAAATGTTTTCACTGTTAATGAACATCAATTATTTTTCTTAGTCATGGATAATGGTGGAGTCGGTTGTATCACTTAAAACTATGAAAGATAATGACTTGTTTTTCTGCACGCCCATGTCATTATAAATTAGTGAAGTCCACCTCAAATTTTCAGTATCCAGTTCCATTAACCTCTTAGAAATTTCTAAAAGCAGGAAGTTACAGGATGTGCAGTTAATGCTGGTTACTGCAAACAGACTGCCTCCAGGTCTGTTTTTAAAGAAAATTTTCAATTAGTGAAAGCCATAGGCATCCGCTTTCAAAAAGAGGAAAAAGTACTTCCCTATAATCTTTGATCTTTTCTGCTGCATCATGTTTTTCATAAAAGAGTTACAGTGCTCCTGCTTAAGAAGCTTCTAGAAAATAATTTCATTTCCAAGCCAGCAAGATTAAAGACTTAGAGTCTCTATTCAAATAATGGTGAAGGAATAAAATGATAAATTTAGATCATGTGTCTAAGTCAATCACTAAATTTAAAATTAACTAAAGTAATAAAATGAGAGAAAGACCTTATTTCATTCACTTTTATTTGAATTGATAATATCAATATTTCATAGATTGGCTTTTGCATGATTTTCCTACCGGTTCATTCTGTCTTGCCATCACTTTATGAAACTAATTGTGCTTATGCAGTTTTCCTTGATTCATGAAATCTCCTTTTAAAAGTGTGATGTTTAACCTGTGCTCTCTTTCTGATGGGGGAAGATTTTAGTGAAGAGAAGGGAGACTCTGGATCTCTTCTTTATCCATTTGTCATGCATTCTCTGTGCTTTTACTTTATTTTTCACTACGTCACAAAAGAAAGCAAGTTGGTTTGTGTCATGTGCAAGATGTGGTCACTTAAAAGGTACAGAAATAGATAATAAGGACTATGATGAGAGGAAAGTAATCTGGACTGATTCATAATTCTTCCATGATGCTGTTAAAAGTGGGCATGGCCTGGAAATGGGAAATAAAGATATTTCTTGGAGCAATTTGCTCCGCTTATAAATTCTAGCACTAGGTACATCCTATGGGTGGTTGAAAGGTATTGGTTCACAGGGTTTTATAATCTCTTTATAAAAACTGAGTATCACCTTACTAAAATTAAAATGTAATGTTTATCTTTATCAATTACAACATTTAATAATAATTTTCATCCTTACTGCTCTCCAAACAACAGCTCCACTCCTCAGTCCTAAATCCTTCACATGGGAGAGTTTCAGGTAGAGTAGATCTGTAGCACTAGGAAAATATTACACTCTGATTACTGATTAGATGCTTCATTTTCTTAATACAAATGTGAGAGAAAGTAGAAATATAAGAAGCTTAATGTTAATGTGGATAAGAAAAGCTATTAATTAACTTTTATAGAAAGTGTATGTTAAGAAAAATATTCAATATGTGTTATATAATGTAGTATTTCAATTCCCATAATTTAGTTGAACATTTTGTAATTTATACTTAAGGCTATGGAACAATAACAATCATTCATTATTTAAATGTCAGATTAGTTTTATTATAAGTTTTATTTCATTTAAGCAGTAAATCACCCATACAAGCTCAATATTCTTGTTTTGTTTTTCTGTGATATGATCTGTTCTTACATTATAAACAATTATAGGAAGCAATGGTACGGAGAATTTCTACAGAAAGGAAATAGGGAGGGAAAACATTAGATTATTTTTAGGGAAGACGTAAGTTAAGATTTAATGTTCTGACACTTCTATAATCAGAACAGAGACTACCTGCTCAAACAAAACAATCCCTGAAAAGAAAAGACTGAAAAGAAAATTTTCTCAAAGTTGAATTTAGTGACAAATCACATCCTAGAGGTATAATTTTAACTCTACCTAACATTTCCCAATGTACATTCTTCAGAAGGTAGTCAGGAAAAATACTGTGGCGAACTCAATGAAAAGTGGTCAAATATTGGAAGAGAACAATGGACAAATTTTGGAAGGAGAGGGCCTATCACTCTGAACACAGTTAAAGGTGTTGATGTCAATATGCTAATCTGAATGTTTAAGTCGAAGAAATAACATGCAGCAATTCCCAGTTGTTACATTTAATTAACTTAAATAAATATAATACATATTTTTAAAAGTAAAAAAAAAAGTACTGGAGAACAAAATTTAGGGAACATTTAAAAGAATTTTACTGAAGTACCTTGGTTTACACTATTGCTAGTATTTCAGCAGTATAGGATCTCCTGGTGAGGTGAATTCTCTGTTGGGTAACCATCACCAAAGTACCCATAATCCTGCACCATAATGCATGGAAGGCAATAATAGATAATGTAGAAGGTCCCAGTTGTTTTTGTTTTGTTTTAAAAAATATCTTAATCCTGATCTCTGCATTGATATTCTTGTCTAATATTTTTGTTTCCTTTACTAACTTTTCAGGACCTTGGTTCCAATTATTTTTCAAATGGGAAAAAAATAGAAATTAAATGTTCTTTATTAATTGTGTGGGTCCCTCAACTGCATGGGTTTCATTGTCCCATCTGGATCCTGCCTTGCCATAATAAACATTATTTTATGTGTAAAAATAAATTGGTCTAATTCAAAATGATTTTGACTTTTATATCCTTAATTTGTGTGTAGATGAAACACTTAGTCAACCCCATTCTTTAGAGTATAATCTTATGTTTCAGAAATGTTTGAGCATTTACCATATGGAGAATTTTTACTTGGTGGCATTAAAAAATAAGTGTTATATTTTTCCTCTGCAACAGAAAACTGATTAAATATCAAATGTTTTCATTTTTAATATTTTATGAATTTATAAAATGTTACTATCTTTAAAATATATTTTCTAATGATGTTAGTTTCTCATCTCAAGAATAAAAGTATAGAATGAACATTCTTTTTCTGTTAGGTTTCTAGCCTTTGGATATTATATTTATTTTGTTAATCCTTAAAATACTTTGTTCATCTTTAAAAATAAGTGGCTATCTTTGAAATCACAAAGGATTGTTTTGTTGTTAGTAAAATATTAAAGTATTTTCAAACAAGCTGCATAACTTCTCAAGAAATAGTTGCATTTTGAATTACATTTGACACAGTTCCACATCAACAGCAAATATCAGAGTGTTAGGTGTGGGATTCTTCAAGAAGTGGAAAATTGACTCAACAAATTAGAGACTGAGATCAAGAAACCCCCAAAAAGTCTTAAGTGAAAAGCACTACTTTGGCAGCAAAGGTGAATATGTGGAGACTGTCAGTCATAAGACTTAGATCATTTTAAGTCTAGCAGATAAAATAGAAAATAGTGAAGGCAGATAATTTAGAATTCTGTCAAGATAGATCTGTCAGCATTCCAATTACTAAACATTCCCTCATTTTGGTCATATGAATGACCAAAATAAAAAAGAACTACAAGCAAATATTGAGTGGTCTAGGTTCAAGCCAGTGGTAATGTTTTCTTTAAAACCATAAAATGCACTTGGTCTTTTTTAGTTACCAAGAAAAGAAGACAGAAAACCTAATTGGCACAAACTGACTTGATTTATCAAAAACAAATTAGCACTTGCCAAAACCTCATCCTGTTGATAAGGGAAAACTTCTCCCAAAGCCATTTTTGGTATAAATATTAGCCTGTGTGCTTCATGCAAAATAATTTTCTCAGCAATATAACACACTATATGCTTTTGTGAATCAGCTGATGGAGTAACGTGTTTTTTCTTAGCACAGATAAATCCATTAAAATTCACTTTTAACACAATGTAGGCATGCTAGATTCTAAACTGCTGAGCACAAATATGCAACTATCTAGAAATCCCCCAGTTGAATATTTACACAATAAAGCAGGATAGTGCAAAAGGTAACTGCATGTATTGTATGTTTGCATGTTATATATATATATATATACACACACACACACACACACACACACACACACATATACATACAGGTAACCTAATTTTATAACTATGAAAGGTGAGATGCACATATTTAAGTGTTTAGTCATGTATGAAAATTATTTTGCTTGAAACTATTTTCAACAATTTGCTAAATATTCATTATTGATATCAATCTCAGCACATATAAAAAGTCAGGGCATCAGAAAAATAGAAAATATGATAGTTGTTCTTTAGTAATATCTTCAGTGATGGTCATTGCTATAAAATACAATTTCTTCACTTCTTTCTGACCCTTCTTTATTGCATAGGTATTAGCCAGAAACAATATCTCAAATTTTAAAATAGTCCAGAATTTTTTTTTTTTTAATTAAAATTGGAAAACTTTTCTTAGCCTTAAAAAGGGGGTTAAACCTCCCTGGTGGCGTAGGGGTTAAATTTCAGCACAATCACTACTGAGGTTTGGGTTTGATGCTTTGCCAGGGAGCTAATTCTCATATGGCACAGCAGACCTATCCAGTCATACCCATGGCTTCCCTCAACAGTGTATTTCAGTGAATCTGCCTGCTCTGCCCCACATTCTGCCTCATAAATCCTCTCACCGCCCCCCCCCCAACTCTGGCCTACATCCCAGTTCTTCTATGCATAAACAAATAAGTAAATAAATAAATCTTTTTAAAAATCCTATTAATTTCCATTTATGTTTGATATATATACATCACTAAAATATTTCGTTATAACTTCAAATACCAACTAGAATGAAATAAACATTAAAGAAAAACCTATCTTTAGAAATATCCAGATACTTAACAGAATTGTTGGGTATGAAGGAGTTGCTGAATATGGTATCCCAGGAGACATTAACTCTTAAAATATATTTTTAACTACATACTTTTCAGTAGTCATCATGTTACTGTTATCTTATTTCAATATGAAAACATAATTTTTAAACATAATATTTTTATTTAGTAGATGACTATTATGAATCAACAATGTGATAGGTACTTCTATGAACAGCTCCATTTTATAGATATGAAGGTTGAGAAATTTTGAATATCTAGTCAGCTACAGAATGAAAATTTAAAGTTAGTGATTAAAAATGCATTTTGATTTTATGTTCTGTCTTGTAAGTACATGAAAATGTTAATACAGAAATAAGCAACATATTATCAGCGTGATGGTAAATTGAAGGATAGTAGATTGTTTATTACATGTTCTATTGGTCAAGCTCTTCTTTCTTTCCCAGATCCTTGCTTGATACATATATTATTTTGTATATTTAATATTTAAGTTCTGTCTACATGTATTTTGTCATCAATATTGGTTAATTTAAATTTCATAAAACTAACTGAAATGAATGAATATGATAAAATAATACCTAGCTAGAAAGATTTTATATTTATTCTATGCATAATTATGATCAATAAACTACAAGTCTGAAAGCTTGTAGTTTCATACTTTGATATGAAATTTCAATCATTTTATTCACAGATATAAACAATCAAAACCAAAACTATTTTCTATGTTTAGATGCAGAGCTAAAGTTTTATGATCCATAGTCTACTCATTTGTTCATTACATACTCTGTGTGCACTCTGATCTTATTTATAGATGATGCTAATTTTCTTAAATAAGGCTAGTGAAAGCAATAAACAAATTAAATTTCAATCCCATTTAAGATATTGGCATTCTCCGAAGAAATAGAACAAAAGTTACTAAATTTATATGGAAACACAGGATTCCAAATTGCCAAAGTAATTCTGACCAAAAAAAAAGAGGAAGAATTGATGTTCACATGCCCAGATTTCAAACTATACTTGAAGCTATAATAATCAAAACAACATGAAATACACACAGGTCAATGGTGTAGAATAGAGATCCCCAAAGTCAACTTAAAGTTATGTGGGCACTTAACCTATGACAATAAATCTAGAAGTATATGTTTGAGAAAGAAAAGTCTCCTCAACAATGATGTTGACAAAACTAGATATTCATATGCAAAAGTATGAAATTAGATGACTCTCACACACCATATTACAAATTAACTCAAAATGGATTATGGACATATATACCACAAATTGCACACGAAAACACATAGACAAATTATTCTGCAACATTGATCACAGGGATGTACTTGTGTACCCCAGTCTTATGGTAAGGGAAACAGAAGCAAAAATAAACAAATGGTACTACATCATACCAAAATGTTTCTGCACAGGGAAAAAAAAAACTATCACTAATATGTAAAGACACCATACTGAATGGGAGAAAGTATTTGCACCTAATATATCTGACAAGAGGCTAATATGCAAGCTCTAAGAGAACTCATATACCTCAATAAAAGAAAAAAAAAAGATTGAGGATACTACTTAAAAGCCATATAATGGCCAACAGACACATGAATAAATACTCATCATAACTTATCATCAAGGAAATGCAAATCAAAACCACAATGAAATACCACCTTGTATCTAGAAGAAAGTCCAACATCAAAAATTACAGACACAAGTGTTGGTGAGGATGTGGAGTAAAAGGAAACCTTGTATATTGTTTGTGGGAATGTAGACAGGTTCAACTGCTATGGAAAGCAGCATGGAATTTCCTCAAAAATATTAAAATTCAATTTTACTGGGCTCTCTCTTGTGGCACAACAGGTTAGTATTCAGCACGGCAAGCTAGCTGCAGCCACTTTGGTGCAAATTCGATCCCTGGTCCAGGAGGTGATCCAAGTGGCATGGCAGACCTCTCCTGACCCACCAGTTGTTCCCCTCAGCAGTGTACTTTGTCAATCAGCCTGTTCTGCTCCTCACTCTGTCTCTAGTGAATCCTCTCACCACCTCTGCATCTCTGGCCTGTACCCCAGTTCAGTATGCATAAATAAAGCTTTTAAAGATATTAGACTTTGCCATATAATTGAGCAGTTACACTCCAGAAGAATGTAAAAACACTAATTTTAAGAAATTGTTCTTTGCAGCACTATTTACACAAGCCAAGTTATGGAAGCAATCTTAGTGCCCAAGAACAGATGCATGGATTAAGAAAATGTGCAATATATACACAATGAACTACTATTCAGCTATAAAAAAGGTAAATCCTTGGCATTTACAAAAACATGTATGGAACTGGAGGGGATTACATTGAACAAAATATACCAGAAAGATATATATACCAGATGCTTTTTAGTCATATGTGAAATATACAGAAACAAAGTAGATGAAACCAAACAAATAACCACCCTTAAATCTGATTGTCAAACTGAAAGTGGGAGCGATAGTGGGCACAATGGACCTATCGTGCTTTGTGAGGAAGTATGATGAACTGATATACATATGAAGAAATATGATCCTATATTACTGAACCATACACATGCTACATCAATTAAAGTTTATAAATATAAAGAAAAATAAGTAAATAAGAATAGTCAATGTTAATTGGAAAGAAATATTTCTTGAATTGTGATTGTGCAAAGTTCTTCATTTTCTTAAGTACTGAACTTCATCATGCCTAATAGATTATGCAGACATACCTATTAATTGCTGTTATTTTAATAGGATTGGGTTTCTTTCTCTGAGTGACCCTAATGTTCCCTACCTCTCTTTGTCTATCCTCTGATTCATATTGCTGTTTTCCCTATTGCATAATGAAAAGATTATTTGAAGCAATTAGAATGTGCTGGAACAAGTAACTTTTATTGATATAGATCCCCAAAGTGGTCTGTTACACAGAAATAATATATGTCTACCAAATTCCTTTTAAACCTTTATCTCCTCTGATGCACAATACATAAAGTTGTGTTCACTAAAATTAATCTTTTTTATTGCCATCTTATACACTATAATTGTTTAGATTTCTGTGGCATCCCAGAAATATCTAAGGTTCATTCAGAATGTTTACTGTGGCTCTAACATCAATCCATGGAAGCTTCCAGACTGTGTTTAGCCTTAGGTGGTGGATCAGATATAAACCCTCCAGAGTCTCTTTGACAGTTCAATTTATTTCAAAGTGGTCAGGAATCTGGATTCTACACTCATACACACACACACACACACACACACACACAAGAAGTCTTTCTTTTCAGTTATTATTGTTTTTTTTTGTTTTTTTTTTGGTAAATCCTCAGTGTTTCACTGGGAATCTCTTGGTGGGATGGTAAAAGACAAGCAAAATCAAACGGAAATGAGAGTTACAGGTGGAGATACCCTCTAGCCCTCCTGCAGAGTCATGGCCTGAAAGGTATCCTGACTCTAGGTTATAAATAGGATGACTTAAGAATAGCTTCATTGGCCTTGTTTCTAATTCCTCCTGCAAACTGCCAGCTCTACCAGTGCATGGTTGATTTAAAGATATGGATGAAAGCCAACTGGCCCACAATCAATCTACACAAGAAGGTGATATTGCAATTTAAAAGGAGAGGCAGATGTGATTTAGGAACCCTTGAAGAGAATTGTTTGCCCTTAAGCCACAGAGGTGCTTAATCCTGTGATGTTACTAAATCATTACTACCTACGGAGAGATTTAAGAAAATTTAACTGTAAGCTATTGCACAATACTGAATTGAAGTTGGGCCCGTCGATGTGAGATGTATTAAACTACAATGACATGAACATATGACCAAGTTCTTTACTCTTTTAGGAAATGAACAAGATCAAGAAGATTTCTAAATAAGTCATTCCAGGAGGTGAATTTAAAAACCTGAAATAAGACCAAGGAAAGATTTTCCTTCAATAAGGAACAGCCAGTATTTACTGGATATCAACTAGGAAGCAGATTTTAATTGTCAGAGACCAGCTCCAACTATTGAGGTGTCTGGTGGCAAGGCAGGCAGGACCCTAAGGTGGGAAGGCTTCAAGTGGAGATTCCTAAAAGAAGGGGTAAAGGGAGAAAAAAGGGGAAAGGGGAGCGAGGAAGACACGGGAATCAGAGTTGTGTGCAAGTCTTCCTGCTCTGCCTTCAGCAGAGGTTTATTTTATACATTAGGAGCAAGCAGTGGGATGACATCAGCACACAAACTGGGCTGAGAGATTACAATCATTTTTTTTTTTTTCCTAAGAACAGTTTAGGGTTCTATTGCCCTTTAGCTGAGATATAACATTCTAAAATCAATCAAGGTTAAAAACAGGTACATAAGTGCACAAAGTTTATGATTAATATTACTATAGTGGAGATCAACTAAGATAGAAGTCCCTTAAACCTTTTTTACTACTTAATAGGTTTTTGTTTTTCTTCCTGAGACATCCTGGGAGGCAGGAAGGGGAAATTCCTTGCAAATCAAATCTCTGGATAGGAGACATAGGTGAATTTCCTTATCTAAAGACTACATAGTAGAATCCTGAAAGACTAGCCAGAAGACTTGTGGATTCCTTTAAGGTAGAAAACTTGACTAGTTTCAAAACAGGCAATCTGGATGAATTTCCACATCTAAAGGCCAAACAATAGGAAGTTTGAGTAATTCTTTAGAAGCTGAATACAAGACTAGGTGAGATAATAGAATGATAAGATTTAGGTTTTCCTCCATCCTGGCAGTGAGAGAGATTTTGCAAAAACAGCCCTTTTGCTTTTATGTATCAGTCAGTAGTCAAGTCACTTGATTTCAGGGGAATTTTTCACTCTGGTGCAGTGCTTGCTTGTCAGGGCAGACAGGCCTCATGCTGCTGAGTCAATACAATTATAAGCTGAAAGTTGCTCAGAATATTTTGATATTACGATTATACAAAAAAGGGAGGTCATAGCATAAGTTAGTGGGGGAAGTCTGATTTTTCAGAACAATTCTCTTCCATCCGTATCATATCTGACGACAGAGGTTGCATAGCTTATGCCATTTAATGCTGGAAAAATAGTAGTTGACTGTATATGCAGAAACTCTACAATCTAAACCTCTGCTTCCCAATAGTGATTTCTCCAGTGATAGAGACATATTTTTCACTGCAACTTCCAATACAATAGCAAATTGCATGATGTGACTATTGACATTTTGTTTTTTTTGATCAAACTCTATTCAGGATCCCCAAACTTTTCAAGTAGGCCTTAGTTTTTGATGTCTGTGTTTGCCTGCATTTCCCATTTTATCAAGAGTCGCTAATTTGACTTAACTCATCCTCCTTCATCTATATCGGATCACTTGCAATATCAACTCCAGTCCATTGTTTGCCATCATCCTCTAAATGTATCAGCCATTGCTCTCTTTTCTTGAGAATCATCAGCATCATTGTCATATACCTATTACACTATCTGCCACTTGCTGTCATGTGACCTCTCATGCTTTCAGTTGTGTATGTAACTGTGCCTGATGTATTAAAGTATTAATAATTCCTACTCATAATCAATAATTACATAAAGGATTGTGCATTTGAATGTTCTAGAGCTTACCAAATGTCTCTTAATAGGGAATTCATATGTGAATAAAGAAAAAAATCTAGAAATTATTTGATTTTACTGTAGCATTTAATGCAAAAGAAAAATTTTAAAATAGAAAAGCATAAATTTAACTTGTTCTTTTCTCATCTTAGTCTCTCCCTGGGGTCCTAGTGAACTTACATTGACCTACTAGAATTTCCCCTGAACTATGCATTTTTTCAGTAATTAGACTAACTTTTAGTGTAAACCAAGGCATTTTCATTGGTGATATCATGAGATAATTAAGTGAACACATATCCAATTTGCTGGGACACACCCAGTTTAGTGTCTGTTTTCTTGGTTATTATTAATGCCCTCTTTTATTCCAAAACTGCTGTGGTTTAGACCATAAATTATATAATTAGCCTAAATACAGCCATGCTTTGAATGTGATGCCAATAGAAGCCTGAAGTTTAAAAAGAAAAAAAATCCCTGTTGTATTGTAACCACAATACACAACTATTTGAACTGAAACAAATCACCTAAAGTCACTATACCATTATCTCACTGCTTAAATAAATTTGTGTTACAGACCTCAGAAAGGACTAGAAAATAGATGAAGTGCCTCAAAAGTCACCAGTAAATGGCTTGTATATTAGTGAATTCTTTTGTGTTATAGACTCCATAGCTGATGAATAATATATTAAGTTAGTGGAAAACTTCCCCAGAGATTATGACAAAATCATTGGGTTAAAATGCATGATAAAAACATTAAACCTTCTACCTAGGGAGGGGGATCTCATTGGCCTTTCTGCACTTGTGTCTTCTTTACTTTCACAGCTGATGTACAGTAACAGTTCCTAATGGACTTGTACTCTAAACTTTGTTACTTAGTCCTGGCCTGTGAAAACAGAAGTGAGTCCTGACAGTATATACTAAAGGCAAACATGAATGCAATTGCATTATTTGTGTTGATTTTATATTTAAATATGTTAACCCTTGGATAGTTTGTGCTCTAAGAAGAATTAATATTGCCCCTCCAATTTTTGAATATAGGATAATTAGTAAAATTCCTTTAAAATTAATGTCAGAGGCCCTCCCTGGTGGCACAGTGGGTTAAAGCACAACACTGAAAAGCTAAAGCCACTTCTTCATGAGTTCGATTCCCGCCTGCCCCGGAGGTGACCACATGGTGTGGCAGACCTCTCCTGACCCGCCCGCTGCTCCCCTCAGCAGTGTACTTCCTCGATCTTCCTGTTCTGTTCTCCACTCTATCTCTGGTGAAGCCTCTCACCACCCCTGAGCTTCTGGCCTGTACCCCAGTTCTGTATGCACAAATAAATAAAATCTTAAAAATAAATTAAAAAAAAATAATGTCAGAGTATGCAATAATTACTTGATGGTATTGTCAGCTTTAAAGTGACATGGTATTACATTTTATCTAAAAATATATGTCTGTACAATACAAAACTCAGAATAAGCTAATGTACCAAAATTGTATGACATTTTCAAAGACCTATGTAGTAGATTCTGCTGTAGAGTGAAACTCAAATACATATGCATCAAGATACTTCTTTGTTAAACTGATCATAAATTTAACTTATTTGACTAGTTTCCCTCATCAACCCACGGTATGCTGGTTGCTATCTTTTAAACTTCCCTTTTTCTTCTCTCCCTCCCATCATTCTTTTCTTCTTTCCATTCTCCCTCCCTCCTTCCCTTTCTCACTCCTCCTTGTCTCTTTCATTTTCATTTCCTTCTCACTCTCTGTCCTTTCCCCTCCCTTTCTTCCACTTATCTCTCCCCATTATGTGTTTCTATTCATGCTGAAGATTTGAATGAATCTCTCCAGGAACTAACTTGAGTGCCTGCTGCTGCAGTGAGGTACAGTTATAGATTCTATGTGTGGAACGATATCCTATGACAATAAACTGATGCATAAAAATAAATAGCACATTTTCTTATAAAAACACCACTAGAATGAAATTTATGTCTTTGAGATTCAGAAACAAGAACAGACATTCATAGTTAACAATAATCATTACTTTCAAGTATATAGTTGATCTTTACTTTTTTTCATTCTAGGGTTTCTTTATTACATCTTTTTCCCTGAGAGGAATCCTGAAGGGGATGCATGGTCTTGTGCTTTCTGGACAAGACACCCTTTGTACCTACAACTATAGGAAAATGAAGGGCTATACAAAGAAATTATCAAATTATATTTTTACCCTCAGGAATACCTGGTATTCTTCCTTTTTCCTTACAGTAAATGAGATATATATATATATATTTCTGATGGCCTCAATGAGGAACTTTTTACCATGCTGATTTATAAACTATCATTCATAACTACTACTTGGAAGCTTTAAATAAATTGGAGAACTAAAATAATTCAGTTTCATTCTGCTCTTAATCTTGAGTGTTAACATTTCTACCTATGCTCAGCCAATGATGGCTTTCCATTTTTTACTTAATGGCTGAATCACTGAAAGAAATGATAACATCTACTCACACAAGCATATAAATATATATTTATTTATATTTGTCATTCTTTAAACTTGAACTTTATTGCTCCCTTTTAAGGTATTATTTCATTCTAGTCTCATCTTCCAGTTGAAGAAAACTGAAGCCATTGAACTTAGAAAAAAGAAAAATGGCATATCTGTGAAAATGTTTATAAAAAATCCTTCTTAAGGAAAGATTCATCAGCTGTCATTTAGTCTGAAATACTTTTTACCTCCCCTGGTTTCTCTGTGTCTGTTTGCCACTAGCAAAGCAGCAGTATTTTTACTTATGAGTAAGTGAGAAACTGCACACACGTGGTGTTCATGTACTTTTTTTCATTTTTAAACTCAGTTAATGAACTTTATGAGAGTGTTGAAGGAAGAAGATCAGAAAATATCATGGTTAAGTAATATAAGTCCAAACACTAGGTTGTTTGTTCAACTCAGTGTTTTCTTTTTGGTTCGATTTTAAACTAATTTTCTTTGGTCACACTTTCAATTCTAAGCAGTCTAAGAGAAGTTGGGAAAAGAACAGAGACCTCACTTCTCTTATACTTCTCTTATAACCATCAGAAAAAAAAGGTAAACTGAGTCAGTTTGAGTCCCACTACCATTGTTGATTCATTTACTTTTTCTTTTGTTTGCTCATTCATTGATTGACATTTGTATTTGATAAAAATATTCTAGGCACTTAGATATAACAAAGAAAGAGATAAACATGGAATTTACAATACAAGTGGTAGAGACAGAAAATGAGCAATCAAATTTACTCCTGGTCAATATTATAAAAAACAAAACAAGGTAAATAGTTATAGGATTCTGTGAACCAGGAGGTCATAGTTGGGCAGAATTGGCCTTCTGGGCAAAGTGACCAGAAAAGCATTCTCTGTGGAGAAAATTTTGAGTTAATGCTTAAAATTTCAAATGCAAAATGCTGAGCTGGGATAACAGGAACTGATTGGGGGAAGTGCCTCTTAGTTTGTAAGAGGAGATGGGACAATGACCCTCAGGATGAACTTGGTTTGTTCAGTCAACAGCAAGTAAGTTATGTGGTAAGAAAGATGTCACTAAGGGCCACTGAGGGTGTGTCAATTAGTGTTGGACTGGGCTTGTTCATATAACATTATGACATTGTGAAGCTTTGTCCTGTCACTGAAACCTTCAGTGAGTTTTAATCTAGGCAATGATGTGAACACATTTACTTTAAAATATTAATCCAATTATTGGTTGGAGACAGATGGGGGTATTGTGAGGAGATCCACATGAAAATTTATTTAGTTCATGTGATATATGATTATAATCTGACAGATTATAAAAATAAATGTGTAATATTAAATTTATATTAAAAAATGTGATGTTTTGTGTCACAACCATAAGATATTATATCCTATTATTCCAATAATGCTGCCATTTAAAATATTAAATTTGAGAATTATTTTGGGAAAGATTATTCCTGGATAGTGCTACCTTAGTACCTCAGATGATAGGCTCTTTAGTTCATTTGTTTAGGGAATTTAATTAAGATCAGATAAAAATATACCTGGAATCTCACCTATCAAAAATATGTATAAGTCAAAAGAAAAACTGGTATTTTGATCAAACATGACTAAGATGATTTTGTTTTCAATATAAAAGTATTTCTAAAATTTTAGTTGCAAGAATGTTTTAACAATTGAAAAATGTTTGGAATAGATAAACTCTTTTATCACTCCAGTGATAATGGAGTTTTTTTTTAAGAAGTCTCATAAGAATCTGATGCCTGTAAGTACGTTAAACTTTCACCCATTATTGATGACCAAGAAGCAGCTAATGATGATTTGAACAATGTGTAACTGGCCTTTTAGTTTTCATAGTACATTCTTCAGAAGTCAGGAAAATTATTAACCCCCAGCATTTGCCCTCCTTTTCACATAAACCATATCAGCATTTCTTTAGGCCAAGCAAATTTAGTAATTAGAAAGAACTAATTGTATAAAAAAAAAGCTAGAAAACTCCATCAAGAATAATTGCATTTTTAGGATCCATGACCCACCATTCCATCTTTCCTTTACATATATGTGACTCTATCAAGATACATAAACTTAACTTCAGCTTGTGATTGTCAGAGCGTATCTCCTGGGATAAAATCTGCAGACTGTTGCCCAGGCTTATATTCCCATTTTATTTAATATGCTTTTTGTATGATTGTAATAATATGCTTTTATTTTAGTTAATACTTCTTTTCTTTTCTTCACTCATCAAATTTCCAATGTATGAGTTCCCTTTCAAATTGTACTCATCTGCACTTAATTTCCCAGAATTCTAATCTCAAGTCTCATATACTTTCAAACCTATAGTTTTAAAACATGGCTTTTCCTAGCAGTTCTCACTCAGGATAATACACACTAATTCTGGGGCTGAGGTTATTTGAATTGTGGGACAACTATCAGCACCACTTGTATGTTTTGCTGTGCAAGTTAACAATGATTCAATAATGCCACAGTATCAGACATGCTGCTGGCTTCAGATATTTATTTTTGAATTTTTACACTTATTTTTTTATATTAATGCCCTTATTTATGTAATGTGTGTTGTTTATGGATGGCTTTATTTACTCTGTTAAACTGTGTAGCCTGGGAAGATTTGTAGATATATGTTCAGGTATTTGGATTTAATCAGCTCAGGGTACCGTTAAAATCAGCAGGTGACACCTTTAGAATTATATAGTTGACTGTTCTATCATTTATTTCATATACACTTTAGATTACCCAACTTTATTATAAATCACAAGAAATCCAGATTTTCTTTATTGCTCCGATGACTTATAAAAGAGCTGATTCTATACTTATGCATAGGTATTAATTTGGCATTTATCAACAACAGAACACTCATTATTTTCAAAAATTCTTTCAGGACTCAGTATATATATTAATTCCCAGCACATTGTATATTTTGTTAAAGTTTATACTATAAAAATCACATTTTTGAACCAATGGCCATGTTTGAATACTGTTCTGGTGGATTTAAGTCATTGATACATACCTACTCATGGCTCCATAGTTTCATGTGCTTCAACATTACTAAACTGCATGAATCAAAAGTAATGATACTATCATATGAAGATTTGAAGTAAGAATGCAGTAATTGTGTAGTGCATGGAACTTGAACTGTGATTTCAAATTAAATTATTTTAGTTCAGCTTTCATATTTAGGCCTTTCCTAAATTAGTTATAGTGTTTCAACTTTTATTTATTTATTTATTTATTTATTCATTCATTCATTCATTCATACAGAACTGGGGTACAGGCCAGAGATGCGGAGGATGAGAGGATTCACCAGAAATAGAACGGGGAGCGGAACAGGCAGATCCGCGAAGTACGCTGCTGAGAGGAGCAGCGGGCGGGTCAGGAGAGGTCTGCCTCGCCATGTGGTCACCTCTTGGGCAGGCGGTGATCGAACTCATGCAGAAGTGGCTTTAGCTTCTTAGTGCAGTGCTTTAACCCGCTGCGCCACCAGGGAGGGCCCTGAACTTTTATTTTTAATTGCAAAGTAGATATTTGTCACCATCATATAATATTTCTAAAGTACCTAACAATATATTAGGTAGAAAATATAATCAAAATAGCTGTATCCTTTCCTATTCCCTTAGGAGAAATTAAAATTATATAGGCCATGGTGGCACCTTACTTCTCTAGTTCTAGTTCTTTTATCTGCCAGTCATTAATTAATCTCATCCAAAAATGAGTTATGGCCCTCATTCAAATTGAATTTATTTAAAATTCACAGGCATGGATTTTATAATTAACAATTGATGTTAAAAATTATTTGCATCTTCAAACTGGGGAAATATGGTAAAACAGAACTTGGTCACAATTCCAGTTGCTGGGAGAATTCCAGTCCCTGTGTTCTTTGTGAATTAAGTTATTATTCACTGAAAAGGTTTTTCTAAAAGCTCATCATTACATGCACAAAGGTGTAATATTTTAAATGCAGTAATACTGAATTAAACAAATGTAATAGAGCTGCTACTGGGATTTATAGTACCCAATAACCGTCTCAGAATATACTTCACAGATTGCTTCTTTATATTACAAAATGAATAGGATTTTATATCTAAAGAAACAAATCTGAACATTAAAAAATCAATGTTTCTCATGATACACACTTGGTATTATTTCTGGGAATACTAAAGCTGGCATAACCTAGTTAAAATCATATAATTTACTTCTCTCCAAGCATATCCTTTTGGAGTTGAAGCTAATACTTACAATGTACAAAGAGAAACAATAGCCTCCCTGCTTTTACAACCACCAAAGGTACTTTTTTTCTCTACTCCCCCTCAAATCCCTGATACATAACACTTCCACTGATGAGTTGAATATCTCATAGATTTGGGAAAAAAAAAAAAAAAAGGTGGGGAGAAAATAAGAGAAAAAACTTTCTGTCACAAAACCTCTCTTGAAAAATCCTCAACAAGCAGAATGGATTGAAAAATTGAAGCATGACTAAAAAGTACATTCCCCACTAGTCAGTAGATTTCGCTTCCTATTTGTCACTGCCACCTTGGAGAGTAGTGAGCATTAATAATGCATGGGTGCTAGGAATGTATTAGCAACTAACCTTGCGAAAAAAATCAGTTGATTTTCTTCTGGACCCAGAAGAGCTGCAAAAGGAAAGAGAGAAAGAAGAGAACAACAGCTAGAATGAGAGAAAGAGTAAGAACCAGAGAGAGAAACAGAGAGAAAGAAAGAAAAGTGGGAGCGACCAAAAAAAAAAAAAAAAAAAAAAAAAGACTAACACCTATACACAGACTCTGAGGAATCCTTATTTATTTATTGAAGGGGTTTGAGGAGTAATATCAAGTGTGGAGGCAACTATGTATCATTGTAAAAAAAAAAAAAAAAAAGAAGGAGGCTCAGAAATCCCTGGAATGGGGCCATAATTGAGTTCATTGATCAAACTCACAAGTTTTTCTGCCCTGTCAGGTTTATTACTTACCTTTATGTAACATAAAGAAATACCTCTGGGAGATTAAAGAACTTATACACTTAGGCAAGCAAGAAGCTTAGTAAACAATATTTTAAACATCTTTCTTAAAGAAACATGGGTGAGAATATTTCTTAAATATATGTGAGGAAAGATCTACTTCAGGATGTGTACACACTGTAGTTAAGATATAGTGTGATATGTGACAGCCAATTATGATTCCAGAATTTCTGTAAAACAAGCAAGCAAGCAAAGGTCCAAATATACTAACTCAAAAAAGTGAGAGAGTTTTTACATGTTACATGGGAAATTTCTATTAAAAAAATAAGTTTAAATTATTACTTTTTTTTAGTAAACCAATTTTGTTCATTTGGGAATTATGATTTCTCTGTAAAGACCCCACCACATGATATTTTTTCTTGGTGGTTTGGGAATAAGCATCTAAACCTAGAGTTCTCCAAGCTCTGTCTTTTCCATTTCCCTTTAAGCCCACTACTCCACCAATATTTCAATACTTAGCCCATAATGTCTTGTCAACTTATTGAACTGATTATACAAGAACTCAGCTTATAATGAACCAAGTTAATATATTAAAAAAAAATTATACTTTAAGTTCACAGATTTCCATTCAACATATTTAAATCGTTGCATGGTCAGTATACAATTTCATATGTAAAGATTTTTATGCCTGAAAAATGGAAAAGATTTTGTTAAACATGGAAGTAGATGAATGTGAAATAGCTTTGTTTACTAATAGCTATTTCGCGTCATTTCCTTTTTTTCTCAATTTTATTACAAAAATGTTCAAACATGCTTAGTTTGAAGAATTTTTCATATATTTCAATAACGTTCATATATTCACCACATAGATTATAAAATCAGCATACTTCTATACATGTTTTACCATATATATATATATCTGTCCTAGTCACTCATCAATTCATCTTATTTTATCCTTACTTTTTAAAACAAGTTGCAGATATTACATTTCCTCCTGAATAAGTTATTCCCATATATCCTGAATATTCTTATACCCAAAATATTAGCTTGATCAAATATTTGTATATTTTTTCCATACAATTTATGGAAAATAAAATCACATTATGGAAATATAAACCAATCAGCTCTTCCATATGTATACAACTATGTGACTAAAACCTCTTTAAAGGTATAGAATGTTGTCATCAACTTATTTTCTTTTCTCTTAATCTCCTGCTGTTTATCGAATATTAAAGGAAAATTAATTCCAAAAACTCAATATATTTTTCACACTCAAAAAATGCTTACTCAAGCTTTAAGAAAAGCTAGATTTTGGCATCCTAAGAAATCACATGTTTAAGACATTGAAAATTCTAAGAAAATTCTTTCACTATTACTTTCTCATATTCATTACAATTGTTCTCTTGAGAAATGAGTAATTTCATCCTATTATTTTCTTAAGAGTTTTTGTTGAAGTTAAGTAAATTTTACACTCTTTTTTTAATTATTATCATTAATATTCCTTCTCTCAATTTCTCATTTGGGAAAGTGTCCCAAAATAATTTCATTTTATGGTGGCAATCTTCCACTCCAAAAGATTTTTTCTTCTCCCACCCCTTACCCTAAATATGCAGATATACATTCAGAGAAAACTCAGTGGAATAGTTACTAAATCTATTTATGTTGTTTAAAACACACAGTTCATACTCAATAAATGTTTTTAAGCAAAATATGTTTGGAGATAAATGAGTAAGGAGAATGGTAATGACTCATACCTATGTGCTAGCTGATAGATTTTGAAAAATTTACAAAATGCTATATAAAGTTTTTTTTTTTAATCATTTAAAAATTTACTATCAACCCATTTTGGTCACAATAGTAAAGAAAACTGCTATGTAAAAGTGATTCAAACTCAAAAAAGACAGAGATTTACATTTAAAATCACTCCTTGACACTTGCCCAGTCCAATTTTCTTTAGCTTTAATTTTTTTATTGGAAGCCAGGCCTGCCTGGGAGCTTTTCTGAGTTGTTTCTTATCCATATCCTCATCACCTAGATTTATTGGTTTATTGTGACTTCTCCACCTTCCTTTCCATTATGAAAAGTGTTTCCCAATTTGGTTTTGGGTTTGATTACTTGATGTGTCATGACAGGTATTTCCTGGAAAGAGTCCTATTCTATATCCCCTCTTATATTTCACAATTCCCACAGGAGAGGAAGCACTAAGGAACAGGTAGCTACACAAGTAGTGATAACAGTGACATCCACTGCTATTAAAAAAAAAAAAATCCAACTCATTTAAGTCACAAGTGTTATTCATGATCCTGAAAAGCTGAGTAGGGATAGGAAAAGAAAGAAGGGAATATAGGGGAAAAATTATAAAACCTTGAAAAATATGAGAGAATTAACCCTGTCTAGGAATGCCATGTGTCTGCATTTACCTAAAAATAAATAACATAAAATGATAAAATAACTTAATAACTTAATCAATTAATTATTTAAAGTATTTATTTTACTTTTAGTTCTGGAGGGCAAAAAGCCTCTAACTTCTTTAAAAATTTTCAAGGAGTCAGTGTAATATCGTGCACATAGTGAATGCACTATTAATTATGTCAATCTAGTAAGAAAATATGATTATTGGCTTTTATGCCTGTCAGGAGACTAAACTAATAGTATTTTCTTCTTTTATTATTAGCTTATCTTTTAATTATGTCTAATGACAAAGAAAGAAGAGGAACATTTGAATATTTTATGCTTGGAAAAACAACAAAGTGTTTGACTATATTTTGTGGGTAAATTCTTGCTTAACATAGTAACTTATGTAGAATTTTATTTTTAAGCAGATGTATGCTTTTTAATTTAAAAACACTGTTTTTAAACTTTAAATTATTGATATTATCTGAAAGCATTGATGCACATATATAAATTATTGATATATCTTGTTTCTCATAACTTTTGAAAGATACACATATACTCTAATAAACATCTATAGAAACTAATGGTCCTCATTACTAACCACTGACAGTACGTATTTGAAGTTAATATTTATTAAAATAATAGCATATAATTCTTGAAAAGATATTAGCCATTGAAACTAATTGATAGCCTTAAATTTTAACCATCTTTCAATATTTTAACAGAAATTCAATTTCTTTTACTCTAAGTGAGAGATTGTAATTAATTCATTCTTCCCATATGGGTGTAGAAATATATAGAATCTGACTAAAATCTCCAGATAGGAGATTCAGCTGACAGACTAATATTTTCTTATTGCTGGGTTTTAAAAATATCAATGCTTTGGGGTTTTCTATGTAATCCCATTAGGATATTATCCAATTCCTCTCAGAACATTTTTTTTTTAATTACTGAGCAGGTACAACCTCAATACTTCCTTTCGGGATACCTTTCAGCAATTCTTTAATAGGAAAAATATAATTCCACGGAAATATTAACCAAAAACTAAAATTTTAAATATCATTATACTGATAACACAAACTAACAGCTTTAGGATGTGCAATAATATAAATAAGAGTTGCACCTCTCTTAATAGCAAAACACCAAGATTATTATTTTTTTCTCTGGTTAGAATATGGTACTGTGCAAAAGTCTTAAGTTTTTTCCAGTAAATATTAGATTAATAAACTGATGGTTTTCATTTAAGTTATTCTAATACTTAAATTGACAGCTAAAATGTTTCCTCCTCACTATGTTAAAATGCATCTTGATTCAAACATGAAAGTGATCTCATTCATTAATTAAAAGATGGTGCATTAAACATAAAATTAGACAAATTACATACTAAATTATAGAAATGATATTTGTTAAAAAGTTCTGGAAAATATTCACAATAATAAGAAGAATCTGAAGCAATGGAAGATGTGATTACAATATTGCAAGGTTGGCTAAGATATAACCTTGGTTAGGAATCTGACATCTGTGCAACAATTGAAGGGAAGAGAGACTTTAATCTTGAATTTATTTTTGTGTATGCTGTGAGTGAGTGGCATAGTTTCATGTTTTTGCATGTGGTTGGTGGATTTTCCCGCACCATTTAAGAGAACTTTCTTTCTTGATTGTACATTCTTGGCTCCTTTGTTAGAATAATTATCATATAAATGTGTGCTTTTTTCTCATCCTTATTCTTTTGACATTGCATTTGTGTGCCTATTTTTATTCCAGTACCATACTCTTTTATTATTATAGCCATACAACATAGTTTGAAGTCTGGGAGCATAATATCTCCATTATTCTTTTTTGTTTTCTCCCCAAGATTGATTTACCTATTTGTGTGTGTGTGTGTTGTGGTTCCATATACATTTCACTAATATGTTCTTTATATATTTGAAAATTCCATTGATATTTTCTAGGAATTGTGTTGAAGCTGTATTTTGCTTTGGGTGAGATGAACCTTTTAACAATGTAGTTCTAGCTTATAAGTACAGAATATCTTTTGATTTCTTTGTATTCAACTGTTTTTAACAAAGCCTTACAATTCTCATTGAACAGGTCTTTGTTAGGTTTATTCCCAGGCATTTGATAATTTTTTTAAAGTTTTATTTATTTATGCATACAAAACTGTGGTACAGGCCAGAGGTGCAGGGGCAGCGAGAGACTTCACTAGTGACAGAGCAGGGAGCAGAACAGGCAGATGTATGAAATACACTGCTGAGGGGAGTAGTGGACAGGTCAGGAGAGGTCTGCCATGCCATGTGGATCAACACCTGGGCGAGGGATCAAACTCATGCTGAAGTGGATTTAGCTTCTAGTGCTGTGTTTTAACCTGCTGTGCCACCAGGGAGGTCCCCCATTTGACAATTTTTGATGCTACTATCAATGAGATTGTTTTCTTGATTCCTTTCTCTTCTAATTTATTACTCACATATAGGAATGCATCAGACATTTGTAGCTAATTGTGTAGTCTACCACTTTACTAAATTGATTGATTATTTTTATTGGTATTTTTGTAGATTTCTTAGGGCTGAAGAGCTAAATTGACACTTTCCAAAGATTTAAACAAATAAGACATACACTTGCAAACATGTTTAACATCACATATTAGGAAATGCAAATCAAAATCACATTCAAATAACTACCTCACTCCAGTGAAAATAGCCTATGTCAAACAAACAAACAAACAAACAAACAAAAAAAACAAAACCAAGCAACAAATGAAGGGTTAAGAAGATGGATTTCTTATACAGTGTTGGTAAGAATATAGACTGGTACAGACCCTATGGATAAGATTAGGAGTTTCCTCAAAATAAGTATACCAAGTTATTTAGCAATTCCACTCTTTGATATTAACCCAAAGAATACAAGATCATTCATTGAAATGGATATATTAATTTCTATGTTTATTTCAGTACTATTTATATCAGTGCAAGCCAAATTGTAGAATAAGCCTAAGTACCCAACAACAAAATAATGGATTAAGATGTACAGTACTTCTCAGCTATTAAAATAAATGAACTTTCGTTTTTTTGTGACAACATAGATAAATATGGTGGATATTATGCTAAATCAATTTAGTCAAAAGGAGAAGTAAAAGGAAATACTGTATGATTCTACTTATATAAAGAAACAAAGGAGCTGATAAGCCACCTCCCAAAAACAAACAAACAAATCCTAAGTTATGACTGAAAATTGAGACTACTAGAAGGGTAAGAAATGTAGTATTAGTACCAAACGAGTGAGAGATAACAAAAGTCTGTGATAAAGAGTTATTATTACTTTAACAGTAGGTGTGTTGTAATGACATGAATTGAAGACGTATGACTTTATTCTCCTAAATCATGCACATTGCTGTAAACCAATGTTACCTCAGTAAAAAATATTTTTTAAAATAGCAAATTAGGCCCTTCCTGGTGGTGCAGAGGGTTAAAGCACAGCAATGAGAAGCTAAAGCCAGTTCAGCATGAGTTTGATTCCCGCCTGCCCGGGAGGTGACCACATGGTGTGGCAGACCTCTCGACCCACCCGCTGCTCCCTTCAGCAGTGTACTTTGTAGATCTTCCTGTTCTGCTCCCTGCTCTGTCTCTGGTGAATCCTCTTGCTGACCCTGAACCTCTGGCCTGTACCCCAGTTCTGTATGAACAAATAAATAAATCTTAAAAAAAAAACACAAAAAACAGCAAATTAAATCTCATCATGAATAAAGGATGTGAGAAACCAAGCTATGTTGATATGGAGTGAAATCCTTCTGAGTAAAATCACAAAAAAGTTATTGTTTCTAGGTTAATGAAATGTCCAGGGAGTCAGTTAAGATATACGAGGCTTAGTTATACAATCGTACAACAATTCTTGTCAATATATGTAAGTATGAGGGAGAGAGAAGAAAGAGATATTGGACGTGAAGTCTGAATATAATCTTTCTCTACTGCAATCAGTATCTTAAAATAAAATTCCTTTTAGGATTTTTACCCAAAAACTTTGAACAAATGACTATTTCTCAACACGAAGTGAAGTTGGAGAAAATATCATTGCATGGATCACAAACAGAATATCCACCATAAGAATCTAATGCACTTATAAGAAATCAGAGAACACAAATGTATTAGACAAAGCATGATATAAAAAAATAGAAACCTCTTAAAGATTTTCTCATCTTCTAAAAATCAAGAAGACTAGACAAAAGAAAAAAAAGGATACTCAAAAATTAAAGATTTGAAAACATGGAAAGAAGGTAGCTTGATGCTGAATTTCTTCTACAAACAGGAAATAATATGAGGGAAGGCATGATTGACAAAGTTAAAGGTATTCTTGATTGCTGTGCGCAACAAAAACATGAAAATTTTTGAGTATAGACATCATTATAAAATTTCAGAACAATAAATATAATTAGGAAATCTTGAAAAATGTTAAAATGTGTATATATGTATATATATATATATATATATATATATATATATATATATATAATCATACTGAGAATTCAGTTTTCATCAGCACTGTTGAATACTAGAGGGAAAAATAATGATGTTAAAATTTTATACCCAGATAAACTGTCTTTCATGTAAAATACAAGTATAATATTTTTTAAACATGCAAGGCCCAGAACAATATATCTCCTAGGCATTTTTTTATATGGAGCTATATGTAGATAAATTGTAGTGAAAGGAGAAAATGAGCCCAGATTATGGAAGTATATGATGTTTAGGAAATAATGGCCATAATCCCACATATATAAGAAAGAAAACATCAAGGGGTAATTTCTATAACTGGCTAAAAGGCAAATATTCAAAATGAGAGAATGAGCATTTTAGGCTTTAGGGAAAATTTTGACAAAGAAAATAGTGTCTCAAATAATGAAAAATTCTGATAGAAATTTTGGAATTAATAAAGATCTGATAAAGGCTGCTGAAAGGTAAAAAAAAAATTAAAAAAATTAGAAATGCTAAGGAACACAAGCACAAAAGGAAAATATATAAATTGTGGTCCAAATATAAATCAAATTGAAATGAAGTACAATAGTTTATAGTCATTAGGATAAATTTGTTCTCATTTTTATTCAGCTGGCTCAATGGAAATGATGTTGTCCATATATCAAATGAAAATAACTTTGTCTATCATTGAACAGTATTTATCATGTCAGTGTTTACTATTACTATATCATAGAAATAGTGTAGCACTATTTGTTGGTAGAATTAGTTTACAGAAAATGTGGAAAATTTGGTTGCAATTATAAAATAAAAATCACATTATAACTTACTGACTTGGTATCTAAATTGATATCTAAAATATATGGATAATAATAAAGTATTTATTATTATCATTTCTTTATAATATATACATTCTATATTATTTCACAATATATATATTGTGAAATATAAATATACACATGAATTTTTACAATGGAAGAGTATAGTGTAACTGAGAGGTCATGAGTTGTAACAAAAGTAAAGAAATGAAAAGGCAAACAGGAGATTAATCCTTTCAATTTACAAAATTGTGGAGTTAAAAGATAATATGGAAAGAGGAAACATGTTTACATATGTCTGAAGTATTGTAACATATTTAAATATGGAATTTTGGAACACTAAAAATAGTAAAGTAACACAAACACAGGAATAAGAAAGATTGGCAAATGGAGAATGAATGCTTTTTTTGTGTATCAAAATATCAATAGATAACATCAGGCATAAAGATAGCAATATATTTTTTAAAAATAAGAATGTATTGGCCCTCCCTGGTGGCGCAGAGGGTTAAAGCACAGCACTGAGAATCTAAAGCCACTTCCGCATGAGTTCGATTCCAGCCTGCCCGGAGGTGACCACATGGTGTGGCAGACCTCTCCTGACCAGCCCGCTGCTCCCCTCAGCAGTGTACTTTGTCGATCTGCCTGTTCTGTTCCCTGCTGTGTCTCTGGTAAAGCCTCTCACCGCCCCTGAGCCTCTGGCCTGTTCCCCAGTTCTGTATGTACAAATAAATAAATCTTAAAAAAAAAAAAATAAGAATGTATTTCTGAAGAATGAAAATCTAAATGACTATATTATGCTAAGTGAAAGAAGTCAGATACAAACAGTTAAATATTGTATGTTTTTTATTTGTCTGAATTGTCTAGTACACCTAATTCCAAAGAGACAGAATACAGATTAGTGGTTACTAAAGGTAGGAGGTAAGGACCAGGGGAAGCCTCTGCCTATGAGTTTGAAATTCCTTTAAGGGTGATAAGAATATTTTAGAACTAAATAGAGATGGTGGATATACAATATTGTAAATGTACCAAATGTCCCTGAGTTGTTTACTTTTAAATAGTTAATTTGGAGCTTTGTGAATTTCACCTCAATCACATTATTATAATTAAACAAAAAAGGGAGTGTAGGATTTGGAATGGTAAGGAAAGAACTCAGAAATTATTTATTTTGTGCATGAAAATATTTATGGGTTGCATTACCTAATGTATGTATTATTTCTTGACAAATTAAACCAAGATCAGAGGGGCAAATCTGCTGTCTCTACAGAAAAGAAACGGAAGGAACTAGTAAAATATAGTTCAGTTTATTAGATTGTAAATGGATGCAAACATGCTTGAAATATAATACATATATATTATTTTCAGATGATATAAATGGGCTTCAGCTATTTGTTTCAATTATAAGCTTATGGAACGAAATGAATGCATATATATTCCAGATAAATATAATAAACAACAAGATATCTATAAAGTAAGCATCAAATGTACTTCTTTAATTCACCATAATCCTACTGTAATCTGCACTCAAAGCTTTGTGTGTTAATTTTGAGGGGATATGAATCTCTGCATTTCCTTTATCCTTGCCTTTTAGTATGAGTTGGGAATATCTGCAAATGGGCTTTGTTGTCTGATGAGTAGGATTACTGTGTTCTTTGTACAGAACTCGGAATCATCTAAGATATTTGAGAAATTAACCTCCATTTAATCATTTTAGAATTGGGAACAGAATATAAATAGATTATCCCTGAAAAGAAAAATCAACTTTTTTTTTTACTTTTTCAAGAACGCAAGACAATCTTAGGTTTTCCATTGCTCTCCCTCTTTGAATATAGTCATTTCCTTTAAATTAGAATTTTGCTTGCAAAAGTTGTCATTATTGCAAACTTTGAAAGTTTGAGCTGTTACCCAGAGACAAACAGTTAAAGATGACTTTTTTAAAAAGAAGTAAATTTTATCCTCATTTACCATGGTGAGCTACACATATTTCAGAATTTTTAAGATTTGTAAGTGGAAATTAATGAAATGGAAATCTGGTTGGTAATTACACCCAGATCAGGCAGAGAGTTCATGGTGCTGTCAGACTGTTTGGTCATGGGTAGCTAAGCAACACAGCCAACTAGCACCTTAGTGGAGAATATTTTTAGCTTCATTGCACATTTTTCATTTATCTATTGGAGATTGATTTGTTTTGCAATTTATTTTGCAATTCCATTACTTAAAATGAAAGGTGTACCATTACACCAAAGAAAAGGTATAAATGGGAATTAAAAAAAAAAAAAAGACATGGTATTTTCCCTGATTTGATACATAAACAATATATATATATATGGCTGAAGTTAAACATTATGTTCATTATTTTAAGTGATGATATAAAATTTGAAAATAATATAATTCAATAAAAGAGTTAATTCTTTGCTCAGGAGTAAGACATGAGCATAGTAAAAGTTAACTAACTTAATTTGTTGGTTAACTCAAATTACTATAATAATGGCAGGTCCGTGATTGCTTAATAAATAGAGTATAAATTAGACACTAGGATTATGTTCCTTTGGTAAACAACATTCAAAGGGAGCTAAGAAAGGTAACAAGGTGTCAAAAATCTTAAATGTCAGATTAGCAATGGCAGACAGCTTTAGGAGTAGTTAATTGCATCTCCAGAACCCTGCCTTCCATCATTGCACCTGGAAGAGCTCTAATGGTCACAGACCACGTTTATTTTATCAGATCACACGTGTCCATTTTCACCCACTAAACCTGTTGGAGATTATTTGCTCTCCTTATGGTGGCCTGCTATTGACAAGTCACTGAGGGAAAACTATAGCCTAGAAACAGTGAACCAAACAAACATGATGTCTAGAATTGACAACCTTGGAGTATTCAACAGCTCCACAGTGCATGTTTATGTTACTGAGCTAGATAATTACCCTTCCTCTACTTTGCATCCTCACATTTTTAATGGAATGAGACTTCCTACATTCAGAGTGTTATGGAAAGTGAAGTACATACCAACTTCTTTTAAGGATTTAGCTGTATTTTCCTAACAGGAACAATCAGTCTTTTAGTAGGAAAAATAAAATATGTTTCTATTAAAAAACTATAAATTTACATCTCATGATTAAAATCCTGCTGAACATTTTAAGTTTTAAATCACTTCCAAAATAAATTCTCTGTTTCACTTCAATATGATTATAACTTTTTGAATAGAATACAATGCTCTTAAAAGATCTCATTCATAAAGTTTCCCTGTGTAATTGTTTTAAAAACCTAGAAGTGTCTAGAATCATGATTAGTTTCTCAGGTTATGTTATTGGTAGTATTCAGTGAGTTCTTAAAAAAAAAAAAAAAGCCCTAATGGGTGGGGTTTGTTCTCTATGTAAACTGAACAATTCCAGGTTTCCTACGTGAATTGATAGTGGAGACAGAATGACAGGCTTAAGGAAGTTTCCCATGCTACTCCATTGTTCAATTTTAGATATGAGCTAAGTTGAATTTCAAGCACCAGGACTTGTACTGGGTGAAAGTAGCCATGTCAAAGACTAGGATGGTAATGGGTCTCCTCTACAGAGGAGCTGGGGCATCAATCTTGATGTGCGAGTGAGTTGAAAACAGAGAAACCTAGTCAGACTCATTGCAGTGATAGGAGGAGGTGATAACTATTTTTAACTTGATTTACTCTTGTTTGTGTTTCTTTTCAGTGTATGTTGAATTAGGTAGAGCCTGACCCCTGTTATTGGGGACAACAAAGGAAGGAAGTCACATAATACACTCCCTTTAGTTCTGGAGTGGAGATAAGATTAAACAATAGTAATGCTTCTCACTACTGACATAAAAATAAATTGAAAACATTACCAGGAATGCCACTAATTTTGAGTTTCCCAATCTCAATTCCAGTAGAAATATGAGCTTTCCTGATATTCTGATGTGAGCATAAAAGGGTCAAAATGCAGTGATGTAACTCTTGTTATTAATTAAAACATAGGCAAAGTAAAAGAATATCAGTATATACATGAAAATTAGTCATTATTCTGGGCACTAGAAGCTATAAAATATTTTCCCTATTTTAATATATTAAGCTTCTTAATGTGGCATACAAACTATCTTTTTTGGTTATATTATATGCTATTGTCTTTTACTGAACACAGTAAAAGAAAGACTATATGAATTGTCCACAATATATATTGCACATTAGTATAAAGAAAATAAAACTATTCGTATTAAATATATGTAGAAACAACACATTTTGATATTTATTGCACTCTGCTTACTATTTTATTGAGTTGACTTGTATTACTTTCATTGAGATAACGTCTGCATCTCTAGTTCATTTTTTTCAGTCTACAGTCTTATTTTAAGATTTATTTATTTATTCATACAGAACTGAGGTACAGGCCAGAAGTACAGGGATAATAAGAGGATTCACCAGAGACAGAGTAGAGAGCAGAACAGGCAGACAGACAAAGTACACTGCTGAGGGGAACAGCGGGCCAGGCAGAGCATGACAGGAGAGATCTGCTGCTCCTTGTGGATCACCTCCTGGCCAGAAATGCACTGAAGGGACTGTAGCCAGCTTGCAGTGCAGTATCTTAACCAGTTGTACCACCAGGGAGGGCCCTACCGTCTTATTTTAATTTGTTATTTGTTCATTTCTTATGATGTTATTTGACTTAACTATCATCATATAATCTCAACTCCCTTATTTTTTTGTTCCATTAGTCTGAACAATTGTTATTGAAATATTGTCTTTTTTAGAAAATGATCATATAATTTTTAATATTTAATTTTTCATCCCCCAAAAGGCACAAGTAGTTTCCATAATCATTTTAGACACAGGTCTTATTTACCTTGCATTGATAATGATGCTTTTAAGTTTTAGGTCATTTTCTTTCCCTTCACTTTGGACTGGTATAAATGTTTAAATAGCTAATCTTACACAAATAAGATAAAGAGCCTACCCTACCAGGAACCTCCTTATTTCATTTCCTCTTTTCCTTTTCATTTTTTATCTCACAGGATATATCTTATTAAGATGATTATGCAGTTTTACCCTAGTATCTCTAGATTTACCAAATTGTTTTCTTGACTCTACTTTGGACAGATTTTAATTATTCATTTTAATAGTCACCATATTATCTGCCAATAATGCTAGGCTATATTTTATAAAGACTGTGATTTGATTTTAATAATGTGTTATATTATAATTGACTCTAACATACTGATTTACCTTTAAATTTTATTTCTTGTTCTTAAAAACAAATTAATAATCCCATGCTGTGGTATAGTTGGACATTTAGCAATACATTACATTAGATGAAAATGTTTTTTCAAGGCTAATTAAAAGCAACATATACATATACAGAGCAAGATTTAGAATTCAGTATCAGAAAATGAAGTCTGAAAAGATTTCAAATACTATTGGACAGCAGTTTATCTTAAAATGGACATAATTATGCAACTCTTGAGAATGGTAAGATATAAATGAGATTTGTGTGTGAAATACTAAATGTGGTTTGGTATATCATTGATGTTCAAAACAATGTAGTAGTTATTCTTATTAAAAATATGTTGGGCCTCACTCTAAATTTTGCATTATATACTACTGGAAATGCTTTCCAGAAATAGATATTTAAATTATGTTACCAACCAAAATCCTGTTCATTTTTTTCCCCTAAGACATTTGCAACTGAGTAAAATTATAAACTTTAGTACAAATAGATATGGAACTTTTTATGAAAGTGTATTAATTCAATTTTGTTATTCCAAACTTTGTAATTATCTTCACAAAAATCTTGATTTTAGAAAAATATGTGTGCGGTTTTTATAAATTTTACTATTTCCTTCTCTAAATGCGGGTGGCCTCAGCTTAAAGATTTATACAAGAAAGCCAGAGACATGATCCAGAATATATTTCAAGGAATTTAAATAGGGATATCCAATTAATTAACATCTGTATTCATTTATGCCTAGCTTTACATTGGGTAGACTCTATAGTCTGTATCCTGCCATGGTTCAGAGCACGAAACTCTAACTGGAAAGATGCATGTAAAATAATCAGAGCAAGAAAAATTGCTCACTTTACCTCCAAGGGAGAGAGGGGGAAACAACTTTTGGCTTCTTTAATGTTAAACAATAGGCATTTACTTCATGGACATTTATGAACTCTGTAAATAACTTTTGGGGAGGAGGATGAATCCATAAGGATCAAAGTTCTAGGTTAGGAAAGTACTTTTGACACTAAGCATTGTATTATTTTATGTGTGATCTCATGCATGTGGACAAGGGAAAACATTGAAATGAATATCTTCATTGCCTTTTTCTCTACTTGAGTGACACTGTACTATGGCCACTGAATACAATCAGTCACATGGAGATTAATTTAGGCCTGGGGCTGTATTTTTAATATATGGAAATGTCATAATTTAATAACCTTCAGACTAATTACCCTCTCTTGATATTTTTCCTGAAATAACTTCAGGACTACTGAAGACAATCCTAATTGAACTAGATTACTAGATTACCTCGCCACACTTTTCTTCTCTGAAAACCTAATTTAAACCTGAACATTAGGTATGAAATGAACAAACCTCTTTTTCACATTGATGCTCCATAATGAATACATTATCCCAAGAACCTTCTTGGCTTACCTTTTACTGTTGAATAACACCACATTTTATTAAAGATCTGTGAAATGTTCTCTGAGATGTTACATAGCCTGTTCTCTTTAGACAGTAAGTTTTGCAAAATCTTCTTGGCTTTGTATAGGTGATAACAGGAAACAAGAATAATGAGATAAAACCTCTTCTTTCAGGTTTTTTAATTGAGGAACAAATTATTTCATAGTTTCTCATTAGTTATTCCCATGGATTCTAATGACAAGGTGCCAACTTTCACACTTTAAACAGGTTAATTAATCAGGTAGTAATGAAGTTGGGTGATACCTGAGTGTTGGTGTGCCGAATAATCACAGTTCCTAATAATGTGCTTAAATGTCTGTAAACCTGAGAGGATAAGTTGAAATTCAGATCTTCTGAGTTCTGCATAAATAAACATGTGCTAACTAATGGGAAACTAATTTTAATTTACTACTTGCAATATATTTTAAAAATTTGATATCTATATGCATATATACATATCTTTATTTATATATCGCAATTACATATATAGCTTCTTTTCACACATGTGTATGAGATGTCCACATTCAACCATCACGTTTGGACAATTTGTAGTTTCTCAGTCAGCCTGTAATTTTTTGTGTGACTTTAATAGTTTAATTGTAATTTCACTTAGGAAACTTGGTGAGAGTGATATTTGAGGAGAAACACCCCACTTTGACGCAATGTGGAAGTTTTCCAAGTGAGCTTTCATTACCAGTAACACATTGTTAAGTTGTAGGTCATTTTGAGAACGCCTAGTGTCCATGTTTGGAGGGAGGCACTGGCACTATCTCAGGTTCACATCAACCAGATTTCTTTCCTAAACCACTCCAGGACAAATCAGCATTTGTGAAAATATGTATGTGATATGCTGAACATCACCTTGCTTGCAGTCACAGAAGATCATTGTGATGCATGTTTTAAGAATAGACAAATTACTTCTATTCTTTGCAATGATTTCATAGACAAGCATCTCCAAGGAAACAGAAGGCTGAGGGTACAAGGCATTTGCACCTCCCCTCAACAGCAAGTGTTTCATGTTAGGAAATCAATAATTAAGGAATAAAAAATCTGCTTCCTAAATGTGTATGGGGAACAACTACATTGCCCTGGTAGCATTTAAATTATTGGTAGATGATAGCATATATAATTAACTCCCAACTAATTAGGATTAAAAGTGTGTGGTTGGGTCAGAGAAGAAAGGGTACATTCAAGTCAATATTAAAATACTTCTACAATCATTTATGATCAGATCATAACCACAGTTCTCTGAGGATGAGAGCTATGCAGTGTACCCTCAAATCTGGATCATCAGAAATGGGAGAATACTGACAATAGGGGCATGGCGGGATGACCAAGACTTTCACCTGAATATCCTCCAACTATTTAGTGGAATTGAAAATTGGGAGCAGCAAGTCAAATCTCCCAGCACTACCTTAAACTCACAGCCTTCCTAGAGGGGATGTACTTAGATTACTCCTGTTGCAACTTCAATCTATAATTCAGTAAGACCGCACCTTAGAATGAAAGAGAAATGTTCACTCCACTTGCCTCCTACTTATCTACACATATTTGTGCACATAGAATACTTATGTGGCTATGTTTATACACAGCCTGGCAGATGTATAGATAGCAGCATACATAACTGCATATTTACCTAATCTTAGCAGGCTTATTTGAGGTGTTTTAGTATTTCTTAATTTTAATTTTTATTTTTCCTTTTTTTTTTCTAGAGAATGCTGTTTTTATTTGTTTTGTTTTGGCTTGAGTTAAACAGGAAGCATATTCCAGCATGCAGAATAACCACATCACTGAACCCTTCTCTTCCATCTGTCATGTGGGGTCAGATCTAGCTGTTCCTTCCAAGACACAAGACAAGCAACAAAACTCTAAGTGCCAGGTGATGGGCCCTCCCTGGCGATGCAAATGATTAAAGTGAAGTATTATGAAGCTATCTGAAGTCACTCCAGTGCAGGTTCGATTCCCAGCCAGGAAAGTGACCCACACAGCATGATAGACCTCTCCTTTCTCATCAGCTGCTCCCCTCAGCAGTGTTATTCCAGTAGATCTGCCTGTTCTGCTCCCGGCTTTGTCTCTGGTGAATTTCCTCATCCCCCACACCTCTGGCTGTATGCCAGTTCTTGTATGCATAAATAAATAAATCTTAAAAAAAAATAAAGCACCAGGTGAAAGTCAGTAAGCTATAACAATTAACTGATTGGATTAAGGAAAAGCGATATTAAATAATTAAAAAGTGTAGACTCATGGATTTCCAAAACACATCTTCTTTAAACAAGAAAGAGACCGACAGCTTTTCTTTTCAGATTTGACTTTAAAATGAAAGATTTTAGACACTGTGCTCTAACAATTAAATTTTACTCTGCTGGGATATAATGAAAAGATGCTTCAGCTTCTCAAGTACCTACATATTTTTATTCTTATTTACACATCACAATTACAAGCCATGATCTTTATTCACAGTTTATTATGAATAATTGTCAATAATACTCATTGATAGAAGGATAAAATAAAAGAAGCAAAACAAAACTTCACATGTTATTGCAAAGGCAAATAATATTATTAAGTTTACCTCCTCCTAAAATTGGTGCATAGACAAACCAAGACACCAAAATTCCTTTAAATATTTTGCTTCAAAATGACCTGGCTTGTTGTTAAAACATGGGGTAAAAATGCAGAAACGTGTATATCAATAACGCAACTGCATTCCAGTATTTTCTTTTGCGAAATAAATTACATAAATGGGGTTTGGATTGTTTGCTATACTTCACCCAGAGATTGGGGTAATTAAGTTTCAAGAACTAAGATGCTTTAAAACACATTTAATTTAGTAAAATTGGTAAGGAAGCTACTGCGATTAAAAAATAAATAAATAAGCAAAAAGGACAAAAGTTTCCGATGTCTTACTGGGTAATTTGGAGTGAATTTAGACTATGGCATTAGAAGTACAAAAGGTAACTAAAAATGCCATTAAATGAAATGTTCCAAGTCCAAGCAATTTCCTTCTTAACAGAAAGTAAAATGCAAACAGAGATTACTAAAACCCTGCTGTGTTTAATTTAAGTGTATGTAAGCCTTTTACTCACAGTCATTTTGTCTGCAGATAATCACGGCCATCCACAGTGGTCAGAGTTGTGAAGCATGGGTTGTCAAAAGTTGCTCACTCTTTGATTCCACCTTGCTGTGTCAGCCAGAGTTTACATCAGGCAAATTCAGTTCATTCATCTCCTGAAAGGGTGAAATTCTCCTATTTCTGTCTCCATCAGTTATTTTTGCTGCTATTGCTTCCAGGCTGTTAACAGCAACATGGAGTTGTGTGTGCAAATACAGGTCCACCATTGCAAGGTGACCTGAGTGATCATAACAAATCACTAAGACTTCTGATTGTATATCTTCACCTGTGAGCTACACACGCACACACACACATATCACCTGTGAGGTATGTATACATACACATATATACATGCCTTACTCTATCATGTATATATATATATATACACACACACACACATACATATATATGACTTAATGAGTATAACATTTCAAATGATAAAGCTTGAGAAAATGAAATCAATATGCATACATTTTTTAAACTTAGAAATACTCTTTACACAAAGAATCTACTTTAAAAAGCAAGCAAAATCTTTGTAGCATTTCTCAGAGATGTGACTTAAATCCATCTTCTAAATTTAGAAATAATTTAAGAGGTCAGGAAGTACATGCACACATAGGGTCTCACTAATAAGACCTTTTTATTGGAATTTTAAAAAATATTTTAAAAGATTTCATAATTTTTATATTATGTTCTGAAGACCTAGGGCACCATTTATGAAGGAGATGACCAATACTACTTTCTCATCTCATAAATTCTAGTAATCCCTAGGATGAAAAAAATTTGCCATAATATAATGACTACATCGTTATTTTATTTTCTAAAATTACACATTAGTTATTTACTAAGTACTCAATTGTGCATGGATCTCTGTGTTAGGTTATTTATACAAATAAAAGTTCAAAGAATTAAATAACATAGTTGTCTCCAATTAAGACTTGTAAAATTTCCAGAACAGTTGTATACGCACATGCATACACACAAATATACAAATAACTTTTTCAGAATTCAGTAGAAAAAGAAAAGGGTTTTCGACATCTGAACAAGTCATTATTTAATATGTGAAGCATTCATAAAATGCCACAATGGGCCAACTTATTTTGGCACGGTATATTTAATGTCTCCTGAAAACACAAAATAAGAACCAGAACTTGTATAAATGAATTTAGAAAAATAATTAAATAATGTAAACCAAGTGCATTAACAAAATGATGGGGTCACCTGAACATGTAGAACTGTGGGCTTGGCAGTGGTGCTTGTAACATACAACCACATAAACAACCGGAATGTCGTATATCTGTGCAGCTCACAGGAACTTCATATGGCTTCAACAAGGCAGGCTGTGGCCATGAATAAGAAGAATGGGAAGCTCAGTGAAATTAAAGTTATCCTATGCCCTTTGTGTTGCTTATCTGAATCATGAAAGCATATTATTTAAAATAAAAGGTTTTGCCTTATATAACTCTTTTTTTTTTTTAAGATTTATTTATTTATTCATATAGAACTGGACTACAGGCCGAGATGCGGAGAGTGAGAGGCTTCACCAGAGACAGAGCAGGGAGCAGAACAGGCAGATCGACGAGGTGCCTGCTGAGGGGAGCAGCGGGCGGGTCAGGAGAGGTCTGCCACGCCATGTGGAGCTTCTCCAGGGCAGGCGGGAATCGAACTCATGAGGAGGTGGCTTAAGCTTCTTGGTGTTGTGCTTTTAACCCACTGTGCCACCAGAGAGGGCCCATTTATATAACTCTTATAAGAAAGCTATAAATGTATCATTATGCACCTGTCTTAAAAGAATTTGATATAAATTAACAAAATGATGTAGAACCTTAAGTTTTCTGAGGTAAATTAGTCTAGCCCACTGATACTCTCTATAGGAAAGTTAATATTCAAAGATGCTGTTCCTTTCCCAAGGATATATGTATTTGACAGAGTCAAAATATGTGTCTATATTGATTCAGTGTCCTATGACTCCAAAGGGTAACTTTCCCACTGGATAGAGTCTTCTTAATACTCTCTGAGTTGTAAAAATTATCACTGGGAAGTTATTACAGGTTGCAAGACATTTGAAGCTTAATTCTAGCTCAGAATGAGGTTTTAGTAGTATTTTTAAATAGAAAGTAACAGATTTTTAAATAGGAAGTAATGCCTTTACTTTTTAAACCCCTTTAAAAAGATCAAGAATAATAAATGCTCCCCAAAATTTTTCATATGACCAACATCACTCTGATAGGAAAGGAAGAAAAAGAAATCAAAAAACAAACAAACAAAAAATATGTAGGCCTATATCCCTTAGGAACAGAAATGCAAAAATCCTCAAGAAAATCTGAGCAAATTGAAATCAACAATACATTTTGAAAATATTAGACATCATGACCAAGCGGGATTTATTCTGGGATGCAAGGATAGTTCAACACATGCAGATCACTAATGCTGTGATCATATCAACACAAGGATATAATCCTTTTGATATAATCATATTACAAGATGCAAAGAAGGCATTTGACAAGATTCCTCATTGACTTATGATACAATCTCTTAGGCAAGTACATGGGAAATCAGATATTCTTAGGTAATAAGAGGATGTGATATTTAAAATATGTTTAGTTGTTTTCTGTATGTAATTAAGGAGATATTTATATGATATTTTTTCTGGACATCTCCCCAAGTTTTAACAGCAACAGCAAAAGTAGAAGATGTACAAAGACACAGAAAAATACCTTTCGTGCATACTAGGTAAAAAGTAATAAAAATTACATGTTGAGGAAGCAAGATAATGGATATACTTCCCTCTTGTGTTAATAGTTTCACGGGTATATGCATATATTTAAACTTATCAAATTTTATACATTTTGGTGTACACCATATATGTACAATTAGTGTATGTCAATTTTATAATGATAAATTGACCAAAAAATTAGAGGGTGAGATTGTAAGGCTAGAAATAAACCTTCAAGTTTACATTCAATTTGCTCTTAAAAGATAAAAAGTTCATTAAATGGGTAAAGAATAATCTTTTCAACCAAAAGTTTTAAGAAAAGTGGATAGCCATGTTGCACCACTACCTTGCATCATAAATATAAAAGCATCTCAAAATGTATCAAAAATCCTTATAGTAATGAAAGTGTAAAACTTTTAGAAAAAGTGAATACATGTTTACAATTTTGAGTTAAGAAATTCTCATACAATTCCAAAATCAAGAGATAAAAGTAAAACTATGAATTTGATTTTATCAAAATGGGGAATTTGCATTTCACAAAAATGTTAAAAATGTAAGAGCAATAAGAATAAAGTAGAAAGTATTTGTAAATTATAGATTTGAGAAATAAATACTATCTAGAATATGCATTCATAAAAACTCAGTGTTAAAAATCAAATTACTAATGTAAACATGAACAGTTTATTTTAGTAGATATTTCTCAAAGAGGATTTAAAGGTGACCAATAGCAAATGCAAATATCATCAACATAATAAATTATAGAAATGCTAAACAAAATCACAATTATATTTTTATGATTTCAATAGCTCCAATAAAAATGTAGATAACAAATGCTGATCATTAAGAGTAATTCAAATATTCATATAGGTGAGAATATAATACAACAACTTTGGGAAAAGGTGGCAATACCTCAAAATGTGTAATATGGCATTTCACACGATGATATTTATATGTTCATACAAGAGAAATAAAACCATACAATCTTGCAAATTCAAACTACATGGAAACATTTATTACAAAATTATTCTTAAAGACCAGAAGTAGAACAAACCCAAATGGTGAATGAGCAAGTGATAAGTATTATTTGACAATAATAATTTAAAAAAAAGTAGTAATAGCCTACATTGTGAAATAATATGAAAGGATAATAGAACTAATTTGCAAAAGTCCATGTATATAAAATTGTATCAATACGACATTATGACATGTCCAGAATAGAAAATTCCATACAGAGAGAAAGTCTTTACTGTTTTCTAGGACCTTGGGAAAGAAAGGAATAGGGAGAAGCCATTTAATGGTACAGGCTTTCTTTATGAGATAATGAAAACAATCTAGAACTTGATATCAGAGCTAGTTGTCTAACTCTGAACATACAAAAAAAAAAATGAGTTGCATGTTTGTTTTTTTAAAGACTTGTTTTATTTATTTATACATATAAAAACTAGGATCTAGGTCAGAGTTGGTGAGGGAGGGGTGAGAGGATTCACCAGAGACAGAGTGGGGAGCAGACTAGGTAAATCTATTGAAATCCACTGGTGAAGGAAGTAACAGACCAGACAGGGAGCTCTACTGTGCCATGTGGGTCACCTCCCTGGCCCTGGATCAAACTCCTACAATGAGTGGTGATAGCTTGAGACTTTAATCCCTGTGCCACCAAGTTTGTGTATTTTTAAGTGGTGAATTTTATATATAAATGATAAATCATCAAAACTGCTATAAGCTATAAAAATTAAAAAGATAACATGTAGTTAAATTATTTTTAGCTACACTTATCCTCACTGTTTTGCTCCACATTTTATAAACTTAAAATTTTAATATGATATTGTAGATTTGCAGTTCTAAAAACTTAAAAAATATATATTTTTGCTTTAAATAATTACCTTTTGGACCCTCCCTGGTGGTGCAATGGGTTAAAGCACCACACTATGAAACAATCAGCAATCACTGCAGCACAAGTTTGATTCCCAGCCAGGGAGGTGAACCACATGGTGCAGCAGACCTCTCCTGACCCTCCTGCTGCTCCCCTCAGCAGTGTGTTTCAGTCAGTCTGCCTGTTCTGCTCCCCACTCTGTTTCTGGTGAATCCTTTCACCTCCCACACCTCTGGCCTGTACCCCAGTTCTTGTATGCATAAATAAATAAACCTTAAAAAAATATAAATAAGTACACATCATTTATGGCACATATTGAATGCATTATTATAATGACATGTCCCTGCCTATATTTTCTGATAAATGGAGAATAAGGCTGGGATTATGACAGTAATGCATTATATTAATAGTCTAAGCCTCAGTAAGAAATGGTAAGAAAACAACAAAAAGTTGGTCAAAGAAAAATGCAAATCGCTGTCTGTAATAGGGGTTTGGAGATGTCCATCATATAATCACAGATGAGACTTTATCTACATTGGGAATATATATTCTCAATACCTACCATATAGGTCTGTGTACTATATATATTCTCAACAATAGGTAAAGTTTGTGTGTGTGTATTTGTGTAGTATAATCAATTGTGATGGAGCAATTAGGATAAAAAGTGAGTGGAAACCAGATAAAATTTAAGTTTGAGAGTATAGATATTACAAGACTATGAGAACAAAATAAATATATATGTGGGTATAATCAAATTATTTTAAAAGTTTAGTTCATTTAATTTAAAAAATATTTTAGCATTGTATATATAAATAACTAGCCATCTTTTATTTCTCTAACAATTAATCTATCATCATCTATGTATCATATAACATCTATCTCCTATTCTATCAACGCAGAAATAACTTGTATTAGTTCAAAAAATTATCATTACATTTTCAGAAGTTTTGCAAGCCGTATGATAAACTATTGGGAGTCTGAATATAGCAGAGTTGGAGATACTTGCATAATGAAAATTGGTAAATGTTCTGCATCAAAGTTCTTAGTTGCCCTTCACCCTGCAAAAAAAAAAAAAAAAAGATTGCTAAATATTTACTTGGATGCTAGAGTTTATGTTTCACAATAAAGAGTAATGAAACATATTTAAAATCCATTTAATTAAAGGAGTGATGGACAAAGGGATACTTTATTGACATTTAACAGGATAAAGCTGCTGACAAAATTGATACCAAAAGATTAATTTACTAAAGGACTTTAAAAAGTTTTAATTGCAGGGGAATTGACATTGTATACATAAAATATCAATATTTTCCATTACTCATCTTTGAAAAAAACAGCAGGTATAAAGGTAAAAATTGATTTTATTTGTATATGTTATTTACAAGTTTCTCTTTATATCTTATCTTCATTATTAGAAAAGTTGTAGTATAGGAATTTCAGTGTTTGTGATAGTATGTTATGAACTGCATGATATGCAGAAGGAGGTATTTATTTTCTCTCCCCATATACTGATTATTTAATTCTTGACTGGTGACCTTGTTAACAATCATCTCATTAGATGGTGCAAAATGTTCCAGTCCTTTTCTAACTTAAAATGAAGTGACACCAGAGTTATCACAGCAATCTTATCCATCCATTGATTTCTCGTCAGCTAAAGGATTGACTTCAAGGCATCTTCCAGTTCTTCAGGGTTTTATTTGGATTATGAGATTGAAGACTTTGTTCTTTGTATCTGATGAAAGTAATTACCACCGATCCTTCATTCTTGGATCAGCACAATACAAGGGTTGTCAAAATTTACCTGATGATCATGTGGGATAAAATTACATTTCCTTTATGGCTGTAACTTCAGTGATCCATTGATCAGACTATTTCTATTTTTTATATTTTGTCCAAATCTGTTTAAAATCATTTTAATCTTGCTTAACAGTATTGATTTTTTTAGGTGTTTGGTATATTTCACTTTCCGAAATGAAGATGTATGTCAGATATATTGGATAATATCTACATGAACTTGTTCTATAAAATAAATGTTTTTGGTACATTGTAACATCTTCCAATCACCAATCAGGAAAGATGATATTTAAATATTATTTCAGTTATTTTTGTATAAAAAAAAGAGCTATTTTTCATTTTAGTGCAGTTTCAAGGAATAAAAACTTAAAATAGTCTATATATCTATATCTATATATATTTTAAAATAAAGGTACAGAGTAACTGCTTTAATTTTATTTAGTCTTCAGATATATTATCTGAATCTTTTAGTTTCTACTAATTGATGTTTATCACCTCCTTTAAAATACATGTGGCACACAGGAGACATTATAAACTTGCTATATCTTTGATATGTTGGTGTCTTTATGATTAAATTGGAGGTTTGCTGATTTTCTGCAAGAAAATATTTGAGTAATAGAGAATAAAGTATTTTTATCCTTTGAAATTATGTTCCTCCATTTGGTCATGTGTGTATGTGAATTATCTAATCATACAGCAGGTCTTGAAAATGCCTAGATTCACTCTAAACTTAATGTGGTTTTATTTATAGAAATACTTGTTGCTGGGATACCTTGGATTCTGGAGGAAAAAAAAAAAACTCAAAGTGATGAAATAATAATCAAATTGAAATGTGGAATTTCTTGTTGAAGAGAGTACCATATCCATCTGAGCCCCACTATTATACAAATGGATTAAATTCCCTCTAGGAGCCAGAGACCAATCATTGGTATAAGTTTTAGAGAGACAGAAACCTTTCTCAGGGCTAAGAGACAGCAGGAGTAGTAGTAATATCAGTTGGAACCTTGATACACATCAAAGGAAATGAAGCCCTATGGCTTAAGAAATTACATGGGTACCATAGACCAATAATTTTAAATATTAAAAGCTCTTTTTAAGCTAAGGACAATTTGTAGTTATAAGCAGACAGCCCAAGGTTAACAAGTACTGCAAAAAATCATTCCCTTGAATCCAAGAGTTTTACCTTCAATTTTCCTAGGGATTAAAGTGACTCATCTAATTCTCACTGATGAATGTATAATGTTTCCACCATTGTCCTGTATGTGCATATGTGTGCATGTAGCATCTAGACACTTTCTCATCATTTTATGACCAGATTTTAAAAATGAACATCTATCAATCTATTAGCTATATCATACACTGAAGAACAATGTCAATTTTTAATTTAAATAGAAATGTATTATCAAATGGGGAAGTCTCTAGCCTATTATAAGCCTGATATTTAAGTTGATATTCAAATCTGAAGTCTCATTTTCTTTCTTAATAAAAGCTATCTCATTTAGCTATCAGTCTATGCTTTTGTTTTGTCAACCTGATTATATAAGCAGATAGTTAGAGGTTCTGATTTATGATGGTTTCTTTAAAAGATAGCTTGCGTGTAACTCTTCAGTCTAGAGCATTTGCTTGCTAGTTTTCTAACAAAGGCTCATTAAAATGAGTGAAACTAATATAAAACTTACCTTGAAACAGTTCCATTGCTGAACTCTATTCTCAAAGGATTTTCTAATTTGCAATTTATATTTTAGACTTTGGCCAAGATATTAAAAAGAAATAACATGTACTACTCTGAAAATACTTGATACTATTTCAAATGTAGAATAGATTTGGATATTTGAATTATTAATACATTTATGTTTATATAATTTATGTATAAATAAAGATAATTTGACATGATTTGTCACTAATTAAATGGTATTTTGAAAATTGTATTCAGTAGTGTTTGTTATTTACAACCCCAGAACAAGTTTTGTACATCAATCTGTATAAGCAGGGTTAGAATTTGAAACCAAGCAACATTTGGACATATGCATAAAATTTTACAAGTATTTTTTTCTGTCTTTGGATTCAATCTTCCTTCATTTTTCATATAATACACAATTTAACATCAATAGATATTTATTGTCTTCTTCATTTTGAGATAAATCTCAAACAAAATTCTTACCTCCTAATCCATATTCTAGTTGGCTGAATATTTGATAAAATTATGTTGAAGCTGAAAATATTATCTTAATTGTGCAATTATGTAAAATATGTTTGCATATTTTTCTAATTCAATCTACTGAATTTAATTCAATCTTTGTTCCTGTAGTTTATTCTTTTATTGTACCTCAGGGTCAACATCTTGTATATGAAGTACAGTGTTTCAAAACTGGGAGTAAATAAGTAGATTATAAGTGTAATCACTCAATGACATTAAGAAGCTATTTTACTTTAAAAATATATATTATTTATACATACAGAACTGGAGTATAGGCCAGAGGTGCAGGGGGTGAGAGGATTCACCAGAGACAGAGCAGTGAACAGAACAGGTAGATTGACAATGTACCTGATGAGGGGAGCAGCAGGTGAGACAGGAGATGTCTGCTGTGCCATGTGGGTCACCTGTTCCTGACGGGGAATCAAACTCATGCTGCAGTAGCTGCAATAGCTTCGTAGTGGTGTGCTTTAACCCATGTGCCACCAGGAAGGGCTCCAGAAGCTACTTTTAGAACACCTGAATATATCTGTTTTCCCTGATTTTCCTCATAAAATATGTAGAAACTTATCTTTAATCTCATTATCTGATGAGTGTGATTAGTTGGGAATCATTCAATTGCAATTAATCAAGAAAAATGACTGACAGACAATAGATACATTATGTTAAAAAAACAACAACAATGACCTACATTCTCAACTTATTTTTCAATGTAAGAGATGTGGTGAATGTCACTGCTATTCAGGGAAAAATAAGATTGGATTCTAGAATTTTCCAATATCTTCCTATTAAAAAAGTCTAATATTCCATCAGAATATGGACTTGAAAATGATTTGATATACCAGGGAAGTCATCTAAATCACACATTAATTGTGTATCTGTCAACTGAATTGTCCCCCATTTTTGCTTTTATTCATTGGTTGATTTGATACTATGTATGCAAACAAAACACATAAAGTCATTGTACAGCTCCCTGTTTTGCATATGCCTCATTGATGGAGCTGTCCCAAGTATGGTTCACCAAAGGCTTGAGTACAAAACATTGTATTAGTAGCCCATCACTGCAGTAGTACAAGTTTTTGTCCCATAAATTAGTTCAGACCACACATGTAGTATAGCAAAAGTGCCATCTGGAAGCAATTCACTGTTATTGCTTCTTATCAGGTCTACTGAGGTGTTTTTTTTTTTTTTTTTTTCTTTATCAAGTATGAATGAATCATAGGACAGACTGGTGTATGCTCATTAAACTATAAAAACTTGTTAGGCTATCATCTTGCATTGCAAAATATAACTCAAATGGAGGTAAGTTAGGTGGAGAGAGAAAGAAACTGAAATCTGTCTGTGTTATACCAGGAAATTACATATTCTTCTTAAAGTAAAATAAACACTTGACAAAGCTGTTAATCATCCCTAGTGGAAAGGATTTACCGATTCAATATTAAGATGATGAGCTTCCCACTGGTCTTAGAAGCACTGTAGTCAAATGAATCCATTTTCCTCTGAAATCATTTAGATAAAAATTATATTCACATTGAGGAATATGAATGGCTTGAATGCTAAAATGTCACTTTAAAAATGCATCGCCCCTTCTTGTGGGCTTCTAATAGCTTTCAGTTAATATTTAGCAAGGAAGCAAAGATCCACATTCAAACCATTTTTTTTTTGAATGAAGAAATAAGTAATCTAGATTTTCTGTGAAAAAGAGAATGAGACGGGTGACAACAGAGACAAGTATATACATCTCTCAAATTCACTTCATATTTATTCATGTAACTCAGCCATAAAAGAATATTCATTTTTATATCGAAATTACTTCATAAAATCTCTCTCTTTTAGGATAAATTGAAATAATCTTTCACTGATAACATATTTAGAAATTTACCTGCAGTGATATTGTAGCTGGTAACTCCTATAAACACAAACAAATTTTAGACGTTATCTGTTCACAAAGAGATTATAGAATTTAGTGATTAAGGATGTATTCTGTGCAGTGTAAGTGTATTTGTTTCCTAGGAAACAAACTAGAACTGTTCACTGAAGAAATTTGTAAGCATTAAAATATTCTGTAATCAGGCCCCAGGAGAACATATTAAATTTTTTAAAAGGAATAAATATTTGACGTCCTAACCATTTTCTAAATATACTTGTAGCTGAAGCCTGCTGTCAAGGGGCTGAATTCCTGGAGTTAAGAACAAATGATACAATAGGTGAGCCAAGACCAGACTTCATCATGGCTTATCCAGGTGGCAGGATTGCTTAACAACTGAAGTCACTCAGAACCATGAGGTAAGGATGGTGAATACAATACCACCAAGACAAGCTCTTTTAGAATAAAGATTCAGAGGTAGGGATGAAAAGACACAAATTCAAAATACCACCCCTGAAATCAGAAGGGTGCAATTAAAGCTAAAAATTAGCCTGTGCTTAGGAGGCCTCAGTACAAGTGGTCAGATTAAGATGGTAGTCATCTAACATGTGCTTTTTTGTTGTGTAATTAAAACCATTTAATTCCAAATGAGTGTTCTCTGTGTGCCCATTATGATGTCTAAAATTTCTAGCACTGAACTATATTTCAGAAGCCTTCTGTATTTCTTTGACTATGAATAATGGCAGAGCATTTTTGTGGTGGATCCTCACAGGTGGCACAAGGGTTAAAATCTCAGCACTGGCCCTCCCTGGTGGCGCAGCGGGTTAAAGCACAGCATCGAGAATCTAAAGCCACTTCCGCATGAGTTCGATTCCC
>NW_004567103.1:64948241-65041125 GCF_000260355.1 Condylura cristata | reverse complement strand
AAAAAAAAAAAAAATCTCAGCACTATTAAGCTATTGCCAGTCAATGCAGCAGGAGTTCTATCTCCAGCCAAGGAGCTAACCCATATGGCTCAGCAGACCTTTCCTGTCTTGCCCACTGCTCCCCTCAGCAGTATATTTCAGTTGATATGCATGTTCTCTTACCCACTTGTATCAAATTAATTCTCTCACCCAAATCACTGACCTACCCCTCAATTTTTCTATGCATAATAAATAAAAATAAATTTTAAGAGCTTTGTGTTTTTTTTTTTTTTCACAGTGCAATAGGGAATATAGGTCTGGACTCATATCCTTATCTATAAAAATAGGGATGATGAAGATTTCTGCTCACAGATTATTAAAATAATATATTCTTTAAAAATCCAATATATAAAATAAAGTATCTTAAGTTAGCAATCAATAACTTACAGGTATTTATTCTTATTACAAATAAGAATAACACAGAACTAGAAGTTACATATATGTAACTTCTCTCTATATATATCTATATACCTATATCTATAGAGAGACAGAGAAAGGTAATTAAGTGTGAAGTTGTCTTTGTCCTAGGGAAGTTATGAGAATGATAGATGGTAAGATACAAACAAATGCATGACAGTATATAAAACATCAATAGTTTTGCTCTGCAGTAAAAGCAGAAGGGGTGTGGGAGATGGAGATCCCATCTTAGGCTTGGTGAATGTGGAAAAATTTTCTGTGCAGAGGACATTTTAGCACAGACTTAAACAAAGAGGAGTTGATGTACTAATGCCTGGCAGAAGAGTATTACACATAGAGGAAAAATAGTGGACAGAATATACTTAGTTGTAGAAGAAGCAAGAAGGTGAACATGTGGTTAAAAAAAAGGGATATCAAAAGGGAAGGAGATAAAATTAGGATGTACTTAGATACCAGCAAGTGCTAGGGTTGGGAGTTTGTGGTCAGGACTTTGCATGTTATGCTGTTTATAATGGAGGTTTATGGGAAAACTTTATTCACAAATGACATTTGTCTTTGACCAATGGGGTTAGGGAAGGAATATTTAAATGGGGAATGGAATTAGAAAGTCAAGGTCCACATGCAGACAAGGTAAACAATGGAATCAGTAAGTGGTTGGTGTGGGAAGCTATGTGTTTGGGTGCTGAATGAGGATTCTAGGCACTTCTGAATAGCAAATGTCAAAGGGATTGGAAGAACTTAAGACCTGGCTCTTACTTTTTGTGGGCAATGTCTATGTTCTTAAGACACCGTCTCTAGAGGTGGCCATTACATTTTGCATGTGAGTAGTTTTATAGATTTACAGATTTACATGCAGCCTGTACCATTGCTAAAAATGCCATTTGGCTCTTTCTTCAATAATCATGTATGGAAACAGACCCTGGTAGTCACACACGGTCCTCATTAATGAAGAAATATTCAGAGGTCAACTTTTGTCATTATTGTCTCTGCAGCATACAGATAGAGAACATGTCTGATAGATGTGGGGTAACAAACTATTTAAAATTGAAAGTTGGTGGAATAATTGGGGTTTATTTTCATTCAGAAAATTGTAAGATATTCTGCTTTACAGTACTGTGTGGTTTAGTGGTGCTCCCAGACAGAAGGGAAAATTATTGAAATCGACCTAGCAGATACTTTCTATTGACAAAGCTCTAGAGGCATGAGGATACAAGTATATTTTATTAAAGATATTCAATTGGAAATATAAATATCATAGAAAGAGACTTTTTTAATGACTTTAAAATTACTCCACCTGCCATAGGATAGCTACTGTTCCTAATGAATCTTTATTGGATCTTTGTTTATCAGATTTGGCATCACATCTTGTTTCTGGAAGTCTACTCCAGAGAGGACAAGGAATAGGATTATCACTTGGGGCATGTTAATCCCCAGCTGCTTTGGCAAAGCTGCATGGCAAAACTGGCAGAACACCTTCCTACTGTGACCCCAGTCCCTGACTAGTGAGATTTATCAAATATCTTCCTGAAAGTGGAGCCCTCCCAAGCAGTAAGAAGAAAAGGCCTACTTCTAAACAGAAGGTAGAGACACCCCTATATATTAAGCCAGCACTGTCCAGAACAGTAGCCACTAGCCACAGTTTTTTTTTTTTTTTTTTTTTAGTTGTAATTATTTCAATTCTAGAAAGGTGGCAGTTCTGAATGGAAGTGTGCTCTTAGTGTCAGATGCACATCTCCCTTAAAAGATTACATATGAACCATGTAAAATATCTCAGCAATAATTTTGTGTAGATTATATGTGAAACATTTTAATATTTTGTGAAAGTAAAGTTTTAAAATTAAATTTTGCTGTCTCTACTTACCTTTTAGAAAATTAGAAAATTAAAATTTATATACTAACTACTACTTGTTACTATCACCATATTTCTATTGGATTCTATTTTAGAACTTTATTGGGCAGGGCTTTAGTTTGGTCAATGGAATATTCACTGAGGCCAAAAAATGAAAAATATTGTGGCTATAAAGTGAGAAGAACATTATTGTGCTGTCCAATCTCAGTTTGGTCCGAGTATATAATTTAATAGTTTTGTAACCATGGACCTTTTGTTTAACTGCTTTTAGGTTCATAGATTTTTAATTTGTAAATTAAGAATAATAATATTAGAGGTTTAAGGGTTTAAAAATATGCTTAATCCAGTTCCTGGTTCATAGAAAGTGCTATGCAAGTTCCCCCCCACCCCCCGCACTAGAAAAGGGAAAACTGAATTCTGTTCATCCTTCCTGTAAAAACAAAACAAACAAACAAACAAAAATTAGCTTTATGGTAGCAGGCATCCCTTACTTTCTGTCAGTTTCAGTTTAATTCTCAGTAAAGTGGGTAATATTATTATAATTATTTTGATCCTAGATTTCTATTTTACTTGATTTTCTGAGTTCTTTTGACTCTGAATATTCAACTATTAATCATTATATTTCTAAAGACACAAAATGTTAAAAATATAAGAAAAAAGACTACCCCAAGAGTCCTGGGCTTCTCATCATGATTTAGGATTTAAAAAAAAATCAAATTAAGTTTGGCAATAATGATCTCAATATGATTGATACATTTAACCTCATCTACATGGTGGCCAATATATTTTATCTTCCATTATATTTTGTTAAAGTGAAAATACTTGCTCATTAATTTTAGGAACATTTTTAAAGCAACGAGTTATTTCCACATTTGAGAAATTTGCTTAAAACCAAGGCCTTAGAGAACCAAAGAACTTTTGAAACCTCTTTGAGAAAGTACTTGGTTCCTTTTTTTAAAATTAATGATATTTTCGTCAAAGAATATATCCCAAACATCTCTCCACCATAGTTGGTAGCAAGCATTTGTCTGACATCAAGGATACTTTGTTAATAGACTTGAAAACTTGCTTGATAAATGGAAAGCTTGAACTCATAATCCAAAGGATAATGTTGTCCTTTATTTTTTTTAAATAGAATTATAAATGTGTCTTTTCAATTTAAGCACAAAATGTTCTGTCTTTCTTTTAGAAAATTTTCTTAAATAAATTTGGAGAGTGAAAAAAATGAAAGTTAATGACCTATGTTTGATTCATTATCACCAATTATGGGACAGGAGAAGTGCTTCAGGAGAAAAGAAAGCTAAAAGCAGGAGACCTAGACCTAAGCAAAGGGACCAAACACATTTGCTAGGAAGATAATCCTTACCTTTGGAGTTCATTGAGATGTCCCTGGTTGAGGATTGCTTGAGAAAAGCACAAACCACAACCCTACAGATCTATGTACTGGTGAGTTGTGCCTTATAAGCCTTGCAGCACTGTCACACAATTGAAATGAAACAGGAAGTTACATAATCAAATGCTCCCATCTGTATGAGACAAGCATTTCAAAGACTTCAGTATATCTTTTATCTATAGAGGGACATCCGATGCTATTCAGAGACAAAGTGTGCCATGTCTAATGTTGAGAGAAAAGTCCTTGAGGACCCCTAGGGGTTGTTCCAAACCTTTCCTTTCTTTGTCTGTGCTTCTTAATGTTTAAATTTTAAAAAAGCAGTAAATTTACCTAGAGTCAGGTAAATTTTAAGAACAAGATTTTTGGTTTTAGTTCAGAGTTTATTATGAGTTTATACTGACCTCCTTTATAACTTTATTCTTTGTATATGAGTTAGGAAAATAAAAGTAAATTCTTCCCACAAATTTATTAAGATCATCATTGATTTTTTTAAAAAGATGTAGTTATTCATACAGAACTGGGGTACAGGCCAGAGATGTGGAGGGTGAAAAGCTTCACCAGAGACAGAGTGGGGAGCAGAACAGGCAGATCGACAAAGTACACTGCTGAGGGGAGCAGCGGACGGGTCAGGAGTGGTCTGTCGTGCCATGTGGATCAGCTCCAGGGCAGGCGGGAATCGAACTCATGCTGAAGTGACTTAAGCTTCTTAGTGCTGTGCTTTAACCCACTGTGCCACCAAGGAGGGCCTCAACATTGATTTTTAATGATGTCTTTTTTTCTGCTTTTCTATCAATGACACCACTATTTCTTTTTTTCCTAGAGGAGAGGAGGGCTTAAAAAATAATATTCTTCAACTTTAAACTGAGTCTGTTGTCAAAATTGTATAAAATAATCTGAATGCTCTTCTAAATAGTCTGTTGAAAACACTGTTTCCACAACATGTAATATACTCCTTACTTCCTGACCTTCCTACCTTCCAAGTTAGGTGTTATGGGAGTGCCATTGCCATAAAATCACTACAAAAGTGAAAGTATTAAATCCAATAATCACCACATTTATGTTATAAAATAAATTATGACTGGGATTTGACAAAAAAGCAATTGCAAAGGTAACGTGATAAACAAACCCACACCCAGGGTATATTCTGGTTAGCAGACCAATGCTTGACTTTACTATCACTCTTCTGTCTATATATTTGGTAGGATAATGAGTTTTCAAAAACTACATTTTACATAGATTTCATTCCTGAATATTTAAATATTGAAATGTAATCTGATCATATCAGAAGCACGGTTGCTTAAAACTTGGAATGGTCCACACCCACCTGATCCCCACATTCCTACCAAAAAAATAAAAATTATACTGCTAATTATTTTGCACCTCAGGATGATACATAACTCCACTTAGTCTGCTCTTGCCTCTCTCGCTAACCTCATCTCTGACAGGTATTCGCCCTTCACTGTAACAACAAACCTTATCTACATTGATCTTTGAACATGTCTTTAAATTTCTTTTTTCTTTTTAAAGTTTTATTTATTTATTATACATACCGAACTGGGGTACAAGCCAGAGGTGGGGAGGATGAGATGATTCACCAAAGATAGAGCAGGGAGCTGAACAGGCAGATATACTGAAATACACTGCTGAGGGGAGCAGCAGGCAAACAGGAGAGGTCTGCGACTCCATGTGGGTCACCTCCCTGGCTGAGGATTGAACTCATGCTGCCGTGGTTGCCATGGCTTCATAGTGCTGTGCTTTAACCCATTGTACCACCAGGGAGAGCCTCTATCTGGCTATTTCTACCTCAGTGTCTCAGACTTTACAGTTACTATTCATCTGCCTAAAATACTCTTTGCATGGTCAATTTTTTTTATCTTCATTTATATCAAAGGTTGCCTCTTGGAGGAGGACTCTCAGAATCAATCTACCTATTTCTTCTGTAATTACTTGTATAGCATGACTATGTCTTTTTATTCACAATATTTATTTATGATGTTATCTTTTAGTTTACTTGCCTCTTCAATGCTTGTGAGGGTCCTTAACTTTAACAGCATCTCCATTTCAGCTAAAAGACCCATTAAGCTATTTTTCACAACACTATTTTCCCCTGTAAATTCTGCTTTTTGATCCTTGATCTGGGAGACAACCAACATATTTCTTCATTGTCAAGTGATTCTGAGTTAAGCATCCCCAACAGAGGGTGATGGGGAAGAGTTAAAACCTTGAGATGAAGAAGGGATTTCTTCCTTGCATGGCTGACTACCCTCTACTTCTGTTCCTATAAGAATGACTCCAGCAACATTTCTTCATCCTGATATAGCAAGAGATCCTTCCCATTTCAGTAGTGAATCTAGTTTTTCTGCCTTTTCCTCTCAGAATCTGCAGTGTTTTTCATTTGCAAAATTTACTTTATGATTCCTTTTCAGAGACATGGGTCCTACCTGAGTTTGAGCATACAGGACCATGAAGACCCTCCAGTAAGTCAGAGTCTCAAAATCTGCCAGGCTAACTATTCCTTAGAGATTTGAGTGTTAACTCTAAGTAATCCTCACTCTAAGCCCCTATCTTAAAATGTCAAAATGATGGCTCTCCCTGGTGACATAACGTGTTAAAGTACAGCACTGTGAAGCTACCCGAAGCCACTGCAACACAAATTCCATCCCTGGCCAGTGAGGTGACCCACATGGAGTAGTAGAACCCTGACCCTCCTGTTGTTTCCCTTAGCAGTGTATTTCAGTACATCTGCCTGTTCTGCTCCCCAATCTGTTTCTGGTGAATCTTCTCACCCTCTGCACCTCTGGTCTGAACCCCACTTTTTGTTTGCATAAATAAACAAATCTTTTTTAAGAATGTCAGAAAACATCCACTTTGTTTTCCTTTGTTTCTTCAGGCCTCCTGAGTCTCTTATTTGGTTTTCTGCTATATCGAATACTACAGATCCAGTAGCTTGTAAACAGTAGAATTCCTATCTTCTAGTTCCAGAGCTTGAAAAGCCAAAATTAAAGCATGGGAGGAATTGATGTCAGGTGAGGCCCCATTTCCTGATTCATAGTCAATCATCTTCAGTCTGTGTCTTCATATAGCTGAGAGGGTCAGAGAGCTATTTGGAACTTCTTTTATAAGGTACCCCTGCTTAGGAGTGTTTCACCTTCATTGAACAAACATCTCCCAAAGGTCCTACCACCATACACTATCTCCTCAGCTACAGTATTGTCTATATAGCAATCTATTAGTTCCTTCCTGAAGTTGTTATTACTTTGTTACCTTTGCTTTCTTTTTTCTTTCAGTTATCTGTTTATCAACCTAATATTTTATATAAAACGTGTTGTATTAAAGTAATTCATGTGACTCATGTCTCAGAGTTCTAGAAATAGAGACAAAAAGAAATTTATAAATATTTTTCTGGATACTTATATACATTCCATAGTTGAATTAGTTGCCATATAACCTCTTTTATGGACATATTTTATAGTGTATTCAGCTAGGTTAATTGATAGTCAGTATTCCATTAAAAGTTAGTTTAGAAAATAATACTGATTTTGGTTTTTCAAGTTCTATTATCCTTAGCCTACCAAATGTGATTACTGACTTCAAGTCTAAAAAGGGAATAGTTTGCATATTCTATAGCATTTTGCTCCAGTAAAGTCACTTTGTCAGTAGCAACAAGCTGAAACTAGTTGAGTAGTTGACCTCACTGAGAAGGCTTTTATAGTTTTGACACTTGAAAAGATAATGGTGGAGTGCCTGATTCAGATATTTAAATTATTTCTTTGAAACTGAGTAGTTTGCTATATGCATATTAAATCCCCATCCCAGAAAAATTATCAGACACAGAAACACATGCTCACACAGCAGTAGAAAGTAGCTTCCTACATTCTGAAGAGAGTTTCTAATAGTTATATCTCAATTCCATTTTAACAGAAAATTCTCTAGGGAAAAACTTTATGGTAAGTTTAAAGATTGGAAGTGGCTATATGGTCTCTGGAGGTATGGAAAAAGAACAGCACAGGGAAATACTTAAATTTGAAATGGAGAGAATGGGTAGAAGGGAAAACATAATTTTGAGCTAAATAAATCACATGGAAAAAAGGGGGAAAGAAAAGAATGAGCCTTTGGTTATTTTTCAAATTTATGTAACACAGAAAAGGAAGAATACTGGTGAAAGTGCAACTCATGTACATGCCAGTCCTTTTTTTGTACAATTTGCTTTCTTTTTGTTAAATGAGATTAATTTTCTAAGTCTGTAAAGTACATTCCTGTGCCTTTGGCTACTTTCCTAAACCAGAGTTATTTTAAGTGAGTGTACTGAGTTTTTAGAACAGTATTTAAGGTAAAAGTTCAACCCAACTCTCTCTAGGGAGAACATTTTAGATAGATCATTTGGTAATTCAAGGGGAAAAGATTTCTTGCTAAGTTTTTAGATTTGATTCCCGATGTAGGATTAACAATGTGTTAGGATAAACAGATGCAGTAGAGTATAAAGTTCAAAAGGAACTTTAAATATGTCAAATAACCATGATGACAAATTAAAGTCCATGTGGGTTCATGAAAAAAAAAATGTATTTTTCTACAAGCTTTTTTAAACATATTTTTGTTTCTGATTCATACACTCATATAAAGTCAAATAAAATGCATCAAATTCAACTTTTTTCTCAAGAGAGAAAAATGAGTATATCACCTGTTGAATGTCCAGTATATGGTTGAGAATTAAATTAATCATTCTCATGAGGATTAAAAAATAACTCTTCTGGCATGGACTTAATTCTTGAATCTCTGATTTAGGAAACTGACTTGTGTTTTTTAAATTGCCCTTAGTGACACATCATTTAACTTTTCAGAGATAAAATTTATCTTTTTGTAAAGATGAAAATAGCAAAGATAGATCTTCCTAGAAAATCATTAGTGTGCAAATGCAAGAGTATAATGTATCTGCCACATATTGTGATTATTTCTTCAGAGGTTTAAAGCTAACAATCAATGTTGTTTTGTAGATAGAGAAGAAATAGCAATATAACTGCTGGGGGAAAAGTAGAAGTTGAGAAATTGCCCTCTGGGCAACATGTAAGTAGGGAGATGGCATGATTTATTGCCATGTATTTGTTATTAGCATGTATGTGGGTATAACAAATTAAATTTATGTTTCTGCTAATAAGTAAGCCAGCAAATGACAGTATCCAGAGAACAAGTCTCTAAGAATATCTACCTGATAGTTTTGTGGTTTCTCATTTAGCCTTTTAAATTTTAATAACTGTGTCATAGAAAGAACATCATATTTCACAGCTCTGAAAATACAGTGTAACTTTAGAAATACCATAAACTTTCTAAGAAGTCCCTTGCTCTCTGTAAATGAGTATTTCAAAATTTGTGTAAGGAAGATATTCTTGAGATTTCAATTTTTGGCATAACATTTATTGTGTTTTCCCCACAGGGCTAATCTATTTCAAAACATATTTTAATAAGAATTATTGGATTCAAATTGAAAAAAAATCATTTTTTTTGTTGTGAAATACTCCCAACCTACTTTAAATTTATTTTTCCTTTCACTTTAAAACACCATGTCTCTAAGAAAAAAAAAAATGTTTTTACCTTTTAAATCAAAACCTTGGATTACATTACAGGAAAAACAAATCTTGTAACAGAGGAAAAGTAAGGTTGAATAGCAAATAAATTAGAATCAGACTTGAGATAACAGAAATAGCTGTAATCAGAAGATATGTTTTATTATTACAGATGGAGATAATGGTGAGAAAAGTGTGGGAGAATGCCTGAGGCTTATTTTAAGACAAATGTACCAATATATTACCTACACAGCTATTTTCACATATGTATTTTCAAAGAAATGCCTTTTTCTGGAATTTACTTTTTAATAATGAAAAGCAAATTTCATCATCATAGATGTATAAGATTAAAATAAAAAATATTAATGAATGTTTTTGACATAAAATACCTACAAAGTCACACACTTTACAAAGGGATAACCAAACAAAATACAATGCAATTCTTGTCTTCAAAGAGCTGACAATTTCTTTTGAAAATGCTATGCCTGGGAGAAAAAAAAAAAAAAAAACAGCTAAATTTAGGATCAAATGATTGAACAAGGAATTTTTATTTTTATTAATATTTTATTTGAATACATTTTCAAACTAACAATTTACAAAAGCAAAAAGACCCCGTTTTACCCCCACTTGATTTTACCCTAATTGATTTCTCACTAGGTCCATGTCTATGTATACATACTAACTGTGCCTGGGGAAAGCACTGAATATGATGTAAAATTTCCATAAAATTTAAACAAAACACTTCTTTTTGTATTCTGTTCCATAGGAATGTAATCTCTATAAGTCAAACAATAAACAATCCAATATGGATAATCATGTATTAATTTTTGACATTCACTGATGAGTTCAATATTTATTATTTAGATGTGTACCTCATTTTCTCCAGATTTTAATTTAAATTTCTTTGACAACAAATCAAATTGTGCATATATATACACATACATAATTTAGAAGTGTGTGTTTGTGTGTGTGTATATGTGTGTGTGTGTGTGTGTGTGTGCGCACATAGTCCTTAGAAGTGTGTTGTAGTTATATATATATTCTTGTGTGTGTATTCCTTAGAAGTGTATGTGCATATGTTTGGGCATAGATGTCCAAATTTCTGAAAAGGCAAAATCATTGTTTTCTCACATACTTCATAATTACTAATAATTCATGAACTCTCATAACTACTTCAAAGTTATATTCAAGCCATTATGATCTCCCTTCTACTAAACTTTTGCTACAAATGAATAAAAATTACACAATCTAAATGAAATAAACCAATTTTAATAATGTTTTAAATAAAAATCAATACATTTATCTTAATCTTTCTCAATTTTTTTGTTCCATGTAATTAATTTTGCTTTGCTTAAATTCACCTCTTCCACAGTCTCTGAGAAATCTTACACAGTTCATTTTTGTGACTTTTAAAGTCACCAGAAACCTGCAACATAAGCATTTGTCATTTTCTTTTCCCTGGATTTTTCTGAACAGGAAGCATATTGGTAAAATTGGTGGAGCAAATAGTGACTTCTGTAACCAACAGATAGTTCTTAAAGTGGTGCTAGTTAAAGATCTAGTAAAAATTCTGTTGTAAGAAAACTGGTTAATTTGGTGATATACAACATATTTTAAAGTTAAGGCATTCAGTCAAATGAAATAAAAATTTGTGCCCAAAGGACTCTGAAATCAGGTCTGTGAAGTATTTCAGCATGAAGGTATACTGAGTTTCAGTTTAATATAGATTAGTTAAATTATAAAATACAGGAGCGTTAAAAAGAAAGGCCACTGAAAACCTTTGATTCTGTATTAAGATATTTAAATTTGAATAAATATATGAACTCATGGTCTAATTTGAAAAGTTCCTTAACATTTCTAGACCTCATTCGCTCATATAATAAATCAAAAGTTGGATTAGATAATTCTTAAAACATTCATCAGGAATGGCATTTCAAAGGCTTCAGTGGCAATAAGGGGAGATATCAGAAGTATTAAAATATACACCAGTATGAGATTTACTAATTATTAATAACCAAATGCAATAATTATATCCCTTAGGATTAGGGCACTTTAAAGAAGTCTACAGCACATACAGAGAATTCAAAAATTTTATTTCATACTATTTCAAGATTTATAATAGGATAAAGGTAAGAAATTAAAATTAGTCTGTGTGTCTACACACAGACAATTTTTGGTAGTGTTGGTTTGGGTCTTCCAGAGAAACAGAAACGATAGGAGGTATAGGAAAATGATAGCTGAATTATAGCTAGATAGATGATAGATAGATAGATAGATAGATAGATAGATAGATAGATAGATAGATAGATAGATAGATAGACAGATAGATAGAGTTTAAATGAGGAAATTGACTCTTGTTCATGAATGCTGAGAAATTCTATAATCTTCCATCCTCAGTATAGAAACCAGGGAATCTGGTGATGCTATTCAGACTGAGTCTGATGATGGAAAAACCAGGAAAGCAGAGGATAAATCCCAGACTGAGAGCAGAAGAGTGGAGAATGTCTCGGCTCACTGAGTAAGGCTGTAAAAAGGGGGATCTTTCTGTCTTTGATTCAGGTGCATAATGAGTAAGAAAGTATCTTTAATTAGCTCATTAATTCACATGCTAATCTTCTCCAGCAGCATCCACACAGTTCCAGAAACAATGATAATCTGGTCACCCAGAATTCATGCAAATTGACACATTAAATCAACTACTAGATTTAGGATTAACAAATATAATACAGAGTCCTTGCTTACTAAATTTGGAAACTCTAACCGGGATGGATTTTCTTCATTGACTTTATTGGAGTACATGAGGGAACTATGCTCAAATCTTTACCTTTAAATTATGTTCATGACATTTAATTTTACTTTTAAGAGAAATTTCTAAAGTAAGAGATGTTATTTTCTCCACCAAATGATATGAAGTTATTCACACCAAAAGCAGAGTGAAGAAATTCTGCTGAAAGGTATGGGGAACAGATGGTAAGGTCTATGAAGCTATCATAATGATATTAGTTTTATAGCTCTTTCAATTAAAGCAGATGAAAAAGCCAACATTCAGAATTAGATGATTTTATGTGTTTGACCGATCATGTTTGTTGTGTGTGTGTGTGTGTGTGTGTGTGTGTGTGTGTAGCTATACATAATGTGAAGTTTCCAGTGTTATTTCTATAGAGTATGCTTATGGAATAAAACTGTTAAATCACCTAAAGAAGATTGCACGTGGCAAGGAACACTTAGCTATTTGCTTTTGCAGTGTTTCATTTTAGTGTCAGAGTTTCTCTTTCCTTTGGAAGTATTGCCATTGTCCTTTCAATTATTTAATATATCTTTTATTATCATTTACAAAAACTGATTCTTGTTGGTATAGGTTATATAAATTTAACAGTTATATATAGGTTATGTAACCATAACACAATCAGGAACACAGCAGTTCTAGGTCAACCTCTTGCGTTCTCTCATTTACTTTTAAAAATTTTCCTTTTTAATAGAAGTTTATTTTCTTAACTGAATTTTACTATTATGTATAAAAGTCCTTTGCTAGGTATGTTATTTATAAATATTTCTTCCTGTTATGCTTTCATAATAAAGGTATTCATTTTGATGGAGGTGTTTATCAATATATTTTCTGTATTAGAGCATGCTTTGGAGAATATATTCTAGAAAACAACAGCAGGAAAATAATACGTTCTATTATTTTTTTCTTGTAAAAATTTTTAGCTTCATTAAGTTGCCTTTGTACTTTGGATACTTGGACACATTTGTACGGGTCTTTCTCTGTCCAACTCTCCCTGTGCCTATTTTTTTCACAAATGACACATGGTACTAATTAATTTAATTTAATAATATAGCTGATATCAGGGTGACATCACCAACTTTTTCTTATTTTTGATGTGCTAGTTCCTGTAACTTTTCATAGAAATGTCAAAGTGTTTAAACTAATATACATACATACACGCTCACACACATTAATAAACATACAAACACTATATTCTTGAATTTTGAGCAGAATTTCATCAAATCTTTGCAAAAGTTGATATTATTACTGTTGATTCTTCCAATTTATTAACATGCGATATTTTTCCACTTATGTAAGTGCTATTGATTCATTTCACCAAATTGTTAACTACTGGTCCTGCACATATCTGTTAAATTATTAAATGAATATTACTCTTATGGGGTATTTATAACATAAGTTGGGTTTCTATTTGCAAATTACAAATATATATATATATATATATATATATATATATATACACTTGATCAGTGCTTTGTGTGTTAATCTTGTATCCAGCAAAGTTATTAAATTGGCTATTAGTTTTAGGAAATTAGACAATATATTTCTTGAAACTTTACATAGTTTTTTTGTGAATAAGAACAGATTTATTTCTTTCCTTCTTCATGAGAAAGTTTTTCTTTCAGTTAGAATTTCTTGTATGATGCTGATTTTGAGTAGTGAATATAGAAAGAATATCATCGCCTGTTCCAGATCTTAGAAAGAAGGCATTCAACGTTAAACACGATGCCATCCATAGATTCCTTTGTAGATGTTCTATATCAAATTGAGGATTTTCTTCTAATTTACTGGAATTTTTATCATGAAAGTATCATCCATTTCAATTTTTTTCATATTAACTTATTTATGTGAGCTTTGTAAATTAAATTATTAATGTGGCAAGTTTATAGATTTTTTTTAATATTTAACCAGCCTTGCATTCCCAGTATAAACTTTATTTGAATCTAATGTTCACAAATACTGATATCTATCTATCTATCTATTACCATTTGCATATATGGTATATATATATATATATTTGCATATATGGCATTATATATATTATATCTATATAATATATATATATAATTGATATAATTGTTAAAGATAAATACTGAAACTTCATAAACTAATTTAGGCAATGATTTTTTTTAAAGATTTTTTTTTTAAAGATTTATTTATTTGTACATACAGAACTGGGGTACAGGCCAGAGGCTCAGGGGCGGTGAGAGGCTTCACCAGAGACAGAATGGGGAGCAGAACAGGCAGATCGATGAAGTACACTGCTGAGGGGAGCAGCGAGCGGGTCAGGAGAGGTCTGCCACGCCATGTCATGTGGTCTCCTCCGGGGCAGGCGGGAATCGAACTCATGCGGAAGTGGCTTTAGCTTCTCAGTGCAGTGCTTTAACCCGCTGCGCCACCAAGGAGGGCCTAAAATATTTTTATTTATGCATACAGAACTGGGTAAAGGCCAGAGGTGTGGGGTCAGTGAAAGACTTCACCTGAGACAGAGTGGGGAATAGAACAGGCAGATCAACAAAGTACACTGCTGAGGGGAGCAGCGGGCGGGTCAGGAGAGGTCTGCCACACCATGTGGGTCACCTCCAGGGTGGGGATCAAACTCATGCTGAAGTGGCTTTAGCTACTCAGTGCTGTGCTTTAACCCGCTGTGCCACCAGGGAGGCCCCAAGGCAATGATATTTTTTAAAGATTTATTTATGCATACAAGAACTTGGGTATAGGCCTGAGGTGTGGGGTGTAGGACAATTCACCAAAAGACAAAATAGGGAGCAGACCAGGTGCATTGACCGAAATCCCCTGCTGAGGGGAGCAGTGGGTAAGACAGGAAAGGTCTGCTGTTTCATGTGGCTTACCTCCCTGGCTGGGGATCAAACTCAGGCTGAAGTAGCTTCGGATAGCTTTACAGTGCTGTGCTTTAACTTGCTGTGCCACCACGGAGGGCCCAATTTGTTTGTTTGTTTTGTTTTCTGGAAGAGTTTACATAATGCTGGTGTCATTTCTTCTTTAAAATTAGGTAGTATTCACCAGTAAATTACTTATGTCCATTTTTTTTGTCATTTACTTCAAAATACTTACAATTATTTCCTGAAATATTTTTAGTGACACTTTCAAAGCTTTTGTAGCTTAACTCCAAAATGTGTTTTATCTCATTCTGTTGTCTGTTCACATGAGTTGAAATTGTCTCAGTTCCCCACATGCCAGGTGGTTTTCAGTTTTACCTTGGATACTTAAAATTTGAATCATAATTTTTAAATTTTTTTTTAAATCCTGTGAAAAGTATTAATTTTTAAAAACAAACTGACATGTTACTATTTAAAATTGTAAGCTTCAACATGCATCACATGGACAGTGGGTCCAATTTCAATGTAATTTTCAAGTTATTTTTATACCCATGGTAGAGGTCAGTCACCAGTGACCTCTCTAGAGCTGAGGCTGTTAAAGTTACCTTCTCATATACAGTGTTATGCTGAATTATAATCAAATCTACTTTCTCACAAAGTGAGTTTATTATCTCAGGATAATAAACTATTTTGTGAATTGCTTATCTGAACTTTTTCTTCATCGTAGTCTCCAGGTAATCTCTAGGACCCTGCCCTAGTTCTTCACTTTGGTCTTCCTCTGATCAATATTCTAGGGATTTGATGACCCTTTTCTTCTTGTTCTTTTGAGTTAAAACAGGGAGAGAAAGATGGAGAATAATAGAGATTGAAATCATCAGACCTTGGCTGCCTTCTTAGGCTCATGAGTTCCTTAGTCAGAAAGGAAGATTCTCCCTGAATTATGGTCCCACTGGGACTTCATTGCTGCTACTATTGCCACAGTCAATGGATTCCTTGGAAGCTGGTTCCCAATAGAATGACAAGATAGAAATAAAATGGAAGAAAGGAAAGGCAAAATGAAACAAAAGTGCACTCGGCTGAGTGTTCTGAATTTCAGGCATTTCATTTCTTGCTCTAGATCCAATTTTACTTTGAGTTCTAGAAGAACTTCTCTTGAATCTTCCTGTGTCCACAATTTGGCATATACTTCCCACTTTAGGCTAGATTAAATTCAGGGAAACTAGAGGGAAAATTTAGTGGTGAAATCACTGTTAGTCCATTGATATTTCACTCTCCCCCAATTCTGCATAGTACTCATGACTTTTTGGTATTAGCAAATAGCTGTTTCATAAACATAAAATTTTATAGTTCTACTTTATATCATAGGGTATTTTCACAATCTACTCTGTAATAAGAAACCAAATAAATTGTTTTTTAATGAGATTTTCATTGTTGTATAATCCTTAAAGATTTACTGAAAGTGAGCAGAATGATTTTTATGTTCATCCTTTTTGAACTAGATGTCGTCAGTCAAATACTAATTCTACTATTTTTGCAGACCACTTGCACCTTACTTCAATTCTTTCTGCCTATTTTCTCACTTTTTTAATGAAAAAAATGATAATAACATCTCCCTCACAGAAAGTTACTTAGTCAGCATGTGTCAATTATTAGAATAATTCTTGGCATACAGGAATACCATAAAATTTTACTGTTTTTATAATTTTGAGTAATATATAGTTTTAATTCACCATCATTGTGATACAATTTAGAGAATATCCACTAATTAATTTCAGAAATATTAGGCTATATATGAAGGCATTTTGTTCCTCCCAAGTTTCTTAAAATGCTGACAATTCCTTTCCAGTAGGTCTCCTCTTACCTTTTTGCCCTCACTGTTTCCTTCAGTACAGCTAGTAAACTGTCCTGTGAGGAAACAGTGTCGATGGCCCAGCCTGACCACTGTAGGTTTTAAAGCACAGCGCTAATGTAACCACAGCACTAATTTCATAGCACTTTTAGAAGAGTATTAATTGTTGATGTATATATTTCAGAGAAAGTCAAATATTGGGCAAAGGGCATATGCTTATAGTCATGCATCAGCCAGGATTCAAAAGGAAACTTAAAACCAAGCTTCCTCAGGATGAAGATAACAATCAGAAGATTGATGTTATAATATGGGGAGAAAAAAATCCCAGACCATCTCTCACCGTTTCTCCTCTACTTACAATAGGTCACTAAAAGTACACTTTGGAGGTTGCAAAGAATTATTACCAGAATATGAAAAAAAAAAATGATAGCCACAAAAATGTAGGTCAAAAATCAAAATGGAACACATTTTATAATTGCGGTCTAGGCAACACAAAAAATAATGCTTATTAAATAATTTTCACCTATACTCCTCAATTCTCACTGGATTCTCCATTCTGTTATGATATTTGTTTAAATTTTAAAATTATATGACATGAAAAATTTAGTTATCTGTCCATAGTTAAATCACACATTAATAATAATGTGTTGGCAGCTATCATTCATAGTGGGGACACATTTTAGGAAATTCTGTGCACATTCTTTCCAGTACTTTCACTTGTTGTGAAGAAGTCTTCCCTCACAATAGTTAACGTTTCTGCAAAATGCTTCTTATACTCTATATAGCTAATGTTAATAAATGTTTACTAGAATTTTATCTTAGAGGACAACCAATCAATACTGAGGGCCAAACTTGGAACAGTGAGACCTATGTATTTGTCCAAACTGTCCAGGGCTATGTGTGTATACATATGTGGGAAACAATTGAGATGCATAGAAGCCTTAATCTCCGTTGCATAAGGCCATCTCTAAACTAACCATACATAAGAAACAGTCCTATGTCAGTCAGTGATATTAAGTGACGGTCAAAAAGACAGAGACAGGACGAGGGCATCAGCCCTCCTACTGCTCCCAGATCACAGCTCCTCAGTGAAATTTACGGAATTCCTTCCCTGGAGTTTTGTAAAAGTTCATGTGTGCATTGGTTTCTGTGACAAACAACTAAGACACAGTTATGTGTTGTCATTGCTGTGTTTGTGTAGTATTGTGAGTGTGTATGTTTGGGTGCATTTCCCAGAGCCAAATGAAACCGTAGTGCAGTGGCTAAGACCAGATGAACCTGTTGATTACAGACCAAATGACATGATAGGACATAAGCTAATATACCTAGAATAATTAATGTTATTTTCAGATTCAAAGTGTGTACATATACATTTTTCTAAGCTTAAATTGTTTTCTAATTTACCACTAATATTATTTTAATAATAATAATGTTGTCTGAGAGTACTATATTTCCAGAGAAGTATTATTTTCTTAGGATTTCTTATTAACATTTATTTTTAGAAAAGATTCTATTTCAAACTTATGAAACATGTATATAACAAATAATCAAAGGATATAAAATTACATCATCTGGTTATATTTATGTTCATGAATATAATGACACTTTTTTCACTTCATATAGGTCTATGCTGTTGTCAACCTCAACCTTTCTAAGTGACATTTTCATTTGGAATCTTATCATTTTATAATTATTACTTTTCAGAACTCCCAGGGAGCGAACAAAAGCTTCCTCATTTTATTTCCATTGTTGCAGTTCTTTGAAGAACAAATTAAATTTCAATCCCAGCCAAAATAAACTTTTAAATGGCAAAATAAATCTAGAATTATGTGAGGAAAAAAAAAAAGAAAGAAAAAAGCCCACATAGGGAAAGCTTGACTCTGGCTATCATAAGTTCAGGTGTATTTAAGATAATTTACTACCATGTTTTCTTTTCTTTGTTAAGTCTGTGGCGCCATATGCTCCCTTTGTAGTAGAAAAGGGAGGAAAGAGCTAAGGTCTGAAAAACATTACTACAGAAGGGGCTGAGGAAACTAGTTAGTATATCATTCTATCCTGTCCTAAGAACAAAGACACAAGGCTGAATTTTTTTCCCAAAGCTTAACTCCCATCTATCTCTTTTACTCACTCTTTCCTATTAATGCCAATGAGACTAGGGAATACAGGAGGAATCTACAGCCTGATTCTATAGAGTTAACTACATTTGCTCCATGTGTCAGTAAAAAATTAACAACTCTTTTAGTATACAGGGCAATTTACCTAATCTCCCAATTATCTTGACCCATGGAGACAAAACAAATAATTTACCATACACATCTTATATGCCAAGTGGATTTTGCACCTTTAAGTTTACTAAAATTGTAATTTGATTTCACAATAAAGGACTCAATAAGCTCACTTGCATGTGAGAAGTTGCCATATTAGTTTCCTACCTAAACCCTAGATCACCATTTTGATGATATAAATTGCTTCTCTCCTTTTTTGTATTGGCTTCCCCTGTGTTTTCCTGCTCATTGAATGCTCATTTATTCTATCCTATTTTTGGGTTCTTACCATTCTTCCTGCAGAGTAAAAACACCTGAAAGCTATACTGTTGCTCAATTAAAGAAAAGAGAAACGTTGGGCTCTCCTGGTGGTCTAGGGGTTAGTCTCAATATTATCATCTCACTATCACCATGTGACAGCCTGAGTTCAGTTCCTGGCCAGGGAGCTGACCCACATGCATGCTGAGTCCCTGAAGTCAGGTAGCATTAGGTAAATCTTCTGTATCTCCCATTGTGGAACCTTGTAACAAGTTACTCAGCATTTCTAAGATATTTCTCATCTATTTCTAAGTTTTCTCATCTATAAAGCATGATCTATAAACTCTCTTCATATATACATATATATGTATGTGTATGTATGGATATGCATATGTTTGTATATGTATGTATGTATGTGTGTCTGCACTCATTTATTCACTTTGAATTTATTTTATATGTTTATATCATCTCCATTTATTTTTAAGAAACTGGCTTGCACAGTTGTAAGGATTAGAAAATCCAAAATCCATAGGGCAGGTCCCTTGACTGGAAACTTAAGCAAAGATTGAAACCATGGTTTTAAGCCCCCAATACAGAGGGTAGTCCAGTACATTTGAAGAATATCTAAGCTACAGTTCCTGAGGCAGCATTCCTTCTTATCTGGAAACTGTTTGCTCTTAAAACCTTTAGCTAATTGGATAAGGCCCACCCACATGGTGGAGCATAATCTCCTTTTAAGTCAGCTGGTTATAAATGTTAATTACACCTACAAAATACCCTCACAGAAACATATAGAGCAGTGCTTAACCCAACAGTGGGCACCATAATGTGGCTAAGTAGAGAAGTAAAATTAACCACACAAGTTTGGTATAGAATACTAGTAAATGTGTTGGGAAATTGATGTATTTTAAAGGGGCAGAAATTGGATGTAATTTGCTCTTTGCAAGCCCAGAGGTTATTTGTTATAGTTATTTAGTCTCTACTTTCCAACTGTTCTGTTCTGGCACTTGTAACCTTGTGGGCTCTGACAAGTTAAGTGCTATATGACTCAAGTTCTTTACCAATGAGGGTGCTGGTGATAACATTCTTCGTTTATCCCCCATTGTTAGCTAACTGGAAATAAAGTCACATGTTCAATTCCACAAGAAAATGTCTACACATGCTAGTATCTTGTATAAGTTAACCCTTTTATTATTTCATCTAGTCTTCAATCTTCATGTGATTGACTAAGTCTAAGGAGAAGATAATTTGGTCAGAAAGTCAGATATGCGAAAGATGTGTGACTACTACATCGGTGACACAAATGTAGGCTAGATTGTCAGGGACAATCAGGCAGGAGAGTTAACAGAGCTCTTCTGTAATTTGCTGTGAATTTTGTTTTTTGGGGTTGGGAGTAATGAATGCATTATTTCCTAACTTTTTTTTGTTTGTTTTGTTTTTTCTTGCATTTGTTCTTCACAACTAGTTAGTCTTCACATATAGTTTGATTGCAGCAACTAGGGTGGACACAACTGCCTTAGGCAGTTCATTTCTTGTGGGTAGGTGGTGCTAGATAAAAAAATATTTTTTCCTGAGGGTTCATGCAGATGGAATTTAGCTAGTTTTATGACACCAAATTCAATTTCTTATTGCTATTATTTAATATGTGGGTATACCCACATGGAGGCTGCTTCTGTCAACCAGGTTCAGATCACTGAATAAATCATATTCATAGTTATTTCTATTTTTCAGTGAGCAAGACAGTTTCCACCTCAGGGATCCCAAGCTGCCTTGACAAAACTATGACATGTTTAAACCACACAACATGGGGAATAGACTAAGTAAAATCTACATCATAAATATCATCTGATCTATTTTAATTGTTTATATATGACATGCTTCCTCTTCCCCTTGTGCTAGTGTGATTTTTCCCTCACTCTAATTTTTAGAAAGCAATGCATTTTGCTCACATATACCTTTTCTATCATGAGAGACAATTAGGATTAGCATCTCTAGTTCCAAATTCCAAAAGTTGGGTAAGAACGATCCATAAGATATAAGAGTGCACGACTCAGGGCTTAATCAGAAGGATAGCAACACTAGGTGTGATATAGAATAAAGAATTTAGTAAAGGGACTCAACTGTACACAGTTTGGGATGAGCAGTCTATACCAGCCTGCCACACCTGCTCTGGGCATGAATCACGTCAGCAAGAGGACATCAAATGGGCATCACTAAGTGCAGATGTACATAAGGTAGGAGAGGCCAAGGGACAATGAACATCTGGGCAAACTGGAACCATATCTGCTTCTCACAGAATCACTAAAACACACAGGTAATTATCCTTTTGCACATGTGCTTATTCCAGGCTTCGGGGACCTGAAGGAAGAAATTAAATGAATCCGACTTCTTTCCACACCAAAAGATAAGCAAGAATATCAGGAGTGATAGAAACATGGAAAAAAAACATCCATTGGATGACTTAGGTCATAAAAATGCCTACTCTTTCACTTATGCCTTAACATTGCCAACTCTGATCCAGGCATCTTTAAGAAATCTTGGGCAATGTATCTGTAACTTAGCTAAATTGATAGGATAAAGACATCACAAGTGTTTGCATTAAGCATCTCATGACTGGTAATAAAATGGACAGTGCTTGCCTGGTTTGCAAGCTCTGTTCTTTCCCAGTCACTTGTTCATTGTTTGAGACCAAAATTTAGTACGATACGGGCAAGACTACCATTTAACTTCAAGGTCTAATGCCATCTAACCTCAAGGTAGCATCCTCAACTGCTTTAGTAGTAATAAATCTAACAAAATCATGAAGAAATTATGTGGGTCACGAGCATGTTCAGAGAGCAGAATGTAGTCAATAATTAAGATGCTGAACCTGAGATTCATCTGGGTTTAAACATGATTCTGCTTCCTTCAGCTATGTGCTGTGAGGTAATTGACTTAATCTGTGTCAGTGTCTCATTCATGATGTGGAGAGAGAAATGCCTGCCTCATCAGGTGTTGGTATTATTTCAAATATATAAATTACTTAGACCATTGCTGTGCTCAGTAAATCATGACTAATATAATTATACCACAAATTCACTGGAACAATATTTAGTTGAAGAATATTTCCTCAGTCTCCATGATTTTAAAATTAACCTGCATAATCTTTCTGAAAACAGTTTGAAGTTCAAAAGATCCGGATATTGGCTATGCAGCTCTTTTGATACCACACATTGTCTTTTCTTCTTTGGGAAAATTCTCTCCTGAACCAAGGCTTTTAAAGAAACTGAACATATCCTTTGACTTTGACTTTCATGTCATGGCAAAATTTAAGGTGCTCAGGGATTTTGCAAGTGGGTTTGACCCTAAGAAATGGGAGAGGAACCAAAATACATAATGTCAGCAACCATTGCAAACATTTAAAGATTGTACTGTCTTCTCTTTTTCTTTATTCACTTACATGAAACTTTAATATACCCATGTGTACATATTTGCAGTGAATCGTGGAACCACCAGTTGCCCCTAGATGCGTGAGTAGTGCCTGCCTGTCACAGAGACCCATCCAGAGGGTAATGCTCTCCTCTGAGTGTACTTATCCATGCTAACGTGAGGGGCCTACAGGGCCAAGCAGCTGTCTTTCTGAACTTTCAAAGAAGCAGTTAGAAATTTGGAGCCAAGTTTGTCCATATTTGACTATTTTCACTTTGTGAAGCTGTGATGGAATTTACCACCATGCATTAGGTGGAAAATATGAGTAATTGCATTTGCTTCAGTGAGTAATATATATATTTTATTATCATTCTTAGAGTTAAGGAAATTATGTTTTCTAGCTTTGTTGTACCCAGATCAAAGCAGAGGTTCCCATTAATGCTAGATTTTACTATATATTAAACAAGCTATTTTTGGTGAGATTATGAGGTAACCAAAACTCTTTTTAGTTTAATTTTACCTTTAACTGGATTCAGATTGCTTTAACTGAAAAGTCAAAGGGCCTGACCTCTAATTCATTAACATAATCAGAAGCACATGTAAGCTACTGGCTGCCAATCTGGTTTTGAGTCACTCACTACAGGATGCATGCAGCAGTCCTAGAGATTTTACTCAGGGGTCCTCTGGAGCTGTTCTTAGGTACACAGGCAGAAAAAGAAAAAAAATAGTGTAAGAAAGAAGCAAAGATAAAGAAAGAAATTCCATAGAATGCTTGTATGCATATTGGACTTTGCACCCAAATTTCCCTGGAGTTAAAGTCAGCCATTTCTTTAAGTGACGCAGAATCATGGAGCAACCCCCGCTTTGCCTTTATGAATATCTATTGTTAAGTTTCATTTATTCTATAATTCCAGAAGCTCCAGTGGCAGGTGATGGTAGTCGTTCTTTATGAAGCTAACTCCTGGAATAGTAGTTCTCTAAGCAAATTAATGGGGGGATAATTTAAAGAGGAGAGGAGGAGAACACAGAACACAGGCCTTAAAACTTGCCTCCTGACACACATCTAGAGGTTAGGAGAGCAGAAAGAAAATCCTTTCCATAACTGAAATGAGAGCATAATAATGTGGGCAACACTGAACCATTTGGGGATCTGCCCTGGGAGAATTTTTGCAAATGCCATCCTTTTGCAGTTTACTTTTTTAATTTATAAAAACAGACTCATTCTTGAAGAAGAGGGGGAAATCAACCAAAAGCCTAGAGAAATAAGTTAGACATACTAAAATTCACATTTTTATTTTCTTTTTCATCATCTGGCAACTGACCCAAAGTATATGGATATTATTAATGTTGCAAATACAGAAAAACAGAAAATGTCTCAGGAGGCCTAACTCACAGACCCGACAAGAGAGCAGATGCAAGCACTGCCTGCCAGTGGCTTTCTCTGTTTTGAAATTTTCTTCAGTATTTGTTGAAATGCCATCATGAGGAGGAGTTTGTCTGTCTATGACTTGGCTTTGGTGTGATAACCTATTTCCACCTTTATGTGGTGAGATCAGCATAGCTGATTAAGTCTGATTATTTTAGTGCCTTATTGCTTTTTTCCTTTCACAAGACGAAAAGATTTGTCTTTGAAGACAAATTTCATGTAGGCTTTTTGGTTGCTCTTAAATTTGCATTGCTTTCTTTATAATTTAATTCTCCGATCCTATTTCTGCACTGAGCATAAAATTTATCTTTGTCTCATAAGTCAGAACAAGAGAAACATTAATATATTTTGTGATCCAGAAACACTCTTCATCCTTAAACTAATCTGAGAGAATGATTCACTTACTACTTCACCTTTAAGCATTCTTTATGAGGCTGTTTTAATATCATCAAGTATCTCATTGCCAACCATTACCTCTCAAAAATATATTTTGATGAACCATATAAAGTTTCATTAACTCAGTCCCTGATACAGTAACTGGTAGATAGTTATTACTCAATAATTTGAATGGACTGATCTGCTACCTTATATAAAGCATCTGAGATTACACAGGAGTGTACCTAATGGCCCAGATCTGAAAAGTCAGCACTAACCTTTTCTAATTAATTCTTAGTAACCAGTCTGCACTATCCAACTTGCAGAACATTTACCATTCTGTGCTCATCTCCCCCACTCATCACTTATTCCCAATTCACTTTTCTCTCTTGCTACAATCTCAAGTGGACTTACCTAATATTTCTCAAAATGTCTCATGTTGCTTATTTCTCCATTTTTCTTAGATCCACATTTCTATCAGATGCCCTTTAACTCCTACCCCATCATCCTTTAGTCTAGCCAGTTTCTGAGATTTAGAAATGGGTACATACAGGAACAGACTTCAATGTCACAAGGATGGGGTTCAAATCTCTGCCAACTATTTCCTGTATTTACTTCAACAAGCTGATCAACCACATGGTGACTTGCTATTTTCATCTATAAAATGGATGCAATGACTACCTCAGGATTCTAATTTCTGGAATTAGAATTTTTCAAAAAATACTTTTTCTTTCTACTTTCCTATTTCCTTTTACCTCCCAGGTCCCTGACTTTATTGTGTGTGCTTATGTCTTTTATTTCTTTACTAATGAAATTGTTTCCTTCAATTCAGTTCCATTTTCTCACGCAGATATGGCAAACTCTCCCCTCCCATGTGAGTTTCCAGCTCCTATCATTAACTCATGGACTGTACCATGGGAACATGAAAAGTGATTTTTAACATTCATGTTCTATTTGGATTAATGCTCTAGACCTCTTTTGAATGACTCAAAGTTTTACAGAAATTTACATTTTTAATATTTAATTCTGTATTTTAAGTAGAACATATTAACTCTATTACTGTGTTTTCCATCATCCCTCTTGTTTGAACAACAAATGTTCATCTCTATTCTCATAGTGTAAGGGAAAGAATAATTGGACTTTAAAATAAATAAGTACATATATACATACTTACATAAAATCCTTATTCTTTACTCTGCAGCGCCAGTGTTTTTTAATGCCTTGCTATTTAAGTGTTCTAAGGTTGTTAGCCTGAATAGTCACATTATACATTTGTTAAAATTGTAGACTTTCAGGCCTTGTCTAGAACTGGTAAATCAGAATCCACATTTCCACAAAAATCTGCATACCTTAATCATTTCTAGTGCTTGAGAATTGCTTTCAAGCATATAGAGTTAAAGAATTGAAAGTCATTTTTAAACTAGAAAAAAAAAAACAGAGATATACAGGCAATATTTAAATAGCTTTCATAAATTAGTGAATAAGGGACTGAAAAGAGGTCTTCCTTTAGCAACCTGCTTTAATATAAATGATAAATTAATTGCCAGTAAAAATTAGAACCTACCAAGTCTGCCATAACAAAGAAGAGGATAGGGTAGGTTGTCCTGCTCAGTGCTGAATGATGCCTTTAAAAATGTTGTTAGTAACCACCCTGATGTTAGAAAGAAAAAAAAAATATATTAAGTGACATGTTTCTAGATAAAAAGGAAATATTAAAACTGGCTTTCAATATTTAAAGCTTACTTAAGTAGGAACACTTCTCCTGACACTAACTCGTATCATTTTATTTCATTCTTCTTTTGATCCATGCAATAGTTACATGGTTTAAAATATATTATCGTGTCACTTTTTGAATTGATTAAATAAAAGAAATTTTTAATACTGAGTGATGAACTCCATGGCCAGGGCTTTTTAAGACAATGTTTGCAATAAAGTAGTGAATCTAGGCAAGGATAAGCCACATTTTCCTTTTTAAAAGTAATGAAAATGCATGATTTATATTGACTCTTTCAATATTGTGCTCACTGATAATTAATGAAAAGGTTTGGGACCACTTGTTTAAGGGAGTTCCTTACATGTAGGAGTTGCCCATCTCAATTTCATGCATGGGATCTGAAAGTGGCCAAGAACTGGTGTTGATTCACCATTGATTGTAAAGACTCAAAGGGCATCTCAAGAAACATTAACACAAAATGCAATTATTCCTGTTCTATTTCATTTTAAATTGACTCAGGTTATTTTTTATTCTTTGCTTCACATTTCAAGAACTAGGTTTCTTTCCCATACTTGGTATGTAGTACATCTTTTTTCTCTGAGTTAATTCTCCAAGTCTGGTCTGTCAGCCAGTATAAACAACACTTGATGAATGAGACTCAAGGTGTTTAGTCACCTGAAGCAGCTGTTTGAAGTAACTCTACACACAGCCTGAGGCCTGTGTTTTCACAGCTGTGAGAACTCTTCAAAAGCTTTCCCTCTTGGCCTAGCTCTTTGCTGTGGCTTTAAACTCTTAGCGCAAAATCTGGACTATTTCAAAAGAGCAGAATGAAACTAGAGACAGTAATTTTGCATGATTTTGAGCCAAAAAATGGCCTAAAATAAATAAATGAAGTACATTTGAAAGTGCTTTACCTAGGTGGGCTATATATCTAAGAATTGTTCTCTGTCCATGTCCCCACATACTCTCTTAAAGGGAGATGTGTGGCTGAAGCACTATGCTCTGTTTATATGGCATATTTTCATTTTCTGTTCTGATTCTATGACACCAAGTCTAAAATCTTATGAGCCTGGAACTATATGTACCTGAATTAAGCCCAGGGAATTGCTAGGTGTTTGAGAGAGTTCCAGGCTCATAAATCGACCTAAGGTGATTAAAAATGGCATTCTTGCCAGTCTGCTTAGGTGATTCAGGCTTTTGAAGTTCCTCTGATGCTTTCTGTTGGCCTGGCATGCTTAGCTCATGGAGCACACTTAAATGTGACCAATACATTTGTTGTAAGGCTTCAGACTTCCTTGGGCCTATTTCAACAACAGCTGTTTTTCTTCCTCTTACATATAATGAAAGAACATATCCGCTTCTCACAAAGAATCCAAGGACTCCTTTACTAAAAGATGTAAAGGCTATTTTTGATCAGAATGACAATATATTTTTAATAATTTAGGAACATCATTTATGAATTTGGAAATGGCCACTTTATTTTCAGTGCTATTTGGCACCATGTTTTGTTAAAAAGACTCAAAGATTTGACTTTTAAAAATTTTCATGTGATTCATAATAATGAGTCTAATTTTATCCTCATTTAATTAAAAAAATCATATGTATAGTTCGAATCATGTGTATACTATTCACTGAACAGGTATATATGGAATATTTGGTAGGTGCTGACAATGGGTTAATTCATGAGAATATAAAAGGAAAAATATTCACCTGCCACTACATGACTTAAAATTGAATTGGGAAAGTATGCATTAAGTAACAAAACAAGTCAAGAGTGTCTTACAGCCAAAGAAAAGGCTGGACTTTAATGAGAGCAAATTAATCCTTAATTGTATTTATCTTATTTTCCCTGAAGTTTTTGATCTTAAGACAATGTTAAATCAACATTGATAATGAATCTGTAATATAGCATTATCTTAGTGCATTGCTTATAAAGAGTCTAGTTTTCATCATCATGTTTTTCATCTTGACTCATGTAATACTTTGGCCCTGATGTGACACTGAGTCTCATTTTAAATACATAGATTAAAATTTCAATGCATTTTTATTATACTCAAAAACATATGTAAAATATTTAGAGTACTTGACACAGTATCAGGGAACTTTATATGGGTTTTATGCTATTATATGTAACCATTTCTTCTGCCCTGAATGATTCCCTATGACAAAGGTAGAGTTGAGTTTAATTCGTTATTCACTTGTTACTTTTTTTTCATTCATCATACATTTTATTGACTGCTTATACTGTTTCATACTTGTTCCTACAAACATAATGATAAATAACTACATCTCTTTTCATTTAACAATTATTTCTGTAACTAGTAAAGTCTGACATCTCCGTCACCTAATGGGATTGGGCACCTTCTAACACAATGGTTCCTGTCTGGCTTTGTATATCCGTGGAGCTAAGAATGGTTGTTTATTTTATTCATTTATTTTTATCTTTAAGATTTATTTATTTATTCATTGATGACTGGGGTACAAGCCAGAGTTGCAGGGGCAGTGAGAGGCTTCACCAGAGACAGAGTGGGGAGCAGAACAAGCAGATTGAGAAAGTAAACTGCTGAGGGGAACAGCGGGCGGGTCAAGAGAGTTCTGCTGAGGCTTGTGGGTCACGAACACCATGTTATGATATGTGAAAATTATATGAAATTCAAATTACAGTGCCACCAGGCAAGCTTTAATGGACCACAGCCATGTTCCTGCATTCACAGATTGTGTTCAGCTGCTTTCACTCTACAGCCTGAGTTGAGAAATGACATTAAGGACAAGACCAGGCTACAAAGCTGATAAGGTTTCTCCCTGCTATAGAAAAAAATTGCTCGTTCTTAGCCTCACATAATAGAAGTTCACTTCTCATGATAGGACTGTTGTCCCAGATCCATAAATGTCTTTCCTCAAAGTAGTGATCTGAGTACTTAGAATCCCTACATCTCTGGTCTCTGGGAGTCATCCTTTATATGGTATCCCATAGTTACTGATGGAAGGAAAAGAACTCAGTGATGTTTTTGAGCCAGGTCTGGATATATGACACATGTTGTTCTAGTTTACAATGTTTTAGCTGAAACTAAATCCTACAGCCACACTTAACTATAGGTGAGACTGGGGAATACGGTTTAGCTCTATAGTAGAGAATAAGAGCAATCGACTGCCAACCTCTAATGTGACCTCTCCCCCACCCCCCAAATTGTAAACCATTTGTGGAAAATAAATGTGAGAAAATTAAATTATCCATGGATGATTTAATTAACTTCTATATTATAGGTAGAATGGAAGCAAGAAGCATAGAAAAGGAAATTATTTAATGATTTTTATGAATGGTAATGCAAGAAACTTATTACAAAGAAAAGATAGAATAACACCAAAATATGTAATACTTCACATTCCATAACATCAATTTATTTGATGTGCTATCATGACACTCAGAAATGCTGATCGCACTATCTAACTTTGTATGGGTGAAACAAGCAAGTAACACAGCAATATTTATGGTGAACATAATAAAATCTATGTATTATTTCACACATATTATATTTAAAAATAATAGAACATAATGGGTCATGGTGTATTAATGGTTATTAATCCCATAAACCTATAACTTTTATCCCCATTTTATCAGTGTAATTAAGGCTACCGTTCTTTTGTTTCTTTTTGGCCAAGTCACATTTCTAGCAAATTTAAACACTATCTTTTTTTTTTTTTTAAGATTTATTTATTTATGCATACAGACCTGGGGTACAAGCCAGAGGTGCAAGGGCGGTGAAAGGATTCACCAGAGACAGGGCGGCGGGGCAGAAAAGGCAGAATACACTGCTTAGGGGAGCAGTGGGAGGGTCAGGAGAGGTCTGCCACGCCATGTAGATCACCTCCGGTACTAGGGATAGAATTTGCGGGAAGCGGCTGCAGCTAGCTTGCAGTGCTGCGTCCTTACCCATTGTTCCACGCCACCAGGGAGGGCCCTAAACCCTACCTTTCTACACATACAATTTGTGTTCTTGAGTCTCTATTACACCACATAAATAGGGGGACAGCAGGAGAGGGTCTGTTTTTTTTTTTTTTTTTTTTTTTTCCCTGAGGATAATCTATTTGCAAATGGGTGCATATAAAACAAAGCATGTGGAAAAAAATAAATAATTCTGGGGACCAGAATAATATAGTAAAATGGAAGAGAGGCAGATGAAGAGGCTAAAAGGACAGGTTAGGATTCAACCTCTACTTGTAGGTATATGAAATACTTTTATAAGGGTGATGATATGATCTTGGTGAGTGACATGGATTTGTATATCCAAGTGAAAGATATGTTTGACTAGAGAGATGAAAGAATTTTCGAAGGAGCAAATAGAAGAAGCAAATTTTTAGAGAGTCATTTTTCTTAGGATCACTCATGAAATAGAAAGTCAATTATAATTTCCCTAATCAACACAAATGTTAATCTAGTTGATTTCAGGAAAGAAATAACAAGGTCATTTGAGCATTTGGAAGTCACCTCCAGTATTTTGCTTAATTTTATTTTAATTAGGCTGTGATGGACTTCTTTAGATTTCCAGAGCTACCATGGACAAACTTGTGAAGTACCTTTGCTTCACAAAACATTTAAGGAAGACTAAGATCTTCATTATTTTCTTAGGTGGAACTTTTATAGAGCTGAAAACAGCAAAAACGAAACCCCTCATGGACACTAATGCAAACATTACCTGGCATTTGTACAAAAATTTTATGAGCTCTTTCTCACCATAAAGGGCAGTGTTTTTTATTACTCGATTTAATTAAAACTTCTAGAGACCACCTATGCAACACAACCACCCCTCAGTTTCCACAGTTCTCGCTGAGGCACGCCTTACATCTTTATTTATTTATTTCCTTTACTTTTCTTTCTAGGCTTACAGAATAGACTCTTGGTCTTCTTGAGAATATTGTGTCTCTACCTCAAAATTTTTGTATCTGATCAATTAATATTTTGGTGTATAGAGTTCATGTTTATAAGACTTGTATTTCTTAGTACAATTGATCGGCTTACAAGTAAGTGGTTTCATATAGAGCTTGACTTTTATATTTGTTGTATTTTTCAAGCATAAACACACTTTAGATATTAAATCAATAATATCAAATTTGAATTTGTTTTACTCTACAGCTATTTTACTGTAATGGGACCCCAGGGCATTTGTATGTTTTTTGAGCTACAGATAGCTGTATTTTGTTGTCAGAAATATGTTTTCTCTTAAAACAGTCTCTTACGAGCAAGGATCTGCTTGAATTCATTCTTCTTTACTTCCCTAGCCATTATTCACTGTACTGCCTGATACATAAAAATCAAATGGTATGTGTGAGCTAGTATTACTCAAGGTAATAATAGTGGCAGGCTTTTTGAAATAAGAATCATACTATGTACCAAGAGGGCTTGAGTGGGGATGCAAGGTGATGAAGATGACCTCTGTCTGTTTTCTATTAGCAATATAAAAATTACTGCCAATATTGACAAAATTTGTGTGTATGTGTGGGGTGTATAGATGGATGGATATTATAGATACAAATATACCTCTCTATAAATAAAGATATATTAGAAAACATACACATTTATACATTTGTATCACATATACATACGTATTTATACATTTTCTACCATATATTAGTATTACTATATAAAACAAGAATTGATAGAAGATCCACACCATATTTCTAAGGTTATATCCTCAAGAAAATAGCCTTTTGTGACATGTATTTGCTGTAAGGAGATTCCTGCCTTGATCAAAGTGTACTCAGTCTTGGATGACATTGTAGATTATCCCAGTTTGAGGCAAAAGGAACACACTCTTGAACTTCCTTAAGCTTAGCAACTGACTGCGGTTTTATTTACAAAGAGGGGCATTGACATTGGGTGAGACAGTTTCTTTCAATTATAGCAAACTTGAGAGAGGAGCTCACTGGGGGTCATGAGATGGCAAAACTTCCAGTAAAGATGGAGTAAACCTTAAATTTTCCAGAATTAATCTGAGCAGGGCACCCCAATATCCACTACCATTTACTTTTTACATCATTTAGGCCCACTTGCTTCTTTTAGTAATTTTTAAAAATATTTATTTATTTATTCATAGGAGAGCTGTGGTGTAAGTCAGAGGTGCAAGGAGTGAAAGGATTCACCAGAGACACAGTGAGGAACAGAACAGGTGGAACTAATGAAATACATTGCTGAGAAGAGCAATGGGAAAAATAGGAAAAGTCTGTGTGCCATGTGGGTCACCTCCTTGGCTAGGAATCAAACTCATGCTTCAGTGGCTATAGATAGCTTCATAGTGCTGCAATTTAGCCCCTTGTACCACCAGGGATGTTCTATTTTAGTAAATTTATTTCAGCCGGGGTTAGCTTTGCCAAGATTTTCTTTGGCCACATTTCCTGTGGAGACTTACCACAGAAGTTAGTGGCATGAAATTTAGTCTTCATTAATGTAGCTAATGTCAGTTCTATGATAATAATCAATCAAATCATGCTCAACCACTTAGTCCCAATACTGCTAGCCATCTCTGGGAGTTCTGCTGGTCCAAAGGTCTACTTGGCAAGATGATCCAGACTCTTGACTAGGTCTAAAGTCTAAGCACCTGATCATCACACACTTTATGAGATAAAAATTTTTACACTAGTCTATTTATTGTCAATATGAATGAACAGTGCATCACTAAGTGTGTGTGTGTACATATGTATGTATATGTATGTATGTGTGTGTGTATATATATATATATGTGTGTGTGTGTGTGTGTGTGTGTGTGTCTGTGTGTGTGTTTCTAGTCATAGGGAACAACACCAGCTTTATTTTCTTCCCATGATCATAGTCAATATCCTGCCAGAATAGTGACTTCTTCCCTAGACTCCTGTTTGGTTGGCATGAGGAGCCTGAAGGAACTCATTGGCATACAAGAGGGGATGTTTGTGTGTCCTCTGGTAGAAAACCTCCTCAGGCAACAGATTTTATACTCACAAACTGTATCTACAGAGATAGGAAAACAGATTCCTAAATAGGTTACTGGGAATGATAATAAGAGATGTCACTCTCAATACTCTCTCATCCCTAAACCCAACAACAACAAAATAACATTGTATGTAAAATTTACAGCATGTGGGGTGCAGCAACACATAACCTATTTGACTTAGATTAAAACAGTATCTTGGAAAGTGGTGCATCTTTCCAAATAAATATCTCAAACCTGCTCTTCAGCTATAATTTCTGAAGGCTATTCTATTATTCTTGTTGAGTATTATGGTATAGTATCCCATAACCATGAACACAACATTGTTAGTTCTTTGCAGTAAAGTGATTTACTTGATTTGATCTAATGTTATGTGGGATCCTTTGACATGAACATCCCACTCTGAAAGCCTTCAATGGTGGTGCTGACCAAGGTCCTGCAGTCAGAAAAGGCAAACCATACCCAGAATAAATATTGATTCTAGTCAGGATGACTTGCTGACCTTGACATGGAAATGATGGTAGGATCCTGTCATTTTTTAAAAGCATCCATTTTAAATGGTAACAGGTGTATCTGTTCACACATAGGACCCACCATGAGCTGTGGACCCCATTAGTTATCAGCATTCCATATATCCTTAGTTGTTTTTTTTTTTTTTAGGATTCATTTATTAATATGCATTCAGAACTGGGGTACAGACCAGAGGTGCAGGGGCAGTGAGAGTATTCACTAGAGGCAGTGTGGGAAGCAAAACAGACAGACTGATGTGGTACACTACTGAGAGAAGCAGCAGGCGAGACAGGTGAGGTCTGTTGCACAATGGGGGTTGCCTCCCTGGCTGGGGATAGAACTTGTGCTACAGTGGCTGCAGATAACTACATAGTGCCTTGCTTTAATCCATTGTGCCACCAGAACAGGCCCTATATCTTTACTTAAGCAGGTCTCCAGATTTCAAAATCAATTCAGACACTTTGTGAAGCAATTTTTATTACTTGGAATTGTTACCATTCCATCAGTGTAGTTATCAAAATTATCAAGGTTCCTTTCAGAAAATACTAGAGGAATCACTAGCACATGTATTTGTGCTATTGTAAGTTTCTTCCTGGGGACCAATTTCTTAAGTGGTCAGAGTGTTTCAAGTTTGAAAGCTGACACAAATCAGGTTTTTTAAGATATATATATATATAATAGTTTATTTTTACATCATTTTGTGCATTTTTCCATCTCAGTTGCAATCCTCTGGGGCTTCCCATCACCAAATCACCTATTACACCATATTTTTTTTATCGGGATGGCTATTCTATTCATCTGCCATTCTTCATGATAGTTTATTGAATAATTAACCAGAATCCACATCAGATAGCCATTTTTCTTGTCTCTAGGTATAGTGTGTAATAGTAAACTTGACTATGGTGCTTTGTATGCAGGGAATTTTCTACTTATAATTCTGACATTGCTGTTCCATGTGCACTTTACACGCATTGCTTTTGCATATCACTACTCCAGTATGGCCTCTATTATTTCAGGATGCTTTCACCCCAATTTTTATAAAAATGTTCAGTACTTTTTTTTTGTAAGATTTATTTATTTATGCATACAGAACTGGGGTACAGGCCACAGGTGCAGGGGCAGTGTGAGGCTTTCCCAGAGAAGAGTGTGGAGTAGAACAGGCAGATTGATGAAGTACACTGTTGAGGGGAACAACTGGCAAGTCAGGAGAGGTCTTCCAGTCATGTGGGTCATCTCCGGAGCAGAGATTGAACTCTTGCTGAAGTGGCTTTAGCTTTTTAGTGATGTGCTTTAACCTGCTGCACCACCAGGGAAGGCCCCATGTCCAGTACTCTTCCCCATGTCCAGTACTCTTTTTTTTTTTAAGATTTATTTATTTATTCATACAGATCTGGGGTACAGGCCACAGATGCGGAGGATGAGAGGATTCACCAGAGACAGAGTGGGGAGAAGAACAGGTAGATCGAGGAAGTACACTGCTGAGGGGAGCAGTGGGTGGGTCAGGAGAGGTCTGCCGCGCCATGTGGTCACCTCTGGGGCAGGCGGGGTTCGAACTCATGCTGAAGTGACTTAAGCTTCTTAGTGCTGTGCTTTAACCCGCTATGCCACCAGGGAGGGCCCCATGTCCAGTACTCTTGAAGCATCTTCTGTAACCATCTTGTGCGGGGGCCTTGACCATCAAGGCCGAGGATTGGGGTTCCAGAGTCGACGAAAGGAGAAGGCAGAGCCTTGACCTTGTGGCGGGCCTTGACCCGCATGGCGAGGGCGTAGAGCCCCAGGGACAGCGCGAGGAAGAAGGCAAAGACAGACACGTGCGAGCGTGAGAGTGAGAGAGTTTTTTTTTACAACAGCCATGTATATATACTTGAGGGCGGCACAGAAGGTATGGGCTGGGGGTGGTCTGGTGGTCTTAAAGGCCAATGGGTTTGAGGGGAGGGATCCATCATCATCTCTTTGTCTCTTTGGCGCCAAAGCTTGCTGAGCGGGAAAGGAAGGAGAGTGGGGGAAGGGATTCAGGTGTGCTGCATTCTCAACCAGGATGTTTACTCTAAGTTCCAATCAAGTGTTGTTTTGTGCATAGGAGGCAAAGTCCTGGTCTCAGTCCCCGACAACTTGGAGCTACAGAGAACATGCATCATTGAGCATCATAATGATGTTGTCGCCTCTTTACCCAGTGCATTCCATATTGTTTTTGTAAATGGAGTATTCCATAGACACTCCCATACAATATAGCTTGATGGTGTTTTTCCAGATTTACAAAGCACATCCATTCTATTACATTTACTTTTCTGAGCTTTCTGGTACCTTATTGCCCTGTCTTCCATTACTGTTTTGGCATTCTTACTTACTGTGGCCTGCTAAATGCCCATATTTACAAGGCTCACTGTAGCAATGTTGGATTATCTCCAAGGGATCTTTGGAGTATATGCAGGTATATATTTTTTATGGTGGTTATGGAATTTCCCTATACTAACAAACATATTGTATGCAGCTATGTTCTATTCTCTTTGGTTCATAGTTTCAGGATCCAGTATGGTGCATATTCTCCTGATTCTTGCTCACATATTCAGAATAAGTGCTTCACGTTCTTTAAGGTAGAGTCTCATTTATCCTTTAGCAACTTAGCATATACTTGACTGCACTATCTTTTGGGTCAATCCTAATTATTGGTCATGTTATTAGAAAAGTAGGTGAAGATATATAATATATTGATCATATATTGTCATGTAAGACAAAGCTTCTATAACATCCTCAAGTAAAGGTGTCAGTACTATTTTTTAGAAGGAAAAAGGCATCCATTTCTGTCCATCCTAAGTGGTGCAGGGAATCTTAGGTTTCAAAATGATTGAATGCATCCATCCAAATACTCTGATAGCTGGTCTCAGGATCCCTTCTTACCCAATCATAGGGCTGACTTTGATGTGTCATGCTTGCCAGCACGGAGGATCCAACCTTCTCTGAAACTCTGCTGTTCTAATAATTTTCCTGCATGTGACTTTCAGCTTTTTCTTTACTCTGGTTTTTGGAGATCAGAACATCTTTATACATAGCTAAAGATATTCTGATTTTTATAATTAACCTTAATTTTGTGTTTAGTCACCCTTATTCTTGTATTATATTGCTCCAATGCACTGAAAGCCTCAGCAATAATATTCTTATCCTTTATTCTTTATAATTACTATATCCTCTGAACTTCACAATCACCTAACATATTGAAACTATCAATCCATTTTTCTCCCACTAAATACCATATTAGTGTAGTTCAAGTGAAAGTTTTAACAATTGAACTATACATAGCTAGGAACTAACAGTGCTACCCCTAATGCAGTCTCCATGCCAATATGATGGCTGGTGTTCCCGATACTAATCCACATGTAGAGCCTGGTTCCTTCCACCAATGCTAACATCAACTGGCCAAGACAATGTTTCCATGACTCAGAGCATTAGGCAGAGATTTGTGTACAGGAAGCTTATTAGCATCTTTAGAATTAATGTAATGGAGAAGTGAAGGAAGTGGCATTGAACAGAAATACTGAACTACAATTTACTTGCAACAAAATTCAGTTAATTTGATGAACAGTCTCTCAGCATCTCTCTGCAAAGAGAGGGAAAAGAGGAATATTAAATACCTGTGAGCCCTCACTTTTCAGTCATTGGATATGAGTATGTTGCTCCTTACTTAGGTAAGGAATCCTCTTCATATAGAATAATTCACAGAAAGGAACCCAGGCTTGAGCCAACATGAACCTACACTCCAGGCAGCTCGAGGAATTAATGCTTAGTGTAAAAATGAAAAGAAGATTCTGGTAGTAAAATCCAAAATTCACTATTTATCTATTAAAACTAGTCTACATAAGTTAATTCTTAAATGATTTAAGTCATTATAAAATAGTTTGGACATTCAATCTTTTACAAAAGATTTATTTATTTATGCATATTAGAAGTGGGATACAGGACAGGGGTGTAAGTAGCTCTTGGATTCAGCATAGACAGTAAGGAGCAGAATAGGCAGAACAGTTTGCTGAAGAGCAGCGGATGGGACAGTAGAGATCTGCCAAGACATATGGGTGATTCCCTGGATGGGAATCAACCTCATGCTGCAGTGACTGCAATAGCTTCATAGTGCTGCACTTTAACATACTGCACCACCAGGGAGGGCTCATGGACGTTCATTCTTAAGACATGTTAGTGAAGAGATTGATGGAGTAATTATGGAAATGATGGTAAGCTGTTTGCTCAACCAAAGGCAATGGGCAAGAAAACATATACCCATAAAGAAAATGAGATAAATTTGAAATAGGTAGACAAGATCATCCCACTCAATCATCAACTCCCTTTCATATCTGCAGAATACATACTCAGACAAGAGTATATCTTGCATGTTTTTGAGGGTCTATTGGTATTTCTTCCCTTTAATTAAATTTCCAAGTATAAACAAAGTAATGTGGCCCCTGTTTTAACTATGGAGAAATTATACAAAAAGTCATCTGGTATCCTTTCTAACCAAAGTCTCAAGGATTTTTGTCAACAATGTAGTAATAGGGCCCTTTCTGATGGTACATCAGGTGAAAGCACATCACTGTAAGCTAGCTGCAGCTGTTTCGGTGTGAGTTCAATCCCCAGACCTGAAAGTGATCCAAATGGTGTAGCAGATCTCTCCTGACCCTCCTGCTTCTCCCCTTAGCACTATACTTCATAGATCTTCCCGTTCTGCTCCCTACTCTGTCTCTGGTGAATTCCCTACTCCCTGCACCTCTGGTCTATCTATACCCCAGTTCTGTATGCATATTAAATAAATAAATATTAAAAGAGAGAATGTATCACTTGTTATATTCCTGAAGGAAGTGAGATAGTAGTTTTTGCAGATATCAAGAAGAATGGAGAAAGAGAGAATATCAAATACAAAACCAAATGTGTAGTACATGCCTGTATGATCACAGAACACTGAGAATAGAGATACTATGAATATGAGGAATGGTGAGTCATTGTAAGCACTTTGACTTTTAGTGAAAGAAGTCATGTGTAGAGGAGTAACACAATTTGACTTTGTTTAAGAAGAATCACAATAGCTGCTGTACTGAGAATAGGCAGGAAGCCAAGGCAGATGTTTGAACCATAGTTTGGAATGTAGTGTCATAATTCAGGCAAAAAAAAATATGAGAATGTAGTGGAAGTTGTGGTCATTTTGAAAAATAGTCAGATTCTCAGTGTATTCTAAAGGTGGTGGTGCCAGAGTACCCTGTAGCATGTAAGTCAAAAAAAGAGATGGCTCAAAACTTTTGGATTGAGTAATTGGAAGAGTGGTGATGACATCTCTGAGAGTTGGATGAATGGAGAAGGGGGAAATTTGATGTTAAAGAAATATCAGGAACTCAGCTTCGGTAAGTTAAAGTTGAGATTGCCCTTAGATAGTCAAGCAGCTGAACTCAAGAGCCGGGAGACCAGGACCTACATCTATTCTGAAGACAGACTTTCACATTATCACATTGGAGAACTGTGGGAGTGCAAAGGATCAAGAAAAAGCACAGGTAAAAGTTCAAGGTGAGAGTTAGTAGAAAAAACAGAGAAGCGTTGTGTATGGAATACAATGGAGATGTTTTGAAGAGAAAACAAAACTAAACTGGAACATATTAAATAATCTTTAAGCTGTAAATGTATGAAAGGACATTGAAGCATTTGGCTATTGATCAGTAACCTAATAGATCATGAATAATTTTCTTAACATACTATAAATAGCTCATTAAAACTACTCAGTGCTTAATGGACAAATTTGAGGCAGTTCTACATATTCATGTTTTTTGAAAGTTATAATCCCTTGAAGATTATATCATTTGATCAATAATCCTGATTTGGAAGTGTTTCAGTATTTGTATAAAAAAAAACTTTTGGTTAACTATTCACATGGCTATTATTCTTAACACTAAAGCAATAGTTCAAAAAGTGCAAGAACTAGGGTGTCATCATCACATAAAGTTTAAAAGTGCTTGATGTTTTACTATTAAGAATACAGAATAGATGATAGTATCTACAACTTAAATTATTTTTATCTAAGCAAATAATGTGCATCTTTTACATTGAACTATTTTGTGTCTCTCTTGTCCCTTGATTAGTTTAGAAACTATCTTCAAATATCTCATTCTTCTCTTTTGGACTTTCATGTGTTAAACTATAATGCCATTAACATCTATTTCAAGCAGTCTCTCCTCCCTGGTGATTGATAGTAGATACAACAATTATGATGCCAATGTAGGGGATAATTCTTCACAGATGTTGTCAAATTACAGGTTAAATGGGGAAAAAGGTTTCTTTCTTCCGGCCACCCACTCTTCATTCCCTTAAAATAGGTGTACGGTGCTGTGTCCTGTGCTGTAGGTATGCCAGTTCTCTGCCTGTCGTTCATATGGTTTAAATGACTTCCATTTGCTATTTGAAAGGTCGACAGAATGTTATGTTCAGAAAGCTTTGCAGGTAACAAAATGTGGTAATTTAGCCTTGAATTTTAACTGGCAAATGAAAGTCCATTGGGTATGGCACAGTCATGCTGATTTTCCCACTATTATAAAATAACATTTGGCATTGCTAATAAAAAATGAAATGATATGATGACTGTGATTTGTTTCAAACTAGCAGGAGAGAATTGAGTTGATAATTATCAGGGCTGGGTGGTAGCTGCATTGTATCTACATTTATATATATTTAACTTCACATTAAAAAATTAAAAAGCAGAGTTTATGTTATTGTAACCCTTCAAAAAGCTTTCTATCCTCAAAGGGATGAAATACAGGAACACCACAGGTAATTCTCCTCTTGATTATTTAAAACAATGAAGTCCTATTTTCTTGGTCATTCAGTTTGCGCCAGTGGATTATGGGATGGCATTCTTTTAGTTTTACATTTATTTTTGCAAGTGAGTTCATTGCAATTCTCAGCATGGAAAGAGGGAAGAATTTTGGATTAGGGGCAGAGAAAAGGAAAGGAAACTCGAGTTGCCAAGTAAACAAGTAAGACTGGAGAAAAGGTGTTAAAATTCAGGTTTTAGTCTCATCTGATATATTGTGAGCCAAAAAAATTTTTTTTTTGTTCTAGCTGAAATTCCACCACTCGGATAAATTGGTGTTGATTATAATTAAGGTATATTAATAAAGGTGTTAAGAGACCTATTAATGTATAGTAAACTTAAAGATGCTCTGTATCTCCCATTGAACTGGGGGATAATGGAATAATGCCTGTTATTATTTGCTTTATGGCATGATTTATATTAAATAGTGCTCCTGTTAATAGTAGAAATATTTTATGCAGTAATTTTTTCACCCTCACTTTAACTACAGCTGTCAAATATTCATCTGATGTAGGCCAATATATCTTGACAATGTTTTATTAAAAATTAAAGGTAGTCCAACTTCTGTTTTTATATATTTAATTTGTTTGTTTTTGTAAATCTCTAGAAACAATATTCTCTTCTTGAAATCACTTTACAATATATCAAAAATAATAAACAGGAAATACATCCAAGCCTCTAACTGAATCCTTAGCACTGTAAATAACAATATCATTAAGCTTGATATAATTTTAAATTTTTTAAGCCTTGATTTTTTTTTTTAAGATTTATTTATTCATACAGAAATGGGGTACAGGCCAGATATGTGGAGGGTGAGAGGATTCACCAAAGACAGAGCAGGGAGCAGAACAGTCAGATTGATGAAGTACACTGCTGAGGGGAGCAGCGGGCGGGCCAGGAGAGGTCTGCGACGCCATGTGGATCTCCTCCAGGCCAGGTGGGGATCAAATTCATGCAGAGGCGGCTTAAACTTCTTAGTGCTGTGCTTTAACCTGCTGCACCACCAGGGAGGTCCTAAGCCTTGATTTTTTAAAGTCATTTTCATCATTTGATTTAAGGAATCTTATTTGTTTCTAAGTATGTATTCATTTCTAATGTTCACTCCCTTAATAATCTAATAATCTAGCTTTTCTAATCAAATACATAGATTTCATTGTTCCATCTCTGTATCTGGATTGAGCTTGCTTTGGCTCATGGAATTTTCCATGTTCTCTTTTAGTCCTCTGTCAAGGTTCTATAAGAAAGCCCAAGTTAGTTTGCTTAAGGATTGCGAAAAAAAAAAAAAAAGGGAAAAATCTGACAACACTGGAAAAAGAGTCACTGTCTAAATACAAGCGAGGGAGCCAGCAGAAAACAAAACAAATGACCAGTGAAATTCAGTCAACTGTAAACCTGTGGAGTCATAAATTAAATAAAATGGTGTTGTTATAAGTTAACAAACTTACAATTTTAGTAACACAACTGATAACAGACACAAAGATGTTACTATCACTGACACATAAGCTTGAGTTCAAGGTGAAGCTCCTGTCTCAACAGAAATACTACATGGAAATCCAGAAAACACAGACAACACACATAAATACAAAAACTATAGGCAAAGTAAAGTACAAGATACTGCAGCGATTTAAAATGACCTTGACTTTCGAATTTGTTAGTCATTGTGTTTAACTTAGTATCATTGACAATTGCCAACTTTCTTCCAGTGTTTCAGAAAGCTAAAGGGGCTGCTATTTGTAGGTTGCATTTTACAACTCTTTGTTAATGTTTAGAATGTTGTGTGTCTCAAACCTCTGAATATTAAATGGCAATAATATTCTATTACAGCATTGTTATGGTCTAAGTCATTCCCATATGTTTGAAAGTTCTTTAAAATTATATAATGCTCCAATGAAGAAATTAAATACTAATTGTAACTATTCTTGAGAAAAGTTGATACCTGTTTACCTATTTCTGTCATTGGAAAATGATTAGTTATTGTTATGAGTAATATGAGCATAGACAAATATGAGCATAGACAAATTTTTGATCTTTAATTTCTCTTGCTCATTTTGAACACCAGTACCTATCAGTGTATCTGGCAGATAGGAGGCATAGGCTTGAGTGATGAATGAGGGAAAGAGGGGGGAATTGAACTCCTCATGTATTGAAGCATATATTCAAATCTATCCTAGCTAAGTTATACTTTCAGCATTTATAGAGGCCAAGAAGGTTGTCTAGGTACTCGATGTGAATTCATTCAACTCATTTAAAGTATTTGCATTTGTTATCTAAATGAAGGTGTTGAAAATTATTTGCTAAGGTCTTATGTCTTATAACTGTATCATCAAATTAGCTAAAGGTCAGAAGGAATTAGGGGTAGAAACTCAAATGAATGCTAACTAAACTCAAGTTGATTAAGACATTTATTTTTCCTTCATTTCCTTTTAGTCAAATCAACTAATTCTCTCCACTGTTTTAAATCAGATTGTACATATTGTTATAAAATGAGAACACACAAATGGATGCTTCAGAGAATCACCTAAAGAAAAAGATAATGTCTTGCCTTCATGGAGTTTATATGCTAGTGGAATAGTCAGATCATATTAATATTTAAAGAAGTAAAAAAATATAAATTCAAGTAGGAAGAATGGCTCAAATATAGAGGATTATATGATAGAGTTAGGCTATATTTCACGTAAGAGTTTTGAGCAAAACTTCTTTCAGAACAGTGTAAGTAGTCACCAACAATGGTGAAAAGTAAATAAAGCAGTAGATAACTTTGTAAAGTGTCCCTCTCTATGTTGAATACTATACAAATACTCTAATCAATGAGTCTAATAGTCTAGTCATTGTTTTTTCAATTATCTTGTCAAATATATATTTACACCATCTCCATTTAAAGATCAAAATTAACATACATTTAAACATCTACTCTGTTATTAATTCTCAAAAATAACAACACATTTTCAGATGTATTAAATATGATTAAAATAGACTATCACTAAAGAAGAGAACAGATTTAATTCTATCATTAAGTTAGGTATGGATCCTATTATTTAGTTTTCTGTGTATAAGCTCTAGTAAATAAAATTTAAGAAGACAGAAATAAAAGAATACAATGGCAACGTATGCAATTTGGCTGAGGTGGTGAAAGAGACACAAGTAAACCAGCAATTGGTTTCTCTAAAAAGAGAAGATGCAGTCTCATATACCACAGGGAAGCACTTTTCAAGCAGTTAAGGTTAGTCATGACATCCTCGCCAGACCTAACTAACCAGATGAATTCTTTCTTTGTTGTAATTGAGATAAATTTCACACAACATAAAATTAACCGGTTTAAAATGTACTAGTCAGTGACATTTGCTGCATTCACAATGCAGTGTGATAGAAACTACTATGCACTGTTGCTTCAAATGGTTTTTACTACATTCAGCTAAAACCCATATCCACAATGCAGACACCTTTAGATCTTAGGGGGTCTCAACTAATTTTCTGTTTATCTCTTTCTATTCTGGATATTTTACATAAACGGAATGATTATTTGACCTTTTTGTGTGTCTGACTTCTCTTACTTAGCATAACTTTGATGGTCATCCATGGCATAACAGGCATCAGTACTCAGTCCTTAGATTAGTACTATTATATTGTATCGTTATAATGTTTTATTTATCCATTCATTCATTGATGGATATTTGGATTGTCCCCAGTTTTGGCAGTTGTGAGTGTGCTTCTATGAAATTTTGTGCACCATTTGTTTGAATATGTGTTTTTGGGATTTTATCTTGTTTTTGTCTATACCTATGAGTGGAAATGCTAAGTAATTATGTGCTCTAGATGATTTCTTGATGTAGGTATCCATAAAGTGAAAATGATGTAGAAAGAGTATTCCAGGTAGAAAGAATGAACATGAGCAGAGAGATAAATGATGACTTTTGCAGATTAGAAAAGTCATTACGGCAACAAAAGGATGGTGGGTTATGGGACAACAATATGTATAAGGCTACATCTTCAGGCAAAAAGAGAGTAAGCTACTCACCCAAAATGTGCTGAGAACCAGGGAAAAGAGGGAACTGGTGGGACTAGTTAGACAATACACATTGTAGAACATATTTCAGGAATTCATGCCACTTGCTGTCAGGTTAAATATGGTATATAAGAAGGTAAACAATATCAAACATGATCTCTTGTTTTAGTAAGGCAAAGGCAAATGAGAAAATAAACATACAGGGAGAACATCTGAACACCTCTTTGGAAACCTACATTGGATAAGCCAACATAGTGACTTTAACCCATGGAACAAATCGACAGCTTCTTTTCTTAGTCGATTACCTAGACAAACTCTTCCCAAACTTAGAATATACCTTAGAAACATAGAGTCTAGAAAAATGTAGTTGTTAATTTGAAAAAGATTGTGATAAGTAACCATATATACATAAAATATATAGTAAGTAACAATATATACATAAAACATTGTTTTATCTTTAAAATAACTCAGTGTTTTGATGGCACTGATAGAACTTTTTTGACCTGGTGTTATTTGTCCAAACAGCTTGAATTCTGAACTATGAAGTTTATATTTTAATTCCCACATGATAATATGTTTGCATTTACATGAAATCTTAATGTACTCTTGAATATCATTTATTCATTCAAAATAATTTAGCCAGCTCCAGGTAGAGTAGATTCTATTCATTCATCTTTTACCCTGTAAGTGCTTGATACTTTGAATAAGGAAAATCACACAATTCATGAGACAGAGAATCTCTCAATCTTTGGGAAGAGATAGAAAAACAAATAGGCATAGGTATGCACAAGTGCTATACACAAAGGATTGTGTTATATGTAAAAAGAACACCAAGTCTTCCTGGAAAATTTAAGAAAAGTTTGTGAAAATTAAGATTTTATTTGAATCTTAAAGAATATATGGAATTAGTATGGAACAAGAAGGTAAAGGCTATAGATGGAAATAAATATGCAGAGGGAGGTATGTACGTATGTGCCATATTTCAAGAAGTTCAGGTAATTTAATATAACTGAAATGAATAACAGAGACGGGTGGAAGATGAATATGGAAAAGTGAAATGAACCAGATCACGATGAGTATCAAATGCCAATGCAAAGATTCAAGATTACCTTGTGAGCAGCTGAGAGCTGTTGAAGCAGGGAATGGTTTTATGATATTTGTGTTTTAAAATGTTAGCACTTATGTGGAGCAGACATTAGTTATGGAGTAAGATTAGAAGCAAGTTAACTAGCTAGGAGTCTGTGATGAAAACAAGAGAGGAAGGGAACAGCACCAACAAAAACAATCACAGTGGGAATGGAGACACGGTCCTGAAAGTGTGATCCACAAGGGCTTGAAAAAGATGGGTGTTATATAACAGAAAGGACAAGGTAAATAGGATTGTTGTTAAGTAGGAGTCTATCAAGTCACAAACCTATTTCTTCCCTCATTGGACAAAGGACTTATAAAACCTATGCTTAATTTGTTAGCTTCTCTCTGAGACTGCCCTGACTCACTTCTTTGTGACTGAGTTCTAGCTAATGAAATTAACATTCATTCCAGACCATTTCCATGTGATACTCCATGGTGCTACCTTCCTACAAAGTAGATAGAGGCCAACATAGTGACATCGGAAGCTATCTATCAAAGAGGCACAAGAATACAATTCAGACACAGGGTACATCCTTGAACTACTGCTTGGGAAAATAACTGTCCCGAATCAGGGATATTTAATTTTTTCTTTACACATCAGTAAATATAAATCTTTGCCTTTGTTTGTTTAGGTAACTAATGCTACCTTAACTAATACAACACCTTATCTAAAGGAAGTCCACCATGACATTATATTTTTTTTTTTTTGTCATATAAGTCACATTGCTATACTTATACTTAAACCTTTGCTAAGAGTATATAAGCATGGACTATAATATACTCACTTATATTATAGTTAGCCCAGATTTTGTTAACAAGCATCCAATATTGACTTTCTATGGGATCATTTAGAAACTATAACAAAAAATAATAATTCAACTTTGCTAGTGTACAATATAGTATGGAGACCTCAGTAACTGTATAACAATATTTAGATAAAGTCATTTACTTATTCTAATTTACAGCAGGATTTATATTGCTATCTACAAATAGATATCAATAGTTAAAGAGATTTTATAGCTTTTTGACATTCAATATATTATGCAGGTTTAAAAGGCTCTGGAAAATGGATGAACTATCTAAGCTGAATAACTTTCCACTTGTAAAAATGTTTCTTAAAATACAGAGCCCTCAGATTTAATACTTAGTCTTGCTTGTTTAAGCACATGGTAAAATGTAGACACGTTTTTCATTTGACAGAACAATCCTGATGGAACAATGCAGCCTCCACAGAGCTAAAGTCAAAATGAAAAAATGACAGACACTTCTTATTAGAGGAGATAATTTAAGGAATGCTTGATTTTAATGCTTCTCTTAAGCAATACTATTTTATTTCTCTTTTGACATGAACTCATCTTCCTTACCCATGGTGAGTTTAATTTTTACGTGATCTGGATATATTCTTACTCCTGAAATTAAGATGCCTTTGAATCTGTCCAAGTGGCTGAGATACTGCAAAAGCTCTCCTGTATTACTTTGCATATACAATAGCTTGTTTTATTCTGCATCAGGGTCTTACAAGAGTAATTTCAATTTACCAGTTAGTAGTTTCAACAAAAGACTAAAGTCCTGTGGCCAAACAGGCCTCCATGGCAGACATTAGCCACTTGATAAAGCAACTGACAATGCAAAAGATGTACATTTTTGATTAAAACAAATAATAGAACATTTCCTAAATAATGTTTATTCCTGAACTGCTTCCAAAGTAGTAATTCACAAAATATGACTTTTTTTTTTTTCCAATTGGGAAGGTTATAAAAATTTGTTTGTTGGAGGTAGGGAAGGAAATGTAATTAAAGGCTAAACTGAGACTCATATTTCATTTTAACTAAAAGAATATGTGTGATTTGGACAGCAGTCACCTAGGCACTTCCTATTTTAAGGCAATGCACATTGTCAGCAAATCAAATTAGCCAATAGCAAAACTACATCTGGCAGAGCTAACAATTCAGGTAACCTTAAATAAAAGCTTGGGTTAGCGAACTGTGTTGCAACACTGGGCTTTGCTGGTAAGAATTGCCTAAAGTTCCTCTTTGTAACTTGCTATTAGAAAAAATAAAATGGGAAGAGTTGAGATGAAAACATTTAACTCCATGATACATGAATGTGTTTTAATGTTCCCTTTACATTTGAAAGTGTTAACAACAGCACATTTAAAATAAAGTGACTCTGAGGTTCTATTTTCTATATTAATTTTTTTTTTAGTTTTGCATATGTTCCCTATAAAATGAAGCTTTAGATCATAGATGCTTTAAGGAAGGCCTGTTATACATCATTTACATTTGGAAAATCAAGGAGCTTTGAATTTGGATTGACTTCAGATACCAGTTTAATTTAAAAATGCCCAATGAAATTATTTTTATTGTTGTCACTAAAATCTGAAGGAAAGTTTTAATTTGTAATATTGTCAAAATAGTAAGAGGAGATCTGTTTATAATAAAAAAAATAATGAGTTATAGTTTTCAAACTCATGCATGTCATGTGGACAATACCACACACACATATACATTTACAACTAAAGTCTAGTCACTCAGATCTGATAACATTTTCTTTCACTTATGGGCAGTAATATCTTATGTATTTACATCCAAAGTGAATCTGGCATCTCCTTTCTGACTGAATATTTACTGGTTGTCTCTGAGGTTTGTTTAACTGCAAACATTAAATAAAATTCCACACTCACTTGTATGTGAACTAAATCATATGACTACATGTATGACAGCTTAATTATTTTATTGACTTTGCAATAGTTATGCTGTTTCAGGACACATGATGTATCTTTTAAAAAGAGAGATTACCAAAAACCCTTCTGGGTGACTCTTTGGAGCTATAATAGTTAAAAAAAAATAATCCTGGTATGTCTAGCATCAGGAGAACAAGGCAATCCTTTTTCCTAATATATTAGGTCAATGTTGCCCACAAATGAGTCGACATGAAATAACTGAGGTCTTTAACTCTTGTCTCAAATATTCTGAAGTCAAACAAATGTATGTGTCCCTTAAAACCCAGTAATTGTTACTTGTTTTAGCTAAAAACTGGCATCTGGATGGAAGCAGGGCAACACAGAGAATGAGATTAAGAACTATATAAAGTTATGAATCAGTTTCTAACCAGTATGCATATGATACCCAAATATATTAGTTTATTCACCCTAAGATAGCCTACTCTGTAACTCAAAACCTTTGTCATGTCTGAGAAATGGTTTATTTTCTTGACCTGATGTTGTTTTAAAGGGCAATACCCAGATGTTCTGGGTTTGTGATAAAGAGAGAATTGATGTGTCTGTCTGTCCGGCTGCAGGCTACTTCTGAATCATACGGATGCCAGTTACAGGATGAAATGTGATGTTCTGGGTGCACAAAGGAATCACAGACATTTCAAGAAAATTGAAGGTTTAATTGATCTTTTATATATTTTTCTCTTTCACAGTTTATAAAAAACAAACAAACAAAACAAAAACATAGATTTAGGCATATTCTAGGATCACTTAAAAACTAGACCTGTTATTTCTTCTTCACTTATACAACTTTACAGCAATTGCCTCTCTTCATGCAAGTTGGATTTTGCAACATTTTGTTGCTTTAACCTTAAGCTCTACTGTAAGCTGTATAAACTAAAATTATAGATCTCTCTTCATTTTCCAAGTTGTTTCCCTCTAAGGAACCTTTTCTTTTTCCTAAGTAAAAAGGCTAAAGATTGTTTGAGTAGAAACTGTGACAGTAATGACCTTGGCTGAAGTGTTGGCTGAGAATATCCCATTTGAACCAAGAGGAAAATTCTAGCATAGGTAAGCTGAAGGTCAGCAGAGTCTTCTGAAACTATTTTTGTAAAGCTATTTGATTTGCTTTCTTTCTTATTTTCCTTTTTTTCTACGCATTGAAGATGAAGAGTCATAGTACAAATATTCTCAATCTAATCTCTTGACATCTGAAATATTGATATTTTCTAGCTCAGGATAGTAGAGCCAGCTTTTTATGTAAAAGCTTAAAATGATCTGTTCCAGTTAGGTTCTCCTTTATTTACCAAAGAGCACTCCTTTTTAAATCCTATTTAGACTAATGGAGTTATGTGTGTAAGTTATTAAACACAGAAGGAAGATGATGCCCCATGGCTTTGATGTGTTGGTTTATAAATTACAATGTGTGGCATTTTTTATCTTATAGATCACAATGTTAGTTAATTTGACTAATTACAATTTATGACTACATTCAGATGAAGATTGAAGGTGTTCATTTATGAATATCCAGCCAACTACTTCAGAAAATCATGCATACCTGTGTACTTTGCTACCTGAAAGCCAGTCTTCTTTAGGTCTATTCTTTATCCTAAAATACTCACGAGTGTGGTCAGCAAAAATTATAGAAATGCTAGGTATTTTACATAAAGTATACAAAAAATGAGGTCTAAAAGTTTCCTGGGTCATGACAAGGAAATTGAAATTCATCACCTTCCTGGATTTTTTAGTTATTCAAATAATTCATTTTCTGAAATAGATGTTTATTTTTAAAATAATCATTTATTTTCTGAAATAGATGTATTTTTTTTTTTTTTTTTTTGTGCCTGAACACACACACAAACATATTTGGGACTTACCTGAATTAATTAATTATTTTTTTAATATTTTATTTATTTATGCATACATGCACTGTGGTACAGGCCAGAGGTGCAGGGGATGAGAGGATCCAACAGAGACAGAGTGGAGAACAGTACAGGCAGATTGGCCTACTGAAGGGAGCAGTGGGTAGGATAGGAGAGATCTGCCACACCACCAGGGATGGCCCATATTTTTTTTTTTTTAAAGATTTATTTATTTATTCATACAGATCTGGGGTACAGGCCAGAGATGCGGAGGGTGAGAGGATTCACCAGAGACAGAGTGGGGAGCAGAACAGGCAGATCAACGAAGTACACTGCTGAGGGGAGCAGCGGGCGGGTCAGGAGAGGTCTGCCACGCCATGTGGTCACCTCCGGGGCAGGCGGGGATCGAACTCATGCAGAAGTGGATTTCAGTGCAGTGCTTTAACCCGCTGCACCACCAGGGAGGGCCAGGCCCATATTTTTTTTAAAAAATAACTTTATTTCCATTTTATTAGATCTGAAATTGATCATATACTTAGTTTAAAGGGTAGGACATTTCATTGAGAAAGCTGTGTTCATATTTAAAATTGATTTTTTTCTACTAGTAGTAAACTTTACATTTAAGTGTAATAATATAATAATAATATGTAATACATAATAATAGTTTAAGTATAATGTACTAGAAATAGATGTTCAGAAAATATGCAACATTTTTGGTTTCTATTATGAGTTTAAATTTAATTAAAATCTGAGTTTTTGCCCCATGCATTATAATACAGCATGATTCTAATATCATGTAAGCATATATGAAAAAGTATTTACCATGTCTGTGTAAATAGAAGAATTAAATGAAATCATAGCTTTTGAGCTGAACTTGAAGAGATATGGGATATGATGTCCTGATTAAGATTCTATAATTAATCTAACTTGAAATTTAATCCTCAAATTTAATTTCAAAAATTAGATCCCTACTAATTTGCAAATAGTATTTTGAAGCATATTGCATATAATTGACCATTTTTCTTTCTGATCTTTTTCTTTCAGAATTTTTTTTTATTAATTTCATCCTCTGATAAGGAAAATGAGAGATTATTTTAAAATTTTATGCTTCCATAATTTCAATTCTATTTTCTTCTTCCTCAAATCTTTAGACATCTAAATATCTGAAATTATAGATTAAAAATAAAATTTTAATTATTAGGGCAAATTTATAACAAGAAAGCAAAGGATAGAGAACATAAGAGAAAAATGATACTATTTGTTTTACTATCCAAAATATGGAGCCAACAGGGTGTTGTTGATCTGTGATTTTCCTTATAAAGTACCAATTATATAAATATATTCAGTGAACTCTTCATCTCCAACCATTCAGCTTGTTCTATATGTACTTCTGCAACACTGATTTTCTTTTATTTCTTTAAATTTGTTACTCTTTTCCTCCTCAGGACATTTGCACACAACAGTCCTTCTACGTGGAGATCTCCTTTGGCTTGGTCCTTTTTATCTTTATGAATATTAAATTTCACATCATCTGAGCCTTTTTCTGATAAGCTAATCTAAATATCATTCCTGTCTTTAACATCATTCTGCTCTACTATTTTCAGTATGTTGATCATAGAATTATATAATTGATCTTTTATGTTTGCCTACTTGTTTAATGTCGCTTCTCTAGCAAGTAAGTTTTATGAGGACATGGTCTATTTTATTGACCATTTTATGCCTATAATCTAGACTAGTCTATGCTATGTAGTATATAACTTATGAATATATGTCAAACCCAAAAGATAGACACAATCTTAAATCAAGTTTCACGACTTGATTAAAAATTTGGAAGGTTGAAAAGTCATAGAAATCCAGAGTGGTCAACAAGGACTTAAAAGGTGTTGATAAGACTTAAACTTTGAGGAAAATCTCAGGTTTAATGCAAGCAGATCCATGGAAATCACACAAACCACATAACAGCGAAGAGGGCATCTTTTAGTCATTCAACAAATATTTTTGATTCTAGCAATGTTAGTAGTTGGAGTTCTAACAACAAACAAAATGGACAAGTTCTTGCCCTCAGGGAGAAAACTTTATTGGCTGACCTTTAAAGAATTATTTGTTATTTTAAATCTCAGTTACCTCATTTATAACACTGTGGTAAAAATGTTCCTTTGTAGTGAACACTATGTGTCCTAACCAAATCTTGGTTTTCTTTTCTCTTCTACCCAAATCTTTTTTTTTTTTCATTTTTTTATTCATACATTGTTATTAATTTTTTACAATAATTGATTTCTCCCCTAGGGTACAGTTCCCATAATTCTCTCACCACCATAGTACCTCTGAATCATCACCATAGTCCCTTGGACACTTCCCTTTTCTGTTTTTATCCATCTCGTTTTCCCTACCCTGCTCTATATTTCAGGTCTATGGCTCTCCTGAAAGATTTGTCTTTTTCCTGACCATTAGTTCAGCTTCCCTATATTCCGTCTCTAAGTGAAACCATCCAGTATTTTCTTTTTCCCTCTGACTTATTTTGCTTAGCATAATCCCTTCTTTGTTTCCTTTACAACTCTATGAGGCACCCCACACTCATAACCCCCATCCCCAAGATTCCCCATACTTTGCTAATAATCATTCAAGTAATTGCTCCTGAATTATACTGGCTCTTAATAGGGGCTTTATATTGAAAAATATTCATCTCCTTTCTGGATTTCTAGCAAAGAAAGTCATGATTAATTTGTGATGTTGTACTTGGACATGAGAAGAAGGAATTACAGTATGAAGTTATATATCTCCACATATGTCAACTGAAGACAAGGAGACACTGAGATTTTTTTAATGATGCATATTCAAGTGTGAAGCCTGGATTGGATTGAAGACATTTACATGGAAAGTGGAGAATGGGTGTTAGTAATGTTCAAAAAAAGAATCAGCAAGTTTTGTTAGTTATATGCATGAGGGAAGTTGGCCAATATAGGGAAACAAGACAACGGAACCAATTTAATAAGGAGATTTGAAATCCATTAGCCAGGAAAATATACTGTCATGACAGAAATATCTAGGTAAATATATTAAACATGAAAGCCAAGTTAAGAAAGGTGTTGATATATTTAGTGTTAAACAAGTCTGACTATGTTGATAGAAAGAGTGCTCGAGCAGTGGAGATGGTATTCAAACTTCAGAAGGGAATATAGGAGTGCATAGTATTGCAAAGATGGTGGGTTATGGGTGCAGCTAAAACTAGGCCAAGGATTCAGTAACATACAAACCATACACGCCCTGGCTTGGTTTACTTTTCTTCCCAGGAAAGTCTCCAAGATAGGTAATTTAGGGATTACCAGCAAAAAAAGAAAATGACATTTTCTTAGAATAGGTACTTGTAACCAAAATCCTAATGGAAAATCTAGGTCAGATCTATAAAAGACAAGTTTACTATTATCTATATTTTACTTTACCTAAGCTGAACCATAATCATTTTCTTGTTCCTTTTAGCTCCCTATGCTTAACCAAATATATGCATTAATAGCTAACAGTTAATTATAACTAGATGTCTAATTAGTTCATTTCTTCACTTTCAAAGTGAACCTTCTAATCTCACTATAATATAAAGAAAAGTCGCCCCAATATTATAGGAAAAGGAGGCAGATACAAATATATTTAAAAGAGCTTAGCCACAATGTCAAAGATAGAACTTATCTGACCATCCAAAAAAGAGCTTAGTAAAAGGAGTGATCAAATCCAGTCCTCAGGTCTTACTATTTCATACACATTGTAAACTATTATTTTTTGAGAACTTTTGATAAGTAAACCTCTTGAAAAGGTATATTCATTGGTATCTCCTTCATTGGGAGATTAAAAGAGAGAAAAAAGAGGAACTGAGTTTCCCTAAAGATATCTCATATAGAAATAAAACCAGAACTTAGTCTTTATTAATTCTTTATACTGAGGAGTATGAATAAGAAATAACTCAGCAAAGGAATCAAAGATTTTTTAAAGATACAGTTTGTTTACCATAAATCAGAGAAGCAGAATACTTCAAGAGGCTTACTCACACAGTGCCATATGATGAAAGATGAAGGGGATGTCTAAAATTTCGGAGTGTTTGTAAATTTGAATCAGTTCTTCCAACTGGCAATTTTCCTATATAATTTGAAGGGACATATGCACACCTATATTTAATGCAGCACTATTTATAATAGCCAAGATATGGAAAAACTAATGCCTAAGGACAGTAGGTGGATTAGGAAAGTGTGGTTGTCTATACAATGGAATACTACTTAGCTGTTAAAAATAAATTATTGCCTCTGCAGCATTTGTTTGGATGGAAATGAAAAGGATAATGTTAAGTGAAATAAGTCAGAAAGAAAAAGACAACTGATACTGGATGGTTTCACTTACATGTGGCATATGGACAAACAAAACAAAGGATCATACAGAACCAAGTCAATAAAACTGGAAATCTGACTGCAAAATTGAGGCTACCAGAGAGGTAGGGAAGAGGGTAAAGTCAAGTGGGTAAGGCATTCAGTGAACTATGGGTGGCTTGGTGGTGCATACATACACACATCTCAAAAGGTATGATCCTATAACTCTGAGTAATATAACATATTGTAAATCAATGCTATCTTATTGACAAAAAATACAAAGATGAAATTCTGAATTATCTGGGTGGGACCTAAACAACATCAAATGTCCTTGTAAGAGAATGGCCAGAAAGGTAATATACACAGAGGAAAAGGTGATTTGAAGAAAGAGGCAGAAATCAGAGTGATGTAATGACAAGCCAGGAAACACCAAGCAATACTGGTGGCCAGACTTTCCCAGAGCCTTATTAAGTGACTTATTTCATTTAACATCATCCTCTTCATTTCCATCCAAGCTGAGTTGCAGACTTCAGCAAGGAGTGTGAACCTGCTGACACCTTGATTTCAGATTTCTGGCCACCAGAACTGTCAGAGAATATATTTCTATTGTTTTAAATGTTTTTTAAAAAGTATTAGCTACAAATATAGATGGATGATTAGTAACATGAAAGTTGAATATATATGTAGATTTCATATAAATCATAACTGTGGTTACTTTAGGTGAATAAAACAAGGAGGAGACACTTTGATCAAATATCTCAGAAAACATGGAATATATTTATTCTCCCCAAAATCCTCCCAGCTTTTCCTATGCCACCTTTGATTCAGAAGCTCAATCCAAAGGGTAGAGTAGATGTAAAATTTTGTCTTTCCCTAACTTATCACTGAAATATTTTTATACTGAGAGTTTTGTTGGGTCATAATTTTGCAGAACATATTGGGAAAGATTTCCAGAGAATATTTAATGCAGAAATAAATCAGATTAAGGAAAGCTAACATGGAAGGGTAGGTGAAGGAAAAGATTCAGATGTGACAGTTATTGGTTAAACTATTTGTAAGCAATTGAATATGTAATAGTACCATGACTAGCCTACCCAGGACTCCTTTTCTACACTAAGCAACCCAGAAAGTCAGCCTGTTCTTTGTCTGGTTTGCAATGAACCTAATTGAGGTCATTAGTGATTATTAAATAAGATAAACAGTAACTTCTACAAGAGATGACCCAAAATACCCAAGACTTTGATATGCAACAATTGCCCTAATTTTTTGTTCCCACTTCTAACTCAGGACTACCCAGAGAAAGCCAACTAGGTACCCCTAACCTACCACCTAGGTTGACCCTCCACATCACTAGCATCACACAGCATCCTATGCCACCAGCCCGCAATCAAGGAATACCCGAAGTCTTCCTTTAATTTCTTCCCATTAAGGAGTTCCCCTACTTCTTTGTCTACCTTGAAGTCTGTCAAACACATGTGGTGGCTGACTCCTTACTCGGCTAAAAACAGGTGAGTGCAAAAAAATAGTCTTTAGACTCTTATAGTCATGGGTCTTCAGCTCTTTCCAATTTATAAATAATAGGCTAATTTAAAGAGATTGATTGAGGGTACAAGCAAAAGGGAACAGATTAGGATAAAGGGTTAAATTTCAATGTTTAAAAGAAAAAAATGCAAAACTACGGATATATGGAGCTATTATGCAGAGGGCGTGAGTATGTGCACTTGTGTGTGGAACCTGTTAGGTCCCAAAGGAAAACAGGGCTAGAGAGATAATCCTTTTATTTCTTCCCTCAATCCTTCACCTCTAGATGCAAAATGGGGCCCTCAAATGCAAACTCCTTGCATTTTATCTAGCACATTAAGGCAAATAGACTGAATACAAAGGACCGGCCTCTCAATTTCTTTTTCTCCTTTTTTGTGGTTGCTCAGAGTAGTCAACCAGTTACTTAGCCACACAATCATTTTTGTTTCCCCAATAATAAAGTAACAATAATGACTTGGAATTCTGAAAAAAAAAAAATGATTCACATGGAATTTTTTCAGCCTCTTATTAAATTACTTTAAGGTCAGCATGAATCAGACAAACCTGTTCTTAATGTAGTGCTAACTAGGACTCTCCACCCTGTTTTCTCTGTTATTTTCTTCTCCTCCCAGGTCTTTTTTGCCAAAAAAATCCTCCCCATCTCCACCTCTGCTGTTGATAAGTCTAAAGCACTTCCTTAACTTCTGAAAAGTATGCCTACAACTTTATTTGACTTGGGTTTTCCTTTTTCTTTCCAAATATGGGACTTAATTTAAAAAACAAAATACTCAATCATTAAAATGCAGCAGAAGTTTAAAACTATCACCTTATTTTGCACAGTCCTTCGAATGAGCTGACCCACCTTGGAGTCTTTAAGTGACACACCATCAGGCTCTGCTTCAGACTTCCAGACTCAGACACTACAGGCAAGGCCCAGGAAGCTGTGTTTAAACATGTCCTTGGATAATTTGAATTTTGCAAACAGTATTAGGACAAGTGTTGTCAAAGGACTGTGGATGGGCTAAATCCTGCCCACAGTTTATGTTGATACAGCCTGGGAACTCAGTGTTTTTTTGCAGTTTTAAATTATTTTTCAAAACTCAAATGACGAAAACATATTTCATTTCAAAACTCAAATGACCTAATTTCATTACATGTGGAAATTAGGTGAAATTCAAATTCCATTGTCAATAAACAACATTTTATTAGAACATGACCTTGCTTATATGTTCACATAATGTCAGTGATGCTTTTGCAGATCTAATAATAGTGGCCACAAATGAACGGTCCACTAAGCCTCGAACATTCACCATCTGATCCTTACAGAAAAAGTGTATACCTCGTTCTAAGACCATAAACTTCCTAAGAACAACTATATGTTGGTGATAAGCATGAAGATGTTGCTTTACTTTGTGACCTCTTCTCCTTCAGATAGTTTAGTCCATGGTTTTGAAAATCTGTTGGCATTTCCTCTGTCAGACTCCTTTTATTCCCCAAAGGCAAACTCATCAGGGTTGCTTCACAGCAAGGAAAATGTCATAATAAAAGGATTTCTCTACCTTAGATGTAATCATTATAGTCACTTGGCTATGAGTTGGAACACAGTTGGAGACATTCTCTGGAAATATCTTATTGCTGCTTTAGCTGAGATTCCCAAACTTTACTGTGTGTAAAATTGCCTTACGGTGCTGTACAAAATTACACATTCTTGAGGTAATTCCTAAGGGGTTTGAATCATGGCCTCTGTACTGGGCATAGGCAGTCTGCTTTTTCACAAGAACCCGAGGTGATTCTGACTTGGGTAGTCTGAAAAGAAACACTGAGATCACTTGCATACTTAAAATATTATACATACACTGAAGAGAAACTCCTGAGATAACAAAAAAATTAACTGGATACTGTAAGCGTTCTCCATTGCCAATGACTAGAGATAATCTGATTTTAGACTGAGAACTTGGGGTTAGAAAGCAAAAGGGAAGAAAAAAATATCAAAAATACAAATATGTAAAAAGTCAACTGATTTACAATGTGACCTCAAGCAGTCCAGATTTGCTAGAGTCTGAATGGATGCTTATGTGGGAGGGTCTTCCTTAAGGTTAAAGATGTTCAGCTTATCATTTTATTCTGTTGAATTAGAGTGAGATTTGTTAGATTAGAGTTAAGATTTTTTTTTTTTTTGTAATTCAGTCTCATTTCATACTTGTTGATGTGCTGAGGTATTTTTTTTTAAATAAAATAAAAAATATCAGTCAACTTATTTAAAATATTACTTACAATTTGATCCATAGAGAGCTAACCATACTTTCTTTTCTTCTCTATCAATATTACGTGCTCTCATCTCTGTATTTTGTATCTCGTGCTCTAAATTGGTAGAACAGGGACTTTTTGTGTACTTCCTGCCTGAGGCTTTTCATATGAAGAGTGAAAATTGCAAATTAAAGAAATATGAACCTAAAAAAAAGTATAGCTCTTAAAATACTTATCATTTCTCACTTCTCTATATTTCTAGTTATATTTACCTTTCTACAAATATTAGTAATAGGATCAAAATTATCTTTCAGTCTGCAATTAACTAAAACTACATACATCATATAACATAGCTGATTATTCAACATTTAATAGCAGGGAAAAAAATGCCCTTCATAAATTTATCCCTCCCTCTCTGAAGATTCTTTGATAATTTCAGGTGGCATTCTTTTTCTACTTAAAACATTAAGTGAGCTCTTTAATAACCATCACAGCAGAAACACACTAATATAGTTTCCTTTTATCCAAATCACACAAGCAATTGCTTAGGATGATTGTGTAAATATATTCAGATCTAGATAAGAATCTGTGCCAGAACTTCAGAGTTACTTAGTATAGCAAAATCCTAAATAAATAAAAGGGTGACCCCAAACTGTCCAATCTTGTAGTCAATGAGCCTGAGGTAACATGAAAAGGATCCACTTATCCCTCTTCTGCTTAGAGTGCTTTCACCATATCACAAGCCTCACCCAGAAAAGTGAAATGCCCTTTTCCTTCCTTCCTTCATGCTCTCCTCACTCTCTTCCTTCCTTTATGCTTGCCCTCTGCCTGCATGTCTGACTGAGATGCATGATGACAGGAAGGTGGGGCATATCAGTTATATGTGGGATCCTGCCTTGCACTGACTCAGTTCTGTTTCTATTGCAGAGGGCAGCTATTTATTTGTTTCATGCATGTGCTTTTCCAGACTTATAACGTACACCATAGCCTCCTGAGTGGGTTCCAGCAATGAAAAAAAAAAAAAAAAAACATAAATTGAAGACACATGGAGAAACCAAGTCTCTATCCAAGACCGCACAGGCTTCCTGCCCCATGCTCCAAGGCCACACTCTCGTAGTTTACACAGCACCCTTCTTCAAGATCCTAGAGAGAGAATTGCTTCAGCACAGAGGAACTAGAGTATGGAAAAGGTGTGTTTGTTGCCTTGTAGACTAGTAAAGTGAACTAGTGGGCCCTCTAGAGTTTAAGACCACACAGGCAGGCTATATAGATAGCTAGGAATCAAATCTTAAGTCTGTTGGTGTAATTTCTATATTTTACAAAGTCTAAATCACTCTTGCTTTGTTTTGTGGTGAGGGGGAAAGTATGAAGTGAGAAGATTTTTGCCTTTAGAAATATCTTCCCTGGCATGCTATTTTACTTCACTTCTTCCCATTTATCTTACTCTCATGAAATATCAAGTGTTGTCCAGTTACTTTTCTCCCAGGAAAGTACACTTAGTCAATCACTGTACTAAGACGTATATGATATGTATGGCTCACCCCCTGTATATTCACTTGTGTGAGGGTATTAACCTGAAGAATTCTTACATAGTCAAAAGAAATTATTGCAAATAAAGACATTTGATATACTTGTGGGATAAAGCTATTGAGTATATGAATCTATTCAACAAACCTGTTTGCATGTATACTCCCACAATTTTTGTTCCAGTTTAAGGCTCATTTGGCTCAAAATAAGGCTCAGACTGATTAGTAAAATTAATTGACTTTCAGATCCAGCCCCCTAAAAGCTGATGCTTCTTCTTGTGCACAGTCTTCACTCTCACTTACTTGAATTGCTGAAACAAAAGACTTGAACATTTAGTTCAAACCTCAGATATCAACTGAAAATATATAAATTTTAGGATCTTAAGCTATATTTAGTGCAGTATCCAGTTAAGGCAAAATAACTGGATCTATCATGTGGTCTATCATGTTTCTTTTCCAGTTTCTTTTTGTAACCTAAGGCAATGTTTAGCTATTTTCTCCTTTACTGAATAAATGGATTAATCATATGTAATGATCATTTGATCAATTAACTCTAACTTTGTGAAAATATTGCTTCTTTAGATAGGTTTTGAATATTATGAAGTCTTCTATCTAGTCAATGATACCTCAACTTTGAAAGATAAGAATAAGTTTCCCAATACCATTAAGCAACTTACAGTGTAAACCAGAATTAGGCTCTCTTTGATCTCTTGAGTGTCAAAACAGCAAGATAGTGGTCTTCTTATTTTACAAACTGTTGTCATTTCTTATAATATCAATTTGAAATTATCTGTGTGCAGCAAGGAAGTTGTTTGGATGTGAGCCTCTCAATGGACCTTATTGTTGTTTGGTCAAACAACTGTTAGTAGGCCTCTAGACATATAGCTGAGGTAGATACTTATATTCAATAAACAGAGAGAAATCCAACCAAACGATGACTTCCCAATCTTTCCAATTCTGCTCATATATTGGTGACATTTGATATTTTCTCTTTTAAAAAAAAAATATTTGTTTTTATTTTTTATGCATATAAGGACTGGAGTGTAGGCCAGAGGTGAAGGGGTAAGAGGATTCACCAGAGACAGATTGGGGAGCTGAACAGGCAGTTCTACTTAAGTATACTGCTGAGGGGAGCAGTAAGTAAGACAACAGAGTTCTGTTGTGCCATGTGGTTTATTTATCTCGTTGACTGGGGATCAAACTCATGCCTCCATGGCTGGCAATAGTGCAGAGACTTAGCCCTATGCCCTCAGGGAGGATTTGATATTGTAAAATTACTTTTAATTCATCATTTCAGTTTTCTAAATTTCTGTTTTATGTCACCATACCTTACATTCATACTATTGTGGGTAGCTGTTTCTAGACAGTGAAGTTTCATTTGCTACAGATATATCTCTATCCTCACCTTCATGCCACACACCAGAACACAAGCAATTTAATGTTCATGATAATGGTATATACAAATACCAAGGTGCAATTTTGTCAGAGAGCGGTTCCATTTTCTCTATAATTACTTTTCCATAATGAAGCATCCCAGTAGGTTATTCTGAAATCTGATTGATATCCAGGTAATACACACTTTTACTTTTCTAGAAGAAGCAATTTCAATGGAGACACATTACTGCTAGAAACAGGCAAACATCAGGATAGAGATCCTTACCTAATTGGGAAATAAATTCATAAGAAAATTAAAGCACAATTGAGAGAAAAGGGCTTTCAGATAATTCAGACTGCCTTTATTTTCTGCATATTAAAGTTAATCATTATTTTACAATCAGTTCAATTTGGGGAGTGGCAAACTTTTAAGTGAAAACAGGAAATTAAACCTTGCCATTAGGAATATTAGACTCTATGTCATGGTAAAATATGAGCATGAACACAATGTATAGGCCAGGACAAATACATATATTATTACTGAAGTACCTATTGTAGAAGTTAATTCATAATATTAAAATGTTGTTGCTTTCTTTCTGAGAGAATTTAACTGTTTCTGTTGCTTGGAATGGATTTTTTGCAAATGACATGTATTATCTTGTCACAGTCAAAAACAATCAGTAATTTATCTGTCCTTTCCTTCAAGCCCTCCTTAAAACTGCATGCTAGCCACTTTCTTCTGCTAATACCACAGATTTACTGTTCACCACCCACTCGAATGCTGGTATGCAAGCCACATGTGCAGACACTCTTTATTTATTTATTTATTTAATTTATTTATTATGTGTTAGAGCTCAGTAATGAACAAGGTTTTTAAGATAGAATGAAAACAAGATCATCTGCTTTCATATAAATATCATTTGTCTCATTTACCTGTGAATAAGAGTTTAATAATTCATTATTTTTTCCTTCCTCTACAACATAGTTGTTTCTTACTGGTTAAAGTCTGAAATAAGCATATATTGATATTGCATTCCTTCATAACACTGATAATATCTATCAGAAGTTTTACACAGAAGCAAACTGGTAAAGATGAAACTCTCTCTATTTTTTAAACACCCAAGAGGCAAAATTTTGCAAATTTGTCCTAAATAAAGGCAAATTAAAATAAATAAATAAATAAAATGTTAGTTTTTTTAAGGAAACTTCAGGCTAGGAATTAAAGTTAAAAGTAGCACACTGGATGTTTTTCTCTCAACAGGACTCGTGGTCTAAAAGTCACTTATTTTACAGAAAGAGTTAATATGTTCATGCTTAGCTTAGAGGTATTTAAAAATAAAACAAAAAGAAAATAAACCACCAAGTATTCCCATTCTTTCAGGGAATGAAGACCTTTTACTTAGAATGGATTATGTATTAAACTTTTTCCATGCCTCTGCTAGCTCAGCAAACCTTTGTTCGGAATGCTTTGTGACCATTAGTGCCTTTGATTATAGATTACACCACCATATGATTTATTTTTTTCTCATGGGCAACATATTTCTTTCATTGAGCAACATTCTGAAACTTGGAAATCTAACCTGTGTTTTAGTCTTAGGAAAGGAACATTCATATGGTAAATTCTCTCCAGTCGGACTTGGTATTCATTCAATTCTTATATGGTTGATTTCAGGCCAGGTTTAATTATGCAATCACCCTCAACTCAAAGTGGATAGTAGCTTATAAAAGCATAGTATTTAATACAGTGCCAGTTTTCTGGAAGAAGAAAAATAATAGGGAGATGTTAATATTTAACAATGAAGTAATAATCTCTCAGTGCAGTCTGGAGGACAATGGCATCAATTTATTTTATAGAGTTTGGTTGGGCCTGCAATCCAGGCAGATGCCCTGGTGTGTCTCTGCTAAGTACACAGTAAAAGAGAAAAATATTTTTTTAGTTCTTCTTTTTATCAGGAAGAAGGAAATCAGGCACTTGACCTGAATGTTTTATGTTCAGAAACAATTTAAACACCCCAGTACTACCACTTCTGAATTCATTCTTTTCTTCTAGAAAATTGTGGTTGCTTTAAACACAATTTCCAGAGAAGTTTTTTTTTTTTTTTTAAACACATTCTGAGTTGCTTGTCCAGTCATTTTCTTATACTACATTACTCACATCCCCTTGCAGGAAGAAATTCCCTCTTATAAATGCTGTATCACTGGAATGTATGTATATTTATGTAACCCTGGTCATTCTGTTTCTTCTTAGATAAACTCAGTGACATGATTTCTGAACTGATTTCCATTGTCTCCATTAATATTAAATTCACATTCACAAAGGAAAGATGCTTTCAAATCTCCCAGATCTTTTCTTCAGGATCTTCATAACTAACAGGTTCTCCCCTGATTTGGGGGGTTACTAGAGAGTCCTCAAACTTTCCTTGAAAACAACACTGTAGTGCTTTGGTTCAATGCTTGCAAGACAACTGTGCCTTTCCATACTGACATGAATTTTCTCTCTATTAATGATCCAGAACAAGGATAAATCAGAGGCCATTAGCTCTGGCTAAAAAGAGCATATTCTACAAATAAACACACAGGCAGATTGAGGACTCCAGAACTGAGACCCCCAGGATCATCTGGCTCATTTGAATGACCCTGAAAGGTTATTCAGACTTCTTGTTTTACATGAATCTCAGAAGTCCCCTGGGAACAGCCTCAGCGCAGCAGTTCTGGCTGGCTTGCCATAACAGAGTAACAATGCTGGAGTTCTAGCCCCAAGGTGGTCATGCTATGGGCCTCACGAGTTCTATTGCCCATATCAGGAGCCTGGAAGTCAAAGATTACAATATATGATCTTATGGTGATATGAGACTTGTCTCGGTTTCTTACTAAATGTGGAAGATAGTGAGCGAATGTTGAAGGTTTGATTGTGTGCTAGTAGTTAGCTTCACTTTCTCTATGGCCTCAGACAGAAAGTGAGAGTATTGCTCTGGCTTTGACTTGAAAATAAATGGGAGAGGAGTGCACTCTTAAATAATGCCAGCGATACTTTAAAAAAAAAAAAATGAAGTTTGCATCCAGGTTTAGTAACGTGAACTGCTAGGTTTCCTTTTTCTTTGCTGCAACTTTCAATGTAGTCTTCTTTCTTAACCATGCATTTTGAAATTTTTTCTCAACGGTTTTCTTTATTCATAGGTGAGCTAAACTGGACAGTGCTGGGGGGAAAATTGTTACAAATTGTCTTTATCCTACTTAGTATATAAATATTGCATTGCTCATAATTCTACATGTTTATCTGGTCATAAATGTGTATTTTCATAAATAATTAAGTGAGAAGAATTCATGCTGTTATTCTTCATCAATTTCCTAAAAATATTTTATTTAAAAAGGTATCAGACTGATTTTTTAGTTTTCTTTGAATCTGTGATCTCAATGCTGAAAGAATCCTTTTGAATCCATTTTTATTACTCATAAGCAGTTGATCATGTTAAGAGGCTTAGAACTATTTGGCAAACAATCTATGTCTCATGATTTCATGCAAGACAGCAGAAAAGCAATCATTGTGGTATTTTTTTAAAAAATAGAAACTTCTCTTCTGATTTGACGGTTGGGTGAAAGCTCAGGGTGTGTCTCTTCTGGATTTTGGTGGAGTCAGTTTTTTCAGAGGAACTCCATTTATTGGATGTAGACAAAAGAAAAAGTAACCAGATTATTGGTGTGCTGTGATTTTTTTTTTTAATCTTCAATTGGCTTTAGAGTGAGACTTAGGAGATAAATTGGATTTTGATGATTCTAAAAACTTGACAATGAACATATGGATGATAGGATTTAAACATGTGATGAAGGATATACTAGTGGCCCAAGAGGAATCTAACTGTTTAAATATTAACACTTTATCTTCCCTGGGTACCAAAATTGTATTTCATTATCTTGACAGTATATTTCTTGCAGAGACTACCTGGTTGACCAGAAGACCCAAAAACCAAATTAATTGGGGCTTGAGAATCAAATGATGGTAGAGTGCTACTGTTGGCATGAATAGGCTAACTATCCATTGATAAGAGAAATCAAGACCTAAGGCCATACCATTTTTTTTATATATATCTTCTAACCAGCACCACTTTCATAAATAAAACATTATTTCCTCATATTTCCATAATTCATAATGGTAGTGTAGTATATTTAGAAAAATCAGAGCTATATGTCTTTATATGAAAAATACTCAACATTATTAAAAATTGTGCAACATTTCTTTGCCGGGAATCAAAACTTCATTTGGAAGTTCTATTTCTATCAGCCCAAAAGAGATAACAGCCTGACTTAATTATTGCCATCATGGTCTCTTTTTTCTCTCTATCCTTTTTGTTTTCTTCCTCGCAGTCTTCTCTGTTACAGTCTGACTTTAAACAGACTTCTGGGATGGCTTCCTTAACCTACATTTCAATACAGCTTAGTAAATGGAGGGAAATTATTGATGTGCCCAAATAAAAACTATTCATTGAGGAGGATGCATGTTCTCCTTGACCCTCCAACCTGAAACATTGCATTCACCCCCTTTTTCTCGTGACATTCTCTAGGCCTGGCCCGAAATCTTCCCCTACCACTGCAAGTCTCAGGGACAACCTGTGCGGTTCAACTACCTCTTCATCACTCATAATAATCCAAGAACATAAAAGCCAGAGCATTAACCATATAGATAATTCATACTCTATGCTGTAGTCATAATTTTCAATCACTCATTCCCCAAATTTGATAAGTTACAAACAGCATTTCATCTGTGGCATTTAAATGTTCAGGTTTGCTGTTTCTCTCATGGTACCTCTGGCAAAAGTCCCAAAGAGTCCAAAATGGTGAAATGCACTAGGAATAGACTATAAAAATAAAACAGAATCCTGAATCATCTACCAATGGAATATCCTATTTGTGAATTCTAAAAAAAAATTACATGTTTAAACTTCTGTATTAGGCTTGCTCCCCTTGTATTTTGATTATTTTCGTAAACAAAATCACTCTTCTCATTTAGTTAAAAATAGTGGGATTCCAATGAAAAAAATTCCATTCCAAAGAGCTACAAATATGAACATACATACAAGCATTCACACATTCATGCACACTTTTCTCCAGTACTTTTATGCACAACATCCATTAGCACAGTTCCACATTTACAGACACCACTATATCTGACCCCTCATTCATGAAAGCTCCTGCTGCTTAGCCTTAAGCTATTGGACTCCTGTCATTTCCCACTGAGCACACTGGGGTGGATTTGGGTGTCTTGCCCTCATTTACAATCTGAACAAAAGAAATCTAAGCCAAGAAAGCAGCTGGCACCATAAAAACAGTAAAAACTCTATCTGGCATCTCTGGTTGCCACTGACTAGCCAAATATCCACAGGGAATGGTGCCAATATAGATTGCCTGGACAAAACAACAAAATAGATTTTTGTCAATAAACATTGATTTGACAAGAAGTCACACAAATCTAGCCATACCGAAGGACATGTACATCCACAGAGTTCCAAACCAGTGAGCACATTATGGACAAATTGAAAAGCTGCCTAAGCTGGATTCATACAAAGCACATGTTCTCCAAGGTCTTCATTTGCCAAATATGGTTCTATGTTAGGTGTCAATGTTGCTCTCTGATTCTGTGACCAGCTGACAACATAAACCATGGACATTGACAAAGCAAACACATGCCATCACTCGGGGGGTAGTATTTTTTCAAACATTTTTGAAATGAAAGAAATACATTTTATAGTGCAGCCTAGTACATTGATATGTAAACAACAGAGAGAATAAAATCTCCTTAAATACTACTAATCCCTGCTATGAAAGAAACACAGTTTTATTGTCTTCTATTTTTTGATCATATTACATTCCATATTTTAAGCTACTGTTATAATCATCAAATTGGTTATTATCTAGTGATTAGCATGAAATGGATTTAAGTTTACTACTCAGAATGATATAACCTTACCTTTCCTTTAGAACTTGCTTTCATTTCTTAACAAGTTTATGGGGAGCAATAGCTTTTTCTCCTCTTTTGTTTTCTTTCCTTTTCTTTACATATAAACACATTTATTGTCTAACAACCCCCAAGAGATACGTGGCACAAGAAAATAACTGGATCATATTTAATACATATTGACTCAGTCTCAACTATGTATATCACCCTAGGATGAGTTTTCTAAGGGCAGCTAGAAACTGACTCAGCAATTATAGCTAGCAACTTCCACTACATCTAAATTATTCAAACTTATAATTAGAGAATTACTATCAATTATACAACTTGTAAAGAATTCATTATTCATATAGACTATATTTCCTTATGGACTACAAAAAAAAAAAAGGTATTCTGAGCAAGAGCAAGTTAGACACCTTCCCAAATCAAGTCAAATATTCTTTTCCACTTTTTAGAATGAAAACTTCATTTAAATAGTGTCTAATTTTAGGGATGCTGGTGTTGGTTAGGACTGGAGAGTCATTGGTTTTGTAATTAACAAGGGACAAGCAGATCACTGAGAATAACCTGTCTCTTTTTCTCTGCTTAGGTATTTCTTGTGAAATATCCTAATTCCCTCACTCTAGAAATAGGTATTTTAAACAGGTTCAATTAGTCAGAATATGCCACTGATCTGGCCAGTACAATTAGCTGATGGTTGAGCTCAATCTTGGGAGCTATTATTAAAAATCATACCTAAAATGCCTGAAGGGGAAAAAATAAAACTTTAAATTTTCTTATAGATTTTTTAACCTGTGATATAGGATAAACTTTGCACAAAAATTCACTTGGGTAAAATCTACTTAAAATAGATCTCAATAATTCTGGGCCCTGGATCTAATTGCATTTGACAATGAAATCATGTTTGGACCACCCAGTTAGAAGAAACAAATAATTTTTTAAAACAAACAAAATTTAACAATAACTAAGTCAATTTTAATTTTCAATAAGGGAACTGGGAAATGACCCAAACAATACTCTTCCACATTCACATACTTTTGAAAGATCTCGTTACTTTACTCCTTTATGTATTCCTTTAGTAATAATGGCTCTCTTATATATGGTTTTATTAACTCTGAGCAATTCAACAAATTACTCTGTTTTTGGTACATTATGTGTGAAATATAGGTTTTTAGGATGTTCTATTTTATGGCCAGTTCACTCATTTAATTCACACTGGTGAGCTATAAGCACAAATTCTAGACTGAATCTTAGTGCAACCTCATAAACTTCCCTGTCCTCTAACTACTAAATCTACCCCCAATTCTGATACTTCAATTTACATTTGATATTAAAAAGACTGAAGTTACATTATTCAGTATCTATTCCCATTACCAAATAAGTAGTTAAAAGAATTCATATGTCTCATTATGTGAAATTTAACTCTTCAACTGGCATCTCCCCTTTCCTGAGATATTTCACATTTGGTGTTTACTCTCATTTGTTTTGAGAGTAGATGCACTAACAGATATAATATGATATTTCATGTGTTTTTGTTTTACATTTCCCTGATTATTAGTGATAGTAGGTATCTTTTCATTTGTATATCCTCTACGAAAAAGTTTCACTTTAGTTCCTTTGACTATTTATTGATTGATTGATTTTATTTATTATTTGTTTGGATATTAACCTCTAATGAAACATGTGACTTTTTATTTTGCTGATGGTATGTTTGCTGTATAAAATTGTTTTAGTTTGATATAGTCCTACTTGTGTACTTGTTTATTTTTTTCTATTTTTCTGCCTTTGCTTGTCATCAATGCAAAAAAAAAATCATTGCTAATACCAATGTAAATGAACTTTCTAAGCATATTTTCCTCTAGTTGATATATAGATTCAGTGCTTATATTCAAGACTTTAATCCACTTTGGGTTTATCTTTATGTATAGTGTAAGACCAACAGAAAAAGTCAACTGAGAATTTTTCTACTTGATTAATTTTATATGGAAACAAGCTAAGTAAAAATGATATTCACTATTTGCCCAAAATCCAATAACTAAGGAGTAGCATCTATTTATAACAATGCATAATCTATTCAATGGTACATTAAGAGAATAGAACATGGTGGAAAGAGTGCATTGGAGGAGGGAGTGAGAACTGGGAAATGAGTAAGCTAACAAGCTAGAGGCTAGGGAAGAGGAAATGTCAGAATTCCTCCAGGGCTTATATACCATCATGACTGTTGAGTCAAGTTTACATCTAACTACCTTTTCAAGAGAACAAGTGTACTGAAATTTAGTTAAGTATTCTCCAAAAAGGGTTATAAATAATAAAACTATGTTTTCATGCACATATTCATATATATATTATTAAGATTATCAACAGCAGTCTCTAAGTAGATCTCATTTTCTTGAGCAGTTTGCCTATGTTCTTCTTGATCAATCTACACAATGGCTGTTTTTCAGCATTTTTTTCTTCAGCATTCAGAAGAGTGAGGACCTCCCACGTCTATGATGGACAGACCTTTAGCTCATCTGTCAAAACAACATGCTTGTTCACTGAATGTCTAGTCACCGAAGAAAAATGTCCGTCTGTTACATCCCATCTATTTTCGCTCAAAATTAGGAAGAGATATTTTCCTTCTTCACCCAATAACAAACTCAGCAACAATAGGGTGACTTTTAAAGAAGAAAAATCACAAAACAGTATGAATTAGGACTACATGCATTTCAGGGTACATATACACAGTTTGACAAAGCTGAAAACTACTTTGTTCCCTCTTATTTTTCAACTTCTGTCATTTGGCAGTAAGCATATTTTTTTCTCTCTCCCTATTTTTACAATAGACACACACATTTAAGAAGGGCACAGCGAGGTGAAGTTCATACTAACTTCATAATTTAGGCCACAAAAGTATTTTATGTGCAAAACAGATTAATAACAATTATATGAATGCAAGACCTGTTGCCCAATATTGTGAGCATTAAAATGCATTTTGGTCAATTCAATGTTTAAATAACAACTACTTGATCTGTATTTACCACTAATTTGTTCAGTGCCTATCTTTCTAGAGCCCTTAGAATGGAGGAAGTATTTTGTGAAATACCAGTTATTCTTTATGGTCAAATAACTAAACTAATAAAATATTGCTATAAAAATAGACTATTTTTGCAAATATGTCTTGAAACATGACAACACATAGAGATATCCATTATTCAGTGCCATGTATTTTTTCTCCCAAGACCTCTGAAAGAGTACATTCAAGTTTGCATTTAACTCTTTGATTTCTTTTTGGCTTGAACCAAAATTGCTTAATTTTATAAACCTCAGTTTCCAAATTTCTAAGGAGATAAAATTTAATTAGTATAAAGCTATACTCATTGTATGATTTAAATTGTCTTTGCAATTCAAAATCCCCAGAGTTAGGGCTCCTTAAAGATTTTTGACTTTGTTGTAAACTCAAAACAATGATAGCAAGACACACTAAATAAGTACTTGTTGAGGTGAATTGAACTGAATTACCTTAAATCTTTTGCAATACTGAAAAGAGAAACTGAGTTTAAAGGAGTTAGTTGAATATAATATATTCTCTCTTCCTATGGCAAGTTATTTCACCTGATTTGAACTAGACTGCTAGGTTACATTGGGGGTTCAAGGCAGCAAAATAGTTCAGTCAAATACAAATATGTAACAACCACTGCATATGTTCATTTTAAGGAATCCACAGGTTCACTTTTCCCATTAGGACTTTTCTCTAGATTATGCCTATTGCCTTTTAGAGAGCAAAGTAGCTGTAGGTTAATTACACCCCCAGTTGCATGTGTTCTAAATCTCTCCTGTAATGGCTGAAGTGTTGCACTTTTAAACACCTTCAGGTGTGAGAGAATGGTCACAGGGAAGGCTGAAGGAGGAAGTATGTGAAATCTTCTTGACACCCTGTAATCTTATCAATTTCCATATCCATTCTAGTGTTGGTCTAGGAACACAAATCTAACAGACTTGAACAATAAAAAGGCCTTTCTTCACCCACTTCAATCTTTTGTAGGTTTTGATTTAAACTCTATAGATGTGCCTGGAACTGGCAAAGAGAGAAATTCAGCTTCATTTCATGTGTGTCTTTTCATCAAAAGTTTCAGTTATGTTCTAAGTCAGTGACCTTAGGTCCTAGACGTTTATTTTATGTAGCTATGCTGGAATCAATAAGCATCCAGCCACAATTTTCAAGTGTGTGTATGCATGGTATAAACTGTGGGCATATTATGAACAAAAAGACATAGCCCTTGCCCTCAGAGAGCTGACAGTTTGTTTCTCAGGCCTGGTTATGACTTGGGTAAAGATCAGACTTCCCAGGACTTAAGGTACCTCAGTAAGTACATTTCTTTTAACTAAATTTGCATTGTAATTTAAAAAGAGGTTTTATTTATGAGAAAAGCACAGCTTAGGAAAGTCTATAAAGATATACCTAAAATAAAGAATAAAAGCTGGTTAAAAAAAAAAAATAAGAACAGTTGGCTTTATATCTTTCAGAAGGAACTAAAAGACCATCAGGATCCTGACAGTGGTGATCAGTTTGATATTCACTTGCATGTTCATAATGAATAGTCGGGACTAGTGTCTGTTTATTTTACTTCTGTATATAATGTAGGTATTTCAAAATATTTAACATTAAAACGTTCTCTCCTTTCTTCTGGAATTTTTTTTTTAAGAAACTCATTTATTTGTGCATACAGAACTGGGGTACAGTGGGGAACAGAACAGGCAGACTGATGAAATACACTGCTTAGGGGAGCAGCGGGCAAGACATCAGAGGTGGGTCACCTCCCCCATCGGGGACTGCACTTGTGTTGAAGTGGATGCTGCTAGCTTTGTAGTCTGTATTCTAACACCACCCGGGGGGCTCTCTTGCAGAATTCTTGATAGCTCTTACATGTGTCATTTTTTTTTTTTTTTTTTGTCACACAAGTCTAACTCATAAATGCAGGAGCCTGATTAATTTCTGAGGCTTGGAGGAAGATGCCTGCACATCTTTTGATAATGAATGTAAGAAGTCACATAAAGCAAGCTTGTCATGAACTTCAGACTTTCAGTATTTTCAATGTTTTTGTTTTGCTCATCTAGATATTTTCCTCTCTCCCCATCCCATTGTGGTCGTTGTTCTTCCTTATACCTTTTCCCAGGGACCACACTGGGAACCTTTGTTAAGAAATATGTATTGTGATGGTATTCACCATATTTTTGTGCTAAGTAATCTGTCAGTCAGATGTTAGATATCCTAAAATTATTTCATAGTACATTGAAGTTGATCACTCATTTTCATCTATAGATGTATTAACTGAAGCTATTTCAGAAAGTTATAAGCAATAAAAGGAACCCATTGAAATGTCCAAAATTTGTGCCCAGAGTAATTATAATTAACCATATTAATCCCCTCATTTGTCATCTATTTATCTATCTATCTATCTATCTATCTATCTATCTATCTATCTATCATCTGATTGCAAATCACACAGGTGAGAAAATAAGTCAGATGTGTTTAGAGTAATTAGTAATCCATGTCACCAATATGCCAAGTTCCCTGCATAAATGGAAGTTGTTATGCTACATTGATAAGTGTTTATCTTTGGTATATATTCTTCCACTAGTTGTATTTAAAAAATATGAATTATAAATGGAAAGAAGAAAGTTTAAAAATCATAAAAATGGCCCTCCCTGGTGGCACAACCAGTTAAAGCGCAGCACTAAGAAGCTAAAGTCACTTCATTCAGCATGTGTTCAGTTCCCACCCGGGAGGTGATCCACATGGAGCAGCAGACCTCTCATGATCTGCCCACTGCTTCCCTGAGCAGTGTACTTCATAGATCTGCCTATTCTGCTTCCCAATCTGTCTCTGGTGAAGCATCTCACTGTCCCTGCACCTCGGGTTTGTACCCCAGTTCTTTGTGCATAACTAAATATTTAAAAAATACATATAGTTTACACAACTGAATAAAGTAGAAGGATTGGAACCATATTCTCACATTTCTGATCAAATGTGAATTATTTGTGGAAAGAGTGCATTCAAAAGAGAAGGAAGAAAAAGGTCATTTCCAAAATTCCTCACATGCAAACTTTCTGTCTTTTTAGTTTAATGTTTTTCATGAAAGATGGTATCCATTTAAGGCTATTCCAAGTCAGTAGACTGTCTGGAAACCTAAATGAATTTCAACCCACTTTGTTCAATGAAACTTTGTTCCCCAAATGTTAAAAAAAAAAAAAAGAAATCTTACCAAAATACAAAAATAGGCAGTTTTAAAGATACTATTTTGTCTGAGTTCTTTTTTCATTTTTGACCATCTTCAAGCTGAAAAATGGAAAAGAAGCAGGTAATAGTTTAATTTGTTATTAAGAGTAATTACTGTCTGGTCTTTGAGGGTTATTTCTATGTAAGTTTTGAATAGAAAACCATTTAACATATATTTATCTTTGTAAGCTGATGTAAATGATCAGCAAATACCTTCTCATCATTTAAAAGGAGCCATTTAAAACATTCTTTTTCTGATAAAAGAAAATTATAACTTATGTGAACATTGAAACTAAAGTAGTATTTAAGCTGTGGTAGATGCTTATAAGAAGGAAAGACATATTTAGTCAGCACATGTTTCTTTGATTGTCCTCTTTTGATCATTAATAGATACAGATACTATTTTTGTGTGTTGCTGTGAACTTGAATCCTAGTCAACTATTAAGAGAAAAAGGTAGAATATAAGCTTTATGAAACATTTTATTCAAAGATTTTTGATGTCTTTTGATTTAAATAAATTACAGACAAAATCAAATACTTATAACTGGCAAGAATATTGTATTTTTGTTAAAAATATTATGTTATCTACATATTTTGCTTTGGTTTATTCATCTATTTTTACTAAGATAAAGTATTTAATGAGTTTCTACGAATGCCAGCTTTTTCTAGCTATTAGGGGTATAACAATGAAAAATAACAGACACAATTACTGTTGTCATGAAACTTGCTTTCTAGAATATGGAGACAGAAAGTAAACAAGAACCATAAATAACTGATTATTTAGAGTTCTAATAAATACAAGAGAACAAATAAGCCAGAATAAAAAGAATAAGGAGTCCTAGATTCAGATTGGGAATAACTATTGCATCAGAGAGACCAACAATAAAAACTTCACAAGTATGCAGGTAACTGATACTCATGGCTTCAGATAAGGTGGCAGTAATGGACGTAATGAGAAATGAATAGATTCTGAATAGCTAGAGTTAAGGCCCATAAAATTTTCTAGTGCGTGGAAGCCACAGTGAGAAAGAAGGGACTATGGGAAAGTGCATGCATTTATGCCTGGGCAACTGGAAAAATTGAATTGCCATTTATTGAGATGAAAATCATTAAGTAAATTACAAGTTTAGAGTCAGTTAACAGGGATCATGAGTGTGATTTTACATATGTTAGATTGCAGGTGACTTAATAACACCTAGGTAGACATATGAGAGACTCAGTTGGATACATAAGACAAGAGTTCAGTGTAAATATAACTTTTGGAGTGTCTATAAAGAGTATTTAAGACCTTAAGATTAAATGAAGTGTTTTCTTCACTTAATTTGACAGCAGTGAGTAGATATAGAAAAATAAATAATGAATAGCAAAAAGAAAATAAGAGTTCCAAGGCTTGAATCTTGTAGTCATGCCAAATTTATTTATTTTGGATTTGAAGTAATGAGAAAGAACTGGCAAAAGAGACTGAGAAGACGTAAACAGTGAGGCAGAGTGACTACAAGAGGAAATGATGTCCTCAAAGAGACATCCAGAGGGATTTTTAAGATGGAGGTTATCAACAACCACATGTCAAAATATCTCTTCAAATAAGAGGACAAAGAATGAATCATTAGGTTATGTAATAAAAAGGTTAATGTGACCTAGATGAGTCTGTTTATATAAAAATTACCTCAAATGAGTTTTCCTTTATAAACTTCCTTGATAAGAATCTTAATGTATTCCAAACACTTAAAATAGTGCTTGTGACATAATGGATACTCAGTAGAAACTTGTTATTTTTTTTTACCCTTTTTGGGTTTTTTGGCTTTGTTGGGGAAAATTGAGGTTCGGACCGGGGATTTTCTTTTTTTTTTTTTGCCTTAAAAAATACCAGATTTTAAAAAATGAGTATATCTTAAAGTATAACTAGATCTGCTTTTTTATTTTAATAGAAAGAAGAAATAAATTAAACAAAAAAATGCTATGTGGGTGGGATATCTTGGAATCCCAGAATATAACAATAATTCAACAAAAAATTCTTGTTTATTTTTAAGTGTATGACAGTGTCATTGCCTCTTACTAAGTCATTGCATGTGCCTTTCAATAAAAAGCTTAAAACTGTTTTGATTATTGAACATAAGAAAAATTTACTAGTTCAAAGTTTTCATTTTCTAAAGCTAAAAAAGAACTTCAAAAATGATTAACATGCCTTTTATTTTACTCAATTCTATAAAAGTTAAAAATCAGAAAATATTACTTTAAAACTACAACTCTTGGTTGAAAGTAGACATATGCTTTGGAGTCTGTTAAATGAAGAAGCAGGCAGTTTTAAAAATTATATCTTGATCATTTTAGCATTCATTTATCTAATAATTACTGATTGCTTACTATATGTTAACTATAATGTCAGCATAATGTCTGAAGTCAGATCTCAATAACACATGCTGATAGTTGACTATATCATCTGCTTTTTCTTCCTTATTACCAAAACCTTTATTTTCTTTAGGGCAAAATTATGCCCAAGATAAAATACTCTCAATTCCAAAATCTGTTGTAACAAGAGGATTAAATATGTGATGTTATCATGGCAATACTATATAATTGGTAATCTCAGTTTTCTTGGGGAAATGTTTTGCTAACTCCATGTCCTCTTCCTTTTCTTTTTATCCAGTCAACAGATATGACACCAAGAAGTGAAACAACCATTTTATAACCATGAATCAGGGATCAGGAGGAGGCTTGCATTGAGCTACAATTCTTGCTCTGATCTCCCTAACTCTGGATGCCTTTTTTTTTTTTTTATGAGAAAAGCAGCCCCTATTTGTATCTGTTATCAGTTATTAAATTTATAACTTAAGCATATGGTACCTTCAATATTATCACAGTACAGTATAGGAAAAATATGGGGGGATATGTAATTATACTTCAAAGTTAAAAATTTAACCAAAGAAGTCAGCTAAAACAATGGACCAGCACAGTGAAGTGAACAACTCTGTCTGAGGAGCACAAGAAACTATTAATTCAACTGCAATTTATCCAAGTCTTATATCATGAATAGTTATTAACCTGAAGAAGACAAGGACATTTTTATAGACAGAGAAAACAGCATAACATAAAAAGATAAAAGTTGCAAAGAGCATGGCATATTATACAAAGTATTCTGGTGTGACTCGGAGTGGAGAGGAAGTAGATTATTAAGAATTCAAGAAGACTGTAAGGCAGAAGGAAGAAAATGAAGGGTCTTTTGGCTTATATTACAGAGATTGGGTTTAACTTTGGAGGCAGTGGGAAATCACTGGAGGATTTTAAGCAGGGTCTGACATTATCAATTTGTGTTTTAGATAGAGTTGGCAGCAATGTGGAGTATGAAACATAAGTGCCATCTCCCTTTCCTCCAAATCAACCAAGAAGATATTGAATAAAATCCAAACATGCGGAAACTAAGGGATAAATACTGTCGTCAAGTATATGAAACATTTATGAGAATGATGCTCAGTAGTTGTTCTGAGTGTGTGTGACAGACCAAACACAAAGGAATACAGTTGAATCAAAGCAGGGAGTTAAGTTGGACCTTAAGCAAAAACAACTCTATTGAGAACTTCTCTGGAAGGGGATACCATGAAAATAAGCTGAGATGGCCAACTGGAAATTTTCTCTCTTTAAATAGCTAGGAGAAATAAAAAGAGCTATCAGTTGTAGAGGATTTTTTTAGTTACTCACTTCCCTGACAATAAAGGATATTATATGTTATATTTTGAATACACTTTAGCCTGTTTTCTGATCCCTAAAATGTAAAAGTAAAGTATCCCATCTACCACACCCCTTAACTAAACTACTTAGAGTTAAACAAATAAAATGTTTGCATCCATGACTACTTACTAATATAGCCATGAAATGGTCATTTATACTAATAGAAATACACATTAGAATAAGTGTCCCACAATAGTTCACAAAACAATTTGGTGTACATTTTCCCCACATGATACCTGTCTATTTTACTTTGTAAAAGAAGTCCATGGTCCATATGTGAGCAGATTTAATAATAGGTTACAAAAGTTAAGTTTTTCTTTATTACACAATAATACAAAAGCATTAATAGAATAATCTTTATTGTGAATCTAATAAATAGAACTAAGACTTTATCCCAGGGTTCGAATCATTTTTATCCCCTGTAGCAAAACACCATTGGTTATATTGGGTTACAGAAAGGACATTTATTACTTAGCGTTTTGTATGATTGGAAGTCTAAGATTAAGATGTCAGCAGATCTCTGGCTTACAGATATTCACCTTCTTGCTGTATGTTCACAAGGCCTTTCCTCTGTGAATTTCTCTCCTCCTCTACTATACCAACCTAATTCCCTCACCAGGACCCCACTCTGATGACCTCAACTAAACCTAATTATCCACGTTAAGGCCCCACCTTAGGGATCAGAACTTCAATATGTGACTATCAGTGTAGGATGCAAACATGCAGTCTACAACAAAGAGGGTGATAGAATGCACCAGGGAATTTCATTTTTATAAATTCAGCCACAAGTCACTTAGGAAAAAAAGGCTAACATTAAATGATGGGATTTCTCAATTTCAAAAACATAATATAGAGAGAGTCAAATGAAATTCTTTCAGTTCCTTAGTGCTATCTTCTTTACATAGTTCCTGTTGGTCCTGCAAATAATGACCCCTTCTTTTGAAATCCCCTCATGCTCCTTTTAAGAATCTAGATTAATTATCATTACATTGTCTTTTGTTGAAGCTATTAATGTGATTATCTTAAATTTTCTTTTTTTAACGTTTAAATTAAATCAAGGACTGAAGGAGAATAGTAACTTTTTGAGCATTTTGATATGTCAGAACATTTTTGTTATCCATATGGTATTCTAGGTACTAAGTATTTTATTTTGAATATGTTAGTAGATAAATAAATGAATGGATTCAGGACTTCAAAGGAATATTAGAACTAAATTATGCCTCAATATTGATTCCTCAATATTTCCAATATTTAAGTGTTAGCCTGGGGTTGAGGGGAAAAAAAAATAGGACGAGTTTAGAAAAAAGTTTAAAAAAAAAAAAGACAAACTGAATAATGGGCATATGTGATAGAACACTGCCATATTTTATATCACCAAACATTCATGACAAAATTAAAAATGCTATCCACTTTCTGTATGTTGACATAGTGTGAAGTGTCTATCATAAAAGGTCTGTTTGCGCTCAGTTTTTGTTTACTTTTGAAATGTTGCTACTGAATAGACTACAACTAGAATTTAAAACACAGTAGTATTCAAAAGATCTGCAGCTAAGAGATAGATGCCTGTCGGTTTAACATTCACTCTTTCTTTCAATGTATACCTTACTCACGTTCTCTATGCCTACACAGAGCTTTCAGTTAGTGAGAGAAGAAAACATTAACCAAGTGATACCAGAAATAAATGTATAAGAACCATTGTGTTTAAAATAAAATTTTGGTAGTAAAGGACAAAAATAGGCGAAAGCAGATCATAATATATTTGACTTGACAATAAAGAACAAGACAAATTTCCCTTCAGCATTTATGAATACTTGATATATACAGAATTAGCAAGAAGAGATTAGAAGAAAGCATATTCTGAGATAAGAGAAATTAGGTGAAAAAGGTGGATAGAGGCCTAAGGAGCGCTTTTGGGACGTTTGTTTTGTAAGCCTCTGGAATCACAGGAAGTCAATCATTCAATGATAAGAGGTACAGATTTATGATAAGGTTTCTAAAATATCACACCCTCTAAGGCTGAATTTATTCATTAGCTCCTAGTCTTAGATGGTAACTTGCAAATAATGGTAACCGTTTCTGAATATGTAAGAATAAAGAAGTAAAATCCTAATGTTTGTTACAGAAAATACACAAGTGAATGACTTTATTTTTCCCCTTTTCACTCTGAGGCAAGCCCAGTGGATGTCATTAGTATATAAAAAAAAAAAAAAATCTGTCATATTTAATTTCTTAATACCCGAAATGTTTATAAGAAGATAGCATTTTTGCACTTGTCTTCTGTTGAAGGAGTCACGTTTCCCTGATGAATACTCTCAACAGTTGCTTCCATTGGCTTTTTCATTCATGAAACCTGGGTGGAGTGATAGTAAGAGCCTCTTCAATTCCATCTCCTGATAGATGAAGGAAACAGGCAATAGACAGTCAATGCCAACATAGATACTGTTGGAGAGTCAAAAACACTGACGAGAGAGAGAGAGAGAGAGAGAGAGAAAAGCATAGCCGTAGTGTTACTTTGGGGATGATTTTTCATAATAATGGTCAGAGTCGGATAACAAATGCAGTTTGGAAATATATTCTTTACATGATTCTATTGAGAAAAATCACAACCATACATTTACATTTCACCTGCTCGGTATGAGTTTTTAATTATTTGATTTGGTTTGGATTTCCATGTTATACATGCAGAATGTCAAATATTAAACCCTTAAACACAAAACCAAGTGATATTAGAGTGTCCTAATAGAAATTTGATATGTTTTCGAGATGAGGAGCACCCATTTTAAAAAATGTTAAATTTAAGTTAGGTGGCTTTCAGGAACACCTGGACCTCTCATTATACTGAATTCTTTTAAAGGAGTTTCGCTACTAAAGAGACTACAACTAGAGTTTAAAACACAGTAGCATTCAAAAGATCTATAATGAAGAGATAGAACCTATTGGTTTTTGCCCAGTCAGGATGGATTAACTTAATCTGAGCAAGTACAATTCATTCTGAAGGCTAATTGAAACCGAAACTCTTCTCAGAGAAAGAAAAACAGGGAAATGGAGAAAAATGGAAAAGAGAAAAGGTGGAAAAGGGGAGACGAGAAATAAGGAAACATAAGTGAGAGGCAGAGAGAGAGAATCACAGAGTGAGTAGAGGGTGTGGAATCTAGAAAGTAAGAGGTTTACGACACCTGCGGCCCTGGCTGCTGCCTCTCAGCATGGCCACCCAAATGTTTGGAGTAGTTCTGTCAGATTTTGTGATCCTCCCTGGTGGAACAAGGGTTAAATCTCAGTACTATGAAGCTATAAGCTTGCAGTCACTGAAGCATGAGTTCAATCCTGGCCAGGGAGGTACCCATTCGGCACAGCAGACATCTTGTCTGGCCTACTGCTCCCCTCAGCAGTGTATTTCAATCAATAGTCAATCTCTACTTCTATGGCTATGCTCCATGCAAAGTGGAAAACTATTATAATTTATGATTATTTAGAACTAGGGCTGGGGATTTTTACCCCCAAAGTCATGCTTTCAGGAAGATTAAAGTCACAAAGTTCTTCACAGAATGCATTCCAGTAACATTTTTTTTTTTTATTTAAAGATTTATTTGTGCAGACAGTACTGGGGTACAGGCCAGATCCTCAGGGGCAGGGAGAGGCTTCACCAGAGACAGAGTGGGGAGCAGAACAGGCAGATCAACAAAGTACACAGCTGAGGGGAGCAGTGGGCGGGTCAGGAGAGGTCTGCTGCACCATGTGGTCACCTCCTGGGCAGGCAGGGATTGAACTCATGCAGAAGTGGCTTAAGCTTCTTAGTGCTGTGCTTTAACCCACTGCGCCACCAGGGAGGGCCTCCAATAACATTTTTTATTGACAAAAGTGAAGACAGAAACCATAACTAACCACTATAGCACTGTCACATCTACTGCATTCCAGGAAATAATGTCAGTTGGAGAACAAAGTGTAAATGGCTTAATTTTTATCTAACATCTCATTTAGATGTCCCCTCTTCTTCCCTTCTCCCTCCCCTCTCCCCTCCGGGTGGGTTGGGTAGGGGGGAATCCTGCTTTATGTTGTAGTTCCATAACCAACAAAGTATCTCTTCTCCCTTTGGAAACATTACTTATTTCCTCTCTACAGAATAAATCCTTAACTATTTTTTTAAAGATTTATTTATTTGTGCATACAGACCTGGGGTACAGGCCAGAGGTGCAGCAACAGTGAGAGGAGACAGCAAAGACAGAGTGGGGAGTAGAACAGGCAGATGGAAGAAGTTGGTCAGGAGAGATCTGTTGCTCCATGTGGGTTACCTTCAGGGCAGGGATTGAACTCACAGTGCTGAGTCCTAATCCGTTGCACCATCAGGGAGGGCTAATTCTTTACTATTTGACTTTAAATAAGTTAGTTAGGCCTATTGGCTGGATCTTAATTTCTTTAGTTGTCACGTAATAAGGATAATATATTTGCGTACCTCATAGTTATATACTATTAATATATAACTATTGTGTCTATTTCAAGAAAAAATATTATGCCACAAATTATCTAATGAATGGTTTGGTCCCTAGATAATCCTGGATTGAGAATGCAGTGTGATAGTGGAAATATTTCAGTAGCTGATATTAATTAGCCAACTCAATGTGGTAGTGGGGGTCTGCAGGTAGGTCTCAGGCAGCAAACTAAAACATGTAATTTTTGTACCCCATGTTCGGAAAATATGCAATACAGGGTTCTGAAAGAGAATCAGGAAAGTAATGAATTAAAACCTAGAAAGAGAAAGCAGCATCCTTAATGGAGACTTATATGGGAATGAAAAGCAACAGAAATAAATCAGAAACATCAAGAAGAAAGGTCACTTCCAGACAGGAGGACAATTAGAAGCCAATGTCGTTGCATGAGAACTAAGATATGCTCCTTTGATTTATTAAGAAGATCGTGGTAATACCATGGGATGGTGATATGACAGTCTGAGTAGACTGTGAATATAGAACATATTTCCAAAATTTGAAAATAAAGGGATAGTGAAAAGAAAATTTGCAACAAGTTGTGACATAGGTAATACAAGTTCATTTACATACAAAAGTTGGGGTTCATGGGCCCTCCCTGGTTTGTGGGTTCAGTCCACAGCCTTAAGGTGATGCACATGGAACAGCAGACCTGTTCTTGCCAGTCCGCTGCTCCCTTTAGCAGTGTAATTCATGGATCTCCCTGTGCTGTTCCCCACTCTGTCTCTGGTGAATCCCTTCACTGCCCCTGCACCTCTGGCCTGTACCCCAGGTCTGTCTGTATGAATAAGTAAAATCTTAAAAGTAAGAGTTGGGGGCCCTCCCTGGTGGCGCAGCGGTAAAGCACAGCACTAAGAAGCTTAAGCCACTTCCGCATGAGTTCGATACCCGCCTGCCCCGGAGGAGACCACATGGTGCGGCAGACCTCTCCTGATCCGCCCACTGCTCCCCTCAGCAGTGTACTCCGTCGATCTGCCTGCTCTGCTCCCCACTCTGTCCCTGGTGAATCCTCTCACCCTCCGCATGCCTGGCCTGTACCCCAGTTCTCTATGAATAAATAAATCTTAAAAAAAAGAAAGAAAGAAAGAAAGAAAGAGTTGGAGTGAAGGCCAGAGGTATGGGGGTGTGGGTGATGTGAGAGAGGATTCACCAGAGACAGAATAGGGAGCAGAATAGGAAGATTGACTATTGACTGAAATACACTGCTGAGGAGAGCAGCAGGCAAGTAAAGATGTCTGCTGTTTCATGTGGGTCACCTCCCTCCCCAGGGATCAAACTCATGCTTCAGTGGCTGCTGATAGCTTCATAGTACTGAGACAACCCCTGTTTCACCAGGGAGGGCCACAACATCTGAGACCTTAATTTTAGAATAATTTGCACTATTTTGGACTTCTGACCTACATGGTGATAACATAAGATATTTATTTTTGTTTTAAGCCACTTATTGTGGTATTTTGTCACAGCAAACTAGTATAAAACCCAGCTTTTCTTCTTGGTTTATAGCCTCCCCTATGGTTGTGTGGTACCATGTGACTGAACTCCAGTCAATGGGGTATTTATGAAAATGCTGCTGCTACCTCAGATCTGGCCTCTGAACATCCTCATGAGCTCATTCACTGACTTTCTCCTCTTGTCAGTTGATCCTTTTTCAGAGGACCCAGTGTAATTCTTCTGGCCTTAGAAGTAGGCAAAATCCTCATGTGGACCTTCATGGACTAAATTCTGTCATGATATCATGATAAGAAATAAAATTGTATTATTTCTTCATGAGGTGAGATTTTGAATTTTTTTTTTTCAAGAGATATTGTTAAGGGGAAGGATGTCCTAAAGGAACTCTGCTGCACCCCCTACTCCAGCTTTCTGGACCCTACACCCGACTCCAGTGATTGGAAACTACAACTCCCAGAAGTATGGGGGAGAGAACTGCGAAGACCCAAGGGCGGAGCTAGCAGAAATGAATTCTGGGACGTTTGGGGGATAAATAGGGCGCCATTGCATCTCACACTCAGTCTCACTCGGGAAGCAGCTCTCCTGACCTCATGACTCTGTGTGTTCAGTCAGCCTAGCCGTAAGGTATTCCACTTATGTTGTATCCTGCTCTTTTTCCCTGGGTTGTTTCCTATTCCTTTCCCCTTTTGTAAATAAGCCCGTTATTGACCCTATTGTGTGTACCTGTAGTATAACCTAATTGTGAGCACCTGGGTGAGGCCCCACAGACAGGCGGCCCAGTCCACTCTGGGCTACCCTGTAACAGTATCATTACTCTATTTGAATAACATAATTTTCATTTGTTTGTTTTCCTTTTTAAACGATTGGTGAGAATGAACATATTGCAATGTTCGTAAAAATATGTGAATAGACATAGTAGCATTCCAGAAAGAGAACAAAATGAGGAGGAGAAAGAAGGCAAGGAAAAGGAGGGAAGGGAGAGAAAGAAGAAAGTAAGTAGGGAGAGGAAAGAAGGAAAGAAGGAAGGAAAACAAATGCATTAATTTAGTTAAAAATCTGATTAGAATGAAGAAGAGTAAAAACAGTCACTGAGAAAGAAAGAGCCATATGAGAAAGAATATGGACCAGAGTTCCATTCCAGATAACAACAAATAACAAATAGGGTTGAAGATCATTATTTCTGTATGCCCGCTTGTGATTTTATCTCACTCACAAAAAACACATACCTAAGTTTGGAGTAATTCATTCATTGAATTAAAATGGTGGAATAGTGTTTCTAAATTATTGCCAGTTATCCTTGGAGGTCCCTTTTTCAACTTCTACTGTAAAACTCTCAGCTCCTGGAATCTTTTTGTAAGAAATGCATTTGCAATGCTATGTAGTTTTGACTTCAGTTTGCCAGTTGAATTCACTATCAGGACACTGAATAGTAAAAAGTTTGTGTGGTCTTGGCCTTGCTTCTCCTCAACTTGAATTGACTCTGTCAATAACTGCTTTCCACTTGCCTCTTCTCTGGGCAGCCCTTTACCTGTGGTCACAAACCTTTTCTGCAGTCTGGACTCTGGCTCATTTTCCTTTCCACTTTAAATCCACGAGTAATAATGGCTTCCTTGTTTTATTATTCCCTGGATGTTTTAATGTTGTCACTGTTTTCCTTACCTAAATACCTCTACTCACATTGCTGTTAACTGGGCCCATTTTTGACTCTGTTTTGTTAAAACCTTGTGCTTGAACCAAATTGATGCTTGGAACTGAGCTACTACTGTTTTGTATGGCTTGAATAGATGGGAAATTAAATTTTTGAACTTTGCAAATAATGACATATGGAACTGAGTAAGTCCTGGAGCCTCTTCTCATTTTTATCTTCATCTATAACATGTTTGATCAATTCAATCATTTCAAAAATCATATATAGTTACAAAGTACTTAATGTGTCCTTTATTTTTAGACTGATTACTCTGACTCTGAATTAACTGAATTAACCTGTGTTCAGATGTGCTAACTTTGCCTCAGATTCTAAAAATAATCCTTATCTCAAGCAGTTCTTCATTTCCTGGAGTGATTCCTATATTTATCTATCTACCTTTCTATCTATTTAGTAATCATCTACCTTCCTACCTACCTCACATCTATCATTATCTATTCAGCTACATGCATGCATCTCACCATAGGTAAACTTCATTTGTTTCAAAGGTTTAAATTTTTATATTTTATAAGTACTAAATACTTGCTATATTTTTTGAAAGAAATTATTAAAGTTGTGAATATGTAGATACCATAATAATCCCCTACATGCAGTAGATTTGATGTAAGGTGAGCAAAATATAAGCACAAACTATAAAATGAACATATTTGTTTTTATTTTTAGTATGTTTTTACATGATGAATGAGATTAAAAAAAGACCAAAAGAAATTATGAATATATTCTTTCAACTGATTTTGAATATTAGACATGTATAAAGTACTTACCCCAGTAATCATTTTCAACAATCAGAAATAGTTATTTAACTTATAATGTCTCTTTTTTTCATAATTTTGATTGATCAAAGAAGTCAATGACATCCTTTCATTTATTGTACAAAACATTTACTTTAGACTTTATTTGAGAAATTATGAGCTCACAAAGATACTCAACATCTCCATAACTTAATATGCTACAATTTATTTTTAACTTCTTAATCTTTTATATTTCTATGATTGACCTAGAAAGTATAAGATTAAAAATTCAGAAAAACATACTAAAGCCATTCTTTGCCTTCTCAACATCTTAATAAATGTTGTTTCAACATCATTAATAGTAGTTTAAAAAAGGAAAACTCACAACAGATCATACCATGCATAAAATATATTAGCAAATGTGGAATAGAATGATAGAAACTACTTGTTTTCTTATAACATAGGCTGATTAATAAACTTTTAGTGGTTGTCCATTTAAACACAAATATATAGAATCTCTTATTATTTCACTATTTTATCTTGAAGTATTTCTCAGATCTAGAATTTAAGGACCTACTACCATAAGATTCATGGGAATTGTACTATACATCTTATATATACATGTAGATCTGTCAACAAACAGGGGCAAAGAAAATAAATGACCAAAAGCAGGCAGGTATGTGAAGTTGTATCTTCTATCACTACTTAAAATAATATAAATCATTGCATATTTACTGGTTTTAGGCTCCATAAGATTATGAGTATTTTGACAGTAGAAACAATTTTTTATTCACAGCTCTATACTTTATAGACCTCATAGTCTATAAATTTTGAAATTTATCACTTCCCTCAAAGGATAAGCAAGTAAATGCCAAGACAGCCATGACTTCTCAGTCTTACTACTAGTTAAAAGTAAATAAGGGCCCTCCCTGGTGGCGCAGCGGGTTAAAGCACAACACTGAGAATCTAAAGCCGCTTCTGCATGAGTTCGATTCCCGCCTGCCCCGGAGGTGACCACATGGCGTGGCAGACCTCTCCTGGCCCGCCCGCTGCTCCCCTCAGCAGTGTACTTCGTCGATCTGACTGTTCTGCTCCCCGCTCTGTCTTTGGTGAAGCCTCTCGCCGCCCCTGAGCCTCTGGCCTGTACCCCAGTTCTGTATGCACAAATAAATAAATCTTTAAAAAAAAAAAAAAAAGCAAATAAGGACATAGAAAGTCTCCTCTCCTGATTTTCAGAATAATTTTTCTTATCTTTCTCTCCCTCTTTCTTGCAACTTGTCTACGAACTTCCTACTTGTTTTCCATTCACTTTGTTAATAAACACCTTTCTTAAAGTTTATTAACATTACTGAAAATCTCAAGAAAAAATTTCCACTTCTAGTTCTTCTGTTAGGAGTTTGCATTCATGTTCTCCCTTTTAATGTTCTTTTCAATCCTTGTCTAAAGGATGAAATATTGGATTTGAAATGCTGCACATATGTTATGTAAATTATTGTAACATATTGTATTGCTTTGACCTTTACAATACTCTATAATTTGATTGGTTGACCAGTCAAGTTCATAGTGTTTACAGTCTTGCCCTTCCTTGCATGGGCATGATGAGCTGTTCTACTTCAGCCAATCAAAATATAGAGTATTGAAAAGGTCAGAGTAACATAATGTTTCCTAAACTACAAACTACAGTCTTCTCTTTCCTGGTCAAATGATATTTGTCATGTTAAAACATGTAACTCCTGTAGAATAAAACAAACCTGAAAATAATATATGTAAAGAGTAGTTTTGTCAACGTTAACTTATTCTCAAACTTGATTCTCTCTTTTTCTAGTGTTTTTTTTTTCTTTCAAGGTAAATGTTTTAAATTATTTTTTGTTTTCTTTTTTTATTTTTTGAGGTAGCATGGAAGTTACATGGTAACATGATTTACAGATACAGCATCACACCTTCAAGTGTTTGTTTAAAAAAAAAAAACACACCATATTGAAAAGTGGTCTTAAAAGAACAACTTTGATTTTTATGAAAGGGCTTTGTCACTGGCTATTTTCACTTTCTTTGAATATGTAGCACCTGTATTAATAGTATATAATGCTACAGTGTGTATGTGTATGTGTGTGTATCTAATATATTATGTTAATAAAATTTAAAACTATAAAGTAGGACCCTCTCTGGTGGCACAATGGTTTAAAGCACAGCACTTCCATGCTAGCCACAACTGCTTTAATGAGCTAGACCCCTGGTAAGGGACCTGACTCACATGGTGCAGCAGACCTCTTCTGTCTTGCCTGCTGTTCCCCTTTGTCTTGCCTGCTGCTCCCACAGCAGTGTACTTCGTTGATCTGCCTGTTCTACCTCCCACTCTGTCTCTGGTGAATCCTCTCACTGCTCCCACACCTCTGTATCCCAGATCTGCATGCATGAGTAAACAAAATATTTTTAATTAAAAAAAAAACTGGGCCCTCCCTGGTGACTTAGCGGGTTAAAGCACAGCACTGAGAAGCTAAAGCCACTTCCACATGAGTTCGATTCCGCCTGCCCCGGAGGTGACCACATGGCCTGGCAGACCTCTCCTGACCCGCCCGCTGCTCCCCTCAGCAGTGTATTTTGTCGATCTGCCTGTTCTGCTTCCCACTCTGTCTCTGGTGAAGCCTCTCGCCGCCTCTGAGCCTCTGGCCTGTGCCCCAGTTCTGTATGAACAAATAAATAAATCTCAAAAAAAAAATCTTACTTAAAAAAAATAATAAAACAAAACTGGCTCATATCTCGCCTTACCTGTGTGATGTCACATTTTCTTTGGGTTCCTTTCCTGGCTTGTTTGATTTCCTTTGACGTTTCTAAAGACTTAGTACCATAACCTTTTCTCATGTTTTTTTGCCGCGTCCGGCTAATCGGAGCCGAGTCCGGCGAGGGACGATGAGGTTAAAGAAAACACAGGACACCAAGGTTCTTCATCCAGGAGTCTCTCTCTTTATTGTCCGTGACCCCCTTTATATATCATTAGGCAGTAAGGGTGGGAGTTTGGAGGAGAAGAGTGGAAATTTACTGAGAAGGAGGTATGGGGGAAGTGAGGAATTTCTCTTATCACACCTTGGCCGGCAGCTGCCAGACGCCTGCACTCCCTATGGTGCAGGGGTCTTCACTCCCTCACTGCCTTTATGGCGCCTCAGGCTGTTAGATAGGATGACCACAAATCTGCGTCCACCTTATCGGTTCAACCATCTGTTGCCATGGTAGCACAGCGGTGGGCGCATTCCTCGGAGTCCCAAGAGCTGGGTGCAACCGGGCCACCAACATTTTGTTGTTGTTGTTGTTGTTGTTGTTTGTTTGTTTTGTTTTTTTTCCTAAAAACTACCGTTAACTGCAATATATTTTAATTGTGTTATAAGTCAATTTCTTTCAATTGTGTATCTCTAGGCCTTCTTCTGAGTTGTAGATCCTTATGTTTAATTGTCTGTTTGAATTTCCAAATTGAATTCTTCAGGTAACTTAATTTCATCATGTTCAACATCAAATCATGACCTTCACATCAAACTTGTTTTTATACCAGTATCCTTATGGTACTGAATGATATCAGCAGTTGACTAAGAAGAAATGAAGGGTCATTCTTACCACCCATACTTTTATCCAATATATTCTAAGCTTTTATTTCATAAATATCACTTTAATGTATTTACATTTCTTTTTTTAAGTTTTTTTTTTTTATGCATACAGAACTGGGGTACAAGCCAGAGGTGCAGAGAGTATTCACCAGAGTCAGAGAGAGAAGCAGATTAGGCCAGACTAACGAAGTACTCTGCTGAGGGGAGCAGTGGGCAAGTCAGGAGAGGTCTGCTGCGCCATGTGGGTCAGCTCTGGGGCTGGGGATCAAACTCACACTGAGGTGGCTACTGCTGGCTTGCAGTGCTGAGCTTTAACTCACCAGAGAATTTCCCATTTTTACATTTTTTATCATCATTGGCAGACAACACTCATGCCTCTTATCTATGTAACTGGATACCTACTTATTTTGTACATGCATCATTCTCTTAAGGCAAATAAGACCCATATTAAAAAAAAAAAAAACAAATCTTGAAAATTCCATCACCTTTTCTATCCCCTTGCTCTTAAATGTTCTGTTATTATTATGGTGCTTTTCAAAATATTTTTGAATGTCTTACCATATGCCACATCATAAACCATTTTTTTTTCTTTATGCTTCAGCCAATGCATTCTAGTTCTTACCTTTCTATTATAATTTCATTTGGTTCTTTATGTGAATAGAATAGTTAAAGTCTTTACTCTTATAGATACAAGAGTAGAAGTAAAAACAGTTGAGAGAAACTTATCACAGAGTATATAGACTCATCATCCCAGTGTAAAATTTCTTTAACTATGAAGAAAGCAAAAGCAAGTGAAATGTGTTTCTCATCTTTTCTAGACATACTGAGATATGACAAAAAGATCTGAAATTCAAGTAAAAGTTAGAATCACCTTAGTTACTAAACATAATGAAATTATAGCTAACTAGTTTATATGAATTATTACTAAAGAATTCAGCTCAAAGAATTGAAAGGAAAGAATGAAAGGGGGAAGAATCAGAACATCAGTTTCATCGATAGCAGCAATCCAGGGCTGATTTGTCGTTAAAACTGAGACCATCTTCTTTCTTTTTAAAGATTCATTTATTTATGAATACAAGAACTGGGGTACAGGCCAGAGGTATGGTCGGTGAGAGGATTCACCAGAGAGAGTGGGGAACAGAACAGGCAGATCTACTGGAACACACTGCTGAAGGGAGCAGCAGGTGAGACAGGAGAGGTCCGTCATACTGTATGAGTCACCTCCCTGGCTGTGGCTGCACATTGCTTCATAGTGCTATGCTTAACCCATTGTGCCACCAGGGAGGGCCTCATCTTCTTTCTTAATAACTCATATAGATTGGGAAATGGGTATAAGTTTTGTTAAATTTCTTTATTTACTTCAATGCCTATGAATTATTCAATATCTATATTTCATAGAATTCTAAATAATTAAATTCCTTCATGTCTATTAATTGATTTGAGTTCATGTGTTCATGTGTATTCTTAATAGGTCCTTATTGAAAGCACTGTGCTTTCACTATGCTATATTGAATGAACAGGTTATATAACATGGACAGGAGCGAAGTTCTTAACTTCAGGTAACCCAGTCTCTTTGGAAAGAGATACTTAATCAAATATGTAGATAAATAAATTATATGTTATAAATAAGGTATATGTTATACTGTGTCAAATGCAAATGAAGCAATTATCATAGTACTAAAAGATATTTAAGCTGAACAATCCAGTTGACCAAGGAAATCTTAAGGAAAGTGGTATTGGTACTGAGATATAGCTGACATATAACTGATTAGTAGAAATAGCATGAATCTGATTGTTTAGCCCATTCTTCTGTCTAAAATCCTCTATCAGCTTTTTGCCTCACATAGAGTAATCCAAGCACCTGATGATAGCTTTTCCGGTCCTTTACTCATCACATTTTCACAGGCTTTTTTCAGTCCCTTTGCTATTCCATTATCAATTCAAATGCCTTATTTTTATTTCCAAATTAAAGAAGGAGATGTTTTCCATATTTACTTTTATCTTTATAAGAACAGTTTTATAAATTTAGTTTTTATTCGTCATCTTTCTTTATCACAGTCCAAACTCTATTAGAGAATAATCTTAGTTTGTTTTTTGTTGTTTGTTTTTTTTCTTTCTGACTATGTCTACATCATCTAGAACTAGTCCTTACAAGAACAGAGTTAGATAGAATTGAATTGACTTTTTTTTTTCCTCAATTAAAATTAATTCTGAAAGATGAGAGTTAAGATCAAGCATGCTTTCCTGGAAATATTTGCCTTTTTTATCCCTAAGCTAGAGCTATTTGGTATCCTGACAAAAGATATCCCATACCTCTACCTCTGTGTTCTAAGCTATTTGGTGGGGAAGAACAGAAATTATTTATTCAGGCAGCAGCATATTTTCTGATGAGATAAGAGGATTGTCAAAGAAGTAACAACTTAAGGGTTAAATGAAAGGCAAATTTCACTTTCCCCCTCTTTTCCTATGTGCTTTATGCAAAACTGTGTTTTTTATCTGCTCCAGAAAAACAGAATGCATTAGCTTCTTGTTTTCAGCAGAATAAAATATTTGTCTAAAATGTAGGTACTGAATTTAAATTAAAAAGCACTAGCTTTGGTGGAAAATATAAATTAGTCAAAAAATTTGAATAAAGTTAACCAAATAAAGTTTTCCAACTAAGGAAACTGCTATAAAATATAACTGGCAACCATAGACAAAGTTGTTTTTTTTTTCTCAATGTCAAGATTTATTCTAAAAAGTGTTAACATTTTCTGCCTAAATTACCTTAATGTTAAAAAATGGAATTCAGATATTTGGAGTAAAAATTCAAAATCAATCATCATAATCAAACAAGTTTTGTGAAATCTCACATTTCATCATAAAATTAATGAAGAATTCGTGACAAAATTCTTTGTCAACCTGAAAAATGCCTTCTGGGTTTTCAGTACCTAATTTCCTAAATCTATGAGTAAGATTATGTGTCAAGGAAATGTGATAGCTAATTGCCATTCTAAGCCATGACAGTTTGAGAGTTATGATTTAGATCTTGATGCAAAATCTACTAAAGAATGTTGGAAGAGAAAGGAAACAAGAACCTACCCCTTTGGTTTTAAAGGGGTTGGAAGATGGTTCAGCAAATTCCTTGTAGTTGATACCATTTATTTCTTATCGTTGTTCAATATAATCGTATGTTTCTTTGCACTTTCTTTAATAACAACTCAATGTAGAATAATCAAAGCATTTTATCAGTTAAAGCACATGATCAATTTCAAAAGACAATAGCTCATATTAATATTCTGAATACCTTTCAACTCTTTCTAATAAGATTGGAATTAATGTAGGGAGTACATTAAGATAGTATATCAAAATTTGCAAAAATGAGTGGGCTGTGTAAAACAAATAACATTGGCAAGTCTCTCTACCCCTGGAAATTTTAAATACTTGGTTTATATTCTTTCGGGAAAAACATGGTAATTTTCTGTTTATACCTTCTGTTCTAAGTCGCCTGGAAGTGAACATGTGCTCTTAGAAACACACTTATTGAAGAAGTAAAAGAAATTATTTCTAAATTATTCAGTTTTAAATGCATGCATCTTGATGATGTATTAACTAAATCCATTATCATATCTGAAGAAAGATTCTGATCATTTAAAATAACTTATATTTCCCTTAAAGAAAGCAGGGAAGATATGTAGTCTAACATGAAGAAAACAACCAAATAAGTAGAGATGAACATTGGTTTTATTGGAATATGGATTTAAATCTAGAAATTTTCTTTACCTATATATATATATATATAT